>NW_026623370.1:1199177-1294801 GCF_030028575.1 Malurus melanocephalus
AAAGGCACATTTGGACTACAAATGCATTGCACAAGTAGGGAAAAAAAAAAAAAGGCAAGAAGCTAAGAAGAGAAAGTACTGAAGAGTAGATAAAAAACAAATCACGGGGCTTTGACTTGTCTAATTTTGTCATCCTCCTTGTTTGTCTTTTGCTCTAGCTCTGCCTCAAGTGCAAGCTTTTCATTCCCTAGTGAAGGTAGGGAAGGAGAGATTTCTTTCTAAAAATTGACAACAGCAACAACAGAAGATGTTTTCCCTCCGTGGCAAATTTTAATTACTAGGCTAGAAAGCTGAATATCAGAAAATTCTCCTAACATAACATTACTTCAATAGCTTTTCAATAGACAGCTCCAGTTTTCCCCAGAAAGCCAGTTCTGTTGAAAGGGTATTTAGCAAAAATGTCGAAATTTTTGCCAATGCCCAACTTCATTCTCAGCACTGGACTGTTTCTACTTGCTCCGTTCCCCTCCAGTTGTCCCTTAAGTCATGTCTTAGATACACTGACTCTTTAAATTTTTACAAATTACTGAAATATGGATGCTCCTCAGAGCCTGCCAACTTTTGCCTCTCCGAAAAGCAGTGCTGTAACATTTATTTCTATAAATGCAAGCAGATAAGAATATGTCATGTTGCTTTGAGAGAAATCCATCTTCAGGTCAATTGATGCATTACTTGTCATAGAGTCGTAGAATCACAGAACTGTTTATTTGGAAAAGACTTTTGTTTCTATCTTCAGACTGTTTCCTTTCAGGCAGTTTCTCCTAAATGTTCTCCAGACTGCAGGTACTGATGACAATAATGAAGAGGGCACTCATTAGGAGACAGGCTGTTAATGATGGCCTTTCCATTTATTTCAGGAATGGCTGTTGCAAAAGGTGAGCCAGACAAAGGCAGCGCAGGGAAAATCACATCAGCCTTGCCTTTCTTTTCTTCTGATGCTGTCATGGTCATAAGCAGCAATCAAAACGTTGCCAAACACAGCAGTGTGCATTCTGGCTTTGAAAAGGACGTGGCGTTAAAACAGAGAGGTGAAGCCAATGACAGCACCTGTGCAGTGAGAAATGTCCTCCGGTCTAGGTGCTGAATTCCCATCAGGACTGAGCCATTAGAGAGAAGGAATTAAGCATTGGTAAGTGTAAGACTTGGGAGAGGTGTGCCCAATGGACAACTATGAAAAAGGATTAATTTGTTTTGTAAAGCTCCAAGTCCAGGATTAGGTTGTTTTTTTCTCTCTCTCTGAGCTGTTTTTTTCTCTAAGGTCTATTAAAATTTGTAAACTGTTAATTTTGTACTACACCAAATTAGGAGTAACATTTGTTCATGATTTAGCTGCCAGGAACTTGATTTTGCTTTTTGTGGCCTGCCTGACAAACAAAAGGCACRCACAACCTTGCATGACCAAGGTTTTCAAAAGCAGCTGGCAGTGTGGGTGGCTGTGTTTCTCCACCCTGAGACGCCTGCAGTGAACTTCCCTCTGTGAAATCGGGCCTTCCTTAAGATATCCCCAATCAAGCAAACAAAAGACATCCCCCATATTATTAGTCAATTTTAATGCAAGCTACCTTAACCATCAAAAGTGAAGATCATGGTCTCAATAATCGCCACTGTGCCCCAATTGCCACGGGCACCTGCAGAACTTTCTCTGAAAGGGAAAGGACTCCTGCTGGGAAGTCTCCTGAATGACTTCATTACAGAGAAAATAAAAGAACGTCAGTCCATTTGAAGTGGTAGCAATCAGTACACGAGCCAAGGCAGAATCTTGTTTTTTTCCCTGAAAGAAATGCAAAGGGAAGAGAAAAGCCCACAAAACATGRCACCTGTTTCCTTTGATGGGAAGCAGAGCGGGAGGAGGAAGCTGAACACCATCTCTCGGTACAGCACTGTGCTCACAGCCCCCTGGATGGGCTTGCCATGCACACAGCCTGTGCCCTGCCCTGGGGGTCCCTCAGGGTGASCGTGGTCCCCTGCCAGCGTGGCACATCTGTGGTGACAGCCCCAGGCACGCTGACCAGCACCTCGCTATCGGCGCAATGCTGAGGCCAGAGAGCTGCACTGGGTCACCCACAATCTGCAGAACAGCTTCCTTTCTATTCCCATTGCTATGGAAATTGTTTCTGGAGGCAACCCTAATTTTCTTTTCATCAATCAATTAGGGGCAGGCTTTGCACTGGGCTGTTTGTTTCCCCAGCACTGCTCCCTTTGATATTATTTTCTCCACGACAAATTAACCACAGCTGGACCTGTCTGAAATTGCTAAGGATTCTCTTATATAAAGTGAAGGGGGAAAAAAAGGAGAAAAAGACAGAATAAGCATGAGAAGCAGGAATAATTTGATATTTCATAGGGGAAGGAGTGGGAATAGCAGGGACCTGACAGCTGCTAAAGGAAGAGGATGTCCTGTGATTGCCTGTCTGGTCAGGCCCCACCATCTCCCAGGGTCAGGCAGGCTAACAGTGTGATGCAAAATCCATAGCTCCTGGKTGTATTAGTGGTGACACTTCTTGTTGTGCTGAGCTGCAGAACCATCAAGAWGCATTCTGGAAAAGTCCCGTTGTGAGGCAGTCCCTTACCCCTTTATCACAGACTCAGTCAAGCCCAGACTCCTAAGTCCTACATAGGGACATGTCCTCTCAGGGGATAAAGAGGAAAAAAAAGTTTTTTTGCTACTACAAAAGTCTGGTACAAGGAGCTGTGAAATTCTCACATCATGTTCTCCCTTCGTTCAAACAAACTTATTTCACATTTTCCCTCTGCCTTCCCCYATCTTCTATGCTTCTTTGCCTCAACAGTCTCCCATAACACATTAACAGATTAAAAATAACCTTCTGCCACCCTTCATCTACTTTGGCCAATTTAAAACTAGACAAACTACCCCAGGCACTGTGGAGTAGAGGAAGYAATGTGTGCACATGTGCCTGCATATGGGCTCTGACCTAGAGGGAACAACTTTAATAGCAAGAGGCAAGAGGTTATTTTTATTTCCAAGATGTCTGATTTTGCACCCTCCCTATTCTGCTGGTTCTGTTTTTTTTTTTTTTTTTTTTTTTTTTCTTCTGCTAAGACAATCAGCCAAAGGTCTAGAAAAGGTGCAATTATAGTTATTGTGTGACAGGTACAATGATTCATGAGTAACAGGACTAAAAAAGACCCTGTCAATGCATTCATCTTTGCTGAAACGATCAGGTCCTCACGATTAGACATGAGTGAGCATCAGAGAGAGATGCCTGGAAAGGCAGAGCTGTGTTTTGAGTTGGCCCTGGGTGCAGATATTTCTCAAAGAGTTGTGTAAAACTGGCTATTAGCTGCCATCCTGCACCCCCTGCCTCCATATGAGGTATTTTGAGGGGACATTTGTCTCAGAAGTGTCACAGGGGACTGAGCACAGCACCACGTGCAAAAGCAGTCACAGTCCTAAAGCAAGTGCAAACCTGTGCACTGCCTGCCTGTGTTTGCAAGGAAAGATGTAAGGAATCCAAGRAATACAGGGATTTGGAACTACATCTTAATATTGTGGGTGTTCTTGCAAAATCTTAGGAACTGCAATACCTGTATGAGCAGGATGAGGCTGGACAGGAGCAAAAAACCTGTGTGGCTATGGGGAAAAGAGATGTGGTGATCTGTGTCCTCTGTCCATCCAGCAGCTGAGTGGCTCAGAATGCCTGAGGTCTGGCTGTGAGRAAGACAGAGTGGGAAACTGGACAAGAACAACTCCAGCATCCTGTTGATACATGACACCCACCTGCAGAAAGCAATATCTGGGCCATGGAGGCGGGCAGTTGCCATCCCAGCTGATGGTCACCACTGGTTTTCTCCTGTGGTAGAGCTCAGAAATCTTTCCAACTTGCTGTCTCTTCAACATCTCCATAAACTCGGACACAGGACTCGGAGGCATACCAAGCATGTTTGCTGATGAAGTGAAATCTGGAGGAGCTGTTGAGTTTCTCAGCGGTGCAGTACAGAGAGGCTCTGCAGAGACCTCKGCAAATCAGAGGGCTGGGCRATCACTGACTGTATGAAGTTCAACAGATCAAAGTGCTGGATTCTCCACCTGGGATGGAGCAAGCCCGGATGAGTGTACAGACTGGGAATGTGGTGCTGGAAAGCAGTGCCATGGAACCTGGGGATCCTGGCTGATGGCAAGTTGAACATGAGCCAGCAGTGCCCTGGGCAGCCAGGAGGGACAAACGTGTCCTGGTTGCATCAGGCACAGCCAGGCAAGGGAGGGGATTGTGCCGCTCTGCTCTGACCTGGGGGAGCCTCACCTCAAGTGCTGGGGGCAGTTTTGGGTGCCACAATGTAAGAAAGACATTAAACTATTGGGGAGTGTCCAAAGGAGGGCAGTGAGGATGGTGAAGGGTCTGGAAGGGAAGTCAAATCAGGAGTGTCTGAGGTCACTTGGTCTGTTCTCTTCTGGAGAAGACTGAGGGGAGACCACACTGCAGTAACAACTTCCTCAGGAGGGGAAGAGGAGGGGCAGGCACTGATCTCTGCCCTATGGTGACACCAAACACAAGAGAATGATGAGAAGATATGTCAGGGGAGGTTTCGGTTGGATATCCGGAAAAGGCTCTTCACCCAGAGGGTGGTTGGGCACTGGAACAGCTCCCCAGGAAGTGATCACAACACCGAGTCTGACAGAGTTCCAGAAGCATTTGGACAAGGCTCTCAGGGACATGGTGTAACTCTTGGGGTGTCCTGTGCAGAGCCAGGAGTTGGACTTTGATGATCTTTGTGGGTCCTTTCCAAATAAGGATAATCTATGATTTACAAAARATGTTTTATGTAGCAACTAAAGATACACAAGTCCTTTAGCAAGGATTTGGAACAGATTTTTCTAAAACATTTAATAATTTGCTTCAAAGATCATTTGTGCTGGTTACCAAGCAGTGCTAATCAGGTTCGATCAATCTATAAACTGGGCTGGATGGCAAAATATAGAAATTTCTGTGTAACCAGGGTTGACACAAAATCTGTTTCCCCATTGCATTCCCTCAGGAACATGCAGAAATCAATAGCTCAGAAAGCCCTTCAATGTCTCTGTCCCCACATGAACTCTATTTTTTCCCAGCTGCTGCTCATTTACCTACCAAGGCAAACAGATGCTTCCTGAGGTTGGCTGCCAATATTGTGCCATCAAAGGTGAACTGGTGTCAGGACACAGCAGAGTATGTGCTGGGAGACTGAGCCTGTTCAGAAGCCATGGTTTGCTTCCCCCAATCTCCACACACATCTGTACTTGTTCACCCGTGCACACACAGCTCAAAGAGCATCTGCTATCAGGAGAACCATCTCCACAAACTGGTGCATCCTGTCTGCTTCCCTCAGTCCACAACTTCAGCCTCCCTCCCTCTTCAAGGTGCATCGAATTTCAGGGTAGACCAAAAAAAATGCTACTAATTTGGACCTATCCAAGAACTGAACTTCATCACAAAACACCTCTGCCCAACCTGTARAGGGAGGAGGCTTTGGAGGATTGCTTTCCCCTCTGACTTTGAATAGAGTTGTTCATTGCATGCAGAAAAATAAAACATCTTTTTGCAAAAGTCCTGGGGCACTCATCTCTCTCATATTGCTCTATATCTACATCTCTGGCATAAATCAAGGACTCCTAGGCCCTGGTGACCTAATGTCTGTATTATTTGCTACATAAAGCTTTTAATGATATATTTAGGATTGTTATTGTTTTTGTTCCCTTCATCTGAATTTGAAAACATTTCCTGGCAATGCAATATTGAATAAAAACTTTGAGACTGATGGACTTGGTTGCTTTTGTGGGGGGAAGTAAGGACATYTCAGCTCTGAAAATTGTTCTTTAGATCCCCTAGTTAGCTAACTGGTAATTTTCTTTCAGATTTAAATACTCTTCAGGATGGAATTAAAATAGTACTTTTCAAATTTAGTGCACATTAGGACTTGTAAATTCTCTACTGGTACTCTAGTTGGGAGAAGTTATTTTCTTACTAACGATAATTCTTAAGGTCTGTTCCACAAATACTTTGTACAAAATGCTTAGTAGCAATTTCCTCAGAGCACTAAGGATTATTAGGGTGATGAGAGAAAACAGTTATAGCCTTGGCTTTTTTTGGTTTGCTCTGCCAAATCACTCAGCARAAAATATCAGCGTCAAGATGGTAGCAGTCATCTCCTTCCCCCACTCTGCAGCCCTCAAMCAATAACTCCCATCTTTCCTGTGTGTAGGGACCAATTATCCCATGCCACTATAAATTCTTTCAAAATGAAGCTTTTMTCTTTGTGTATGAAAATTTTGACAGCGTTACTGAGCAACAGCTGGAGCTCCAGGCAAGGCTGCTTTGGACTGCCCTACTCGTGGGCAGGAGGAGGGGAAGGAGCTCCCAACCTGGAGCCTTGGATGGGAGGTGCCCACTCTGGGTGGGACAATGCAGAAAACATTCCCACCATCCCTCAGCTTGGTTGGAGTCAGTGAAACCACCTGTCTGTGCCCACACAGGCCACACTTCAGTCTTGGGGATCAATTCTGGATAAAGTGGAGATTTCCTCCTGGTGGGCACTGTCATCCTCTCTTTCTCTAGCAAGCAGCCTTGATTCAGGAAAGCTTTTCCACAGGTTGGATATCAGCTGATTGGCGCTGGAGTCCTGCGGCACTGGAGAGTCRGATGATGGAATGCCTAACCCTTAGCTGCTCACAGTCTCATGCTGCTTCCTCTCTGCAATAATGCTCCCACACTGACATCCATTTACTTATCTAACCACGGGATAACTTTTTTGTCTGTTTTTCTCCTAAGCTGTTGTGGGATTTGTTTCCAGTAGGCGTATTACTTGATTAATGGTCTTTCTGTTAACACTTGCTCATATTCCATATGGGATCTTCTTGGGTTATCTAAATGCACAAAATACTTAAAACAATATGGTTTTGCTCAGCTCATCTTTGTTTTTARTAACACAATTTATTTCTCCCTCCTCCAAAGGAAAAAAAAAAAAGAGCATTTTTTAGCGTGCTCAAACTCACATTGTGAATGTTAATTGTCATTCATGTTATCAYCTTGTGCACTATTCTAAGAAAACAGAGCATGGGCAGGCTTTGTCAGGAAGGGTTTTGTAATGTATTTGTCATTTCTTTTCTGTATAGATTAAGGGCTAARTTTTGTGATGGTAGATGAATTTGTAGACCCCATCTCTTTAAAATCACAGCATCTATTCAAAAGAGAAAAGCTGCTTTTCTTTCAACCAATGATTGTAGCACTTTCCCGGATACAAGTTGAAAAATATTTACATCAGTATAAATGAGCAGTGTGTAACTATAAATAAAGAACACAGGTAATAAAGTGTTATCATTGAAGTTGAAATTAAAATTGGATCCTGCCAAACCCTAAACACGGATCATGACAGAAAAATCCAATAYGGGTTGGGTTTTTTTTTTGTTTGGAGTTGCTGTAATTATAGACTAGGTGAAGGAAAAAAGATTATACAGCAGGCATAATTTGTAGTGATTTCAGTTACATTCCTGATGCAATGCCATGAAAAGAAAAACTATCTGTGCACGGCATCTTTAYGTGCAGCTACATCCCACCTCAGTGAGGTGCTGCAAGCAGCACTCGCCTCTTAACTCGAGCCATGTCACAAGCTGTGTGACATGGGCTGTGTCCAAAGGGTATGCACTGGTGGTGCTGGGTGACTCCTGCTAGGGCTGTCCYTGACCCTGGCTCCCTGCAGCCTGATTCCCCCACCCAGGGGATTTATCTTTTGTAAGATAAATTAAGAAACCCTAGGGCAGAGGGCTGTGTTCACTGTCCCTAAACCCACAATATTCATCTCAGAATAAATTATTTTATTGGTAAGACTTGGTCTGGGCACTATGCCCTCCACTGGCAGGACAGGAAAAGATTTGCAGCCATTGGAAACACAGGCAGTTGTGGAAAAGTGCAGGTGGGATCAGAAAGGCCCTCAGAGATATTCACACCAAAATGGAAAGTGTTCCCCTTTAGTCACCACGWGTGAAGTCCTTTGCTGCCTTTCTGGAAAGCAAAGCTCCAGGCAACTTCTTGTACTTCAATAGCTGAAAATAAAGCCTTAAAAAAGAACATGTCAGGAAATTAAATGAGAACCACAAATTTAGCAGGGCTAGTGATTGCCCAGGAGAGCATTGAGGTGAAATGTATAGAAAAGAGGGCTTTTGAGACAGAGTTAAGTGAATTACTGGTCCCATCCGTAACATCTGTTTTGGTCTTGGCTGCTGGGTATTTACTTTCAAAGAAATCAGCTTCCATTGCTGTCTGCTGAGGAGCCCTAAATCAGGTGTGCAGGCACAATTACTGAAAATGAATCTGTCAGAGCAAATCTCRGGTAATCAAGGAATCCTGACTGGGCTCCCCTCCCGTACCCTTCTTTGCCTTAGGGATAACCTAAACCAATGTTCCTCAAACCTGATGGGAATAAGCAACACAGGTACAAGGCAGACTTGCTAAGGAGGTTAATGACACTTTAAAACATTGGCCACAYGCTGGGAATGGCATCTGGGAGTCAGTTGTTCACAGGGCATGTCAAATGGTGCTGTCTTTGTTTCACCATTAACAGAATCAGGGGTATTTTAGTGCCAAACAACAGACATAACCTGATGCTGTTTTCAGAAGCACCAGCAGCCCCCCATGGGCAACACATGCCCAGAACTTCTTACAGCTTCATGCAATAGCAGGTACTTGTTCTGACAGGGCTTCAGTGCATGAGAGATACTTGTAAAATGTGTATTCCTGAAGAATGGGCATGAAACTSTCATTTTCTCCTTTGAGCTCAGTCCAATGACTTGGGTCTTAGAAAAAAAAAGATGTCTTTTTTCATTAACTAGATCTCTGTTTAGCTCTGTCTTCCTTATTACAAATGGGATTCCGTCCAGCTTGTCCTTTCTCCTTGATCTATGCAAGATTCTGTAGGAAATTGCTCATGAATATATAAAAGGCTAAGGACAATGTCAAGAAGTGAGTATATAAACATTTCTGAGTTTCAGACTTGTGTGGGTTTGGGGTTTTTTTGTTAGGACGATCTTGCTTTTTTGTTTGTATAGAATTTTGCTCAAGAGACTGCTGTTGACTGAGGTTCTGAAGCATGTTCCTGCTTCAGTCCCTGCTCRGCACAGCAAAAACATGTGGAATCAAAAACATGTGGAAGCCCACTGAGCCAYGGCTCTGATTAACTGCAGGCAAACGTTTCAGAGCTCTCCCAGAAGGGGACGAACTGCTATTCAGAGCAATGATTTCTGTCCTGTCCCTTCTGTGAAAGAGGCAGGAAATAAAGCAGATATTGCCTTCTCACAGCCTCTGTCAGAATTACTCAGAACACCTTCGCTCCCAATGGATGCATAGCTCAGATGAAAATGTTAACGTAGAAGTTTAGGTCTGGCAAACATTTTTCAACATTTTTAAAAAAGAAAATATTAGGGGTCTGGGTTTTTCTTTTTTTTCATCTTCTCTTTCTTTATTCAAGTTTGGGCAAGGGGAAAAATTTTAAATCCAGTGGCTATGTTTCATGAGAAAAGATTGTGTTTTTCTTGTTTGGTTTTGCTGTTGTGGTTTTTTTTGTATGTTTGTTTGTTTGTTTGTTTGTTTTTAATCCTACTTTCAGCTTCCAATTATTTATCCAAATATTTTTATTCCCCTCTGTATTCAGGTCATTTGATTCATATGAGGCAATGCTGTGTTTAACCTTACTAACACTGAAAACAATAAAATACAAAATGAATAGGTGAAAAGGGATAGCAAATCCCAGTTGCAGAATTACCTGGCCTGTTCTGAATCAAGGGAAGATGTCAACAAAACAAAATTTACTTAATATTGATGAATGTGGCAGTATTGTACCTGGAGAGAAATAACAATAATCAACACAAATGTTTAGAAAACATTAATACTGGCAAATACCTTGGAGTTATAGTGGATAATGAAAAGTGCTCCCATTGTAAGGAAAGCAGTCACTTTCCCGGGGTGTATAGAGAGAGATCTGCCATGTGACAAAAAGGGACTGRTGAGTGCAGCATGATGCAATCTGGGTAAGGCTGGAGCACAGCATGTATTTTAAGGCTCGCTTTCTAGAAAGGACAGTGAAAAGTGAYAGGAGATCTAAGGACGGGCAGCAGGAATGGTGAAGGGAACTGCAGGTGGGGGGTGTGGCAGAAAGGAATTCACAGGGCAGGAGGGAGCCCCAGCTCGCACTGGGGTGAGCACTTGTATTTTGTGTGCTRTCAGGATGGACCTTCCCTGCAGCAGAGTTGGCAGAAGGAATTAGGAGTGGAACAATCCCATTTAGATACAAGAGAAACGACTTCATAATGAGGGCTATTACACACGCAATGGAATAAGCTGACTGATGAGCAACTGCACATGAGTCACTCCTGGAAGAAGGTTTCCAAGGCGAGGCTGGGAAATGTAGCAGTGGGATTACCRTAGAAGAGGCTCTCAGCACCATCCRAGCACGGCTGAGCTAAGAGCTCCTCTGCTGTCATTTCCATTTGCCATTCTGGAATCTCATAGGCTGCAAAAAAAGTGACTCCATACACAACGGAAGAGCTTTATTAATTAAATCCATCTGCCACATGTGATAAGCCTAGACCATGATTGGGACAAAAGGTCCATCCCTGCAAGCCTCACCATCGCTGTCCCATCTGCTTTACAAGCATTTGCAAGTGCTGCTCCAGAAGCTGGAGGCGCCGTGCTCCAAGTCATCCGCAGAGGTGGCTTTTACCACACGCACTTCCAAAGGAGGCTGGCACAGCTCCTGCCTATTTTAAAATGTTTGCTTCTGGAATTCGCAATGCTTGTACCAGTTAAATACTAAATTATCATAAATGTAATTTACATGTTTCCCAAATAAGGGAATGCAAGCGGAGAAGAGCTTTTCCGAATGTTCGTATTTCCAAATTAAAGGAATGTAAATGAGCCTGCTGTTCAATTCAGTGTGTAATGTGTTATTTCACGGTTGTCTCCTTGATATTACAGTCCCCCTTTACATTAGGCAATGTCATATCCCACCCAAATCACCGTGAGATAAAGATGTTCCCCTTTAATGTAATAAAGGACAATGACAATATTCCAACAGAGRAAATAGCATGCATTCTGATTTATTACAAATGCACCATCTCCCRCTGGAAATACTCCACCGTGTCCCCTGCACCACAACCTGCAGTTGTGTAGCACCTCTCAAYACAAAGCCCTTTGTGGCCAGGCTGCCCCTGACTCCTCATCCTCCCTGAGCACCCCACACCTCCCTGAGGAAGCAGCTCCTTCAGAGCTTCTCATGGAGCACTCTGGCTCCTGACAGCCCAGGTGTGCTGCRGTGCTCAGGAGCTCACKCTGCTTCTTGCCAGAACATTTCTGCTCTGCTTGTTTTCCTCCTGTWCGTTCCTATAGCCAAGCAGAGGGAAATTATGGGATGGCTCARCATTCATTCATTCATTTGTTAGATGCTGGTGACAGCTGTTCCTTCCCTCCCCCGTTATCTTTAAAGGAAAAGCTGGCACTCCGTGCAGCGTGGTTGAAGTGACAGTGGGAGGAGATTGATTTGTTAGACTTTAAAGGAATGATTTGTTAGACTTTAAGTCAATCATAGCTTAGTCTGGACAACCATAAAACATCTTTACTTCTACCAACAGGTGAAATTTATAGTGCTGCTAACTGGAAAGAGAAATGCTCCCACAGGGTGAGGGGAAATCCTGGGTTMCTTATTCAAGGGGGAATATGTTGCTCCTTGCTCTTCTCTCCCCASCTTTACTTTCAGCAGCCAGCCATGTGAGTGTTTTGGTGACAGCYCTTGGGTGGTGTAGGGAAGCAGAAGCACATTCCCAAGTAACAGTGGTTTAGGGATAGGCAGATCTTACCCCTTGCTGCCCATGCAGAGCTGCTTCTGTCCCTGCCATAGACCAAGGATGGCCTGGGTGGCTGAGGCCAGCCCTGGCAGCTGCTCTGGCCAGTTCCTCGCCTCCCTGAGCCTCAGGATCTCTTGGGCTGCACACAGCAGCAGGGCATTGCATGGCCCCCCTGCCTGCCACCAGGGTGCCATGGTCACCTCTCCAAGTGGCCTGAGGAAAAGTGGGAGAGGAGCCTCAGGTGCCCCCGTGTTACAGCCCCTGGCTGCCTCCTGCAGTTTGCACTGTGCCTCAGACAGAGAATTCTCCATGGATCCACMATCTCTCAGCTGGGCAAGGATGCACGTGTCCTTCTCAAAGGCGATCCAGAGCACTGGCTCCTTGTGCCCTCTGGAAAGCTGCCAGAGGCCATGTTTTGGGAAGATTGCAAACAGCATCCCAGGCACGAAATCTTAAGGAAGTCCTGCATTATTTCCTTCAGCTCCTGACACCATAGGGAAGCTGTAAAAGCTATTTTCTTGAAGAAGATAGGTGGCCTACTASAGTATTCCAGCTGGACAACAGACTCCTGCTGTCCCCAGGAGCTTTTAAACTGAGCTGGTGTAGGAGTGGCTCGGTGTGGGTGAGCCGACCCTCTCCCAGGTCTCAGCAGGAGCAGACTCAGGACAAAGTGATCCCATTAACACTGGATGCCTTTCCCTTTTTAATATTTGCTTTGCCTACACAAGTATTACTGTATCTAAACACATCTCCTGTGTGTGATTTGGCCACAGCCTGTATAGATACAAAACACAATGCTAACCAAATTCTCACTGGGTTATCCTGATGTAATTGCAGCCCCCTGACACTTAAATTGATGTAGTCATCCAGATTCACACCATTGGATATKAAAACACTCACTGCTTTTAATACTGCAATTTTTCGCCACAGTCAAGTCTAAGGCAATGGGCTGAATGTGAAAAACACTGGAAGYTTGTGTCTTACACCCAGCTCTGCCACAGGTTTCGTGCTGGCTTATGTTATCTTGTCTTTCTTCTGAGATGATGATGGTAGGATGCTGACTTGGAGGTTGACAGGTTGGTAAAATAATTTTTTCTGGCTGTAAAACGGGTGATACGACAGAACAAGGCTTTCCTAGGAATATATCTGTCATAACAATTTCTGTGTGGCAGGCACATTTCTCTGGTCCAGAGGGAGATGTCCCATTCCATCAGAGAGAATGCTCTACATCACCTGTGGAGGAGTGAATGGAAAACAACTTCTTAGYGCTCCATGTAAGGCAACAGGGAGTTGCTACAAGTTGTAATTCACAAAGGAGAAATGGGTGAAGATCTTCTGCCCTCCACCGTGTCACTGGGACAGGTGAAAGGGGCAGCATGTCCTCCTGCAGGAGATGGCAGACCCAAACCAAACCCGCATGAACCAAGGGGCATTTGGAAGTGCTGTTCCCATCTTCCAGCCAACTGCTCAGTCACAAAGCCATGGAGCCCGGCTCATCCCTGTCAGTGTGAACATCTCCCTCCGCAGGAGCAAAATGACTGCAAGCAGCGTGGTAGTTAGGGCACATTTAAATGCAGGGCCTACTCTGGGCTTGAAGGCAAATTCCCCTCAGCTTGGATGTGCTTAACATATGGTGTGCTAACGGGCTCCTGGTTTTTATTAGCATTTTTGAAAAGCTGGATTTGCTTCTGCTTCAGAACGGAAAAACCCAGGATTTTTTTTTTTTTTAAATGAACTCATATCTGGTTAGCCCTTATTGTGATCAGTATGAAATGCTTTGAGAGTTATCGATGAAGAGCGCTAATAAGAGGTATTATTTCTCAAGTGTCCTGGAAGRTTTAAGATTTACTCCATGTGCTCTAAAATTGTCATTCGTTTGCAAATTCAAAACACCAAATATTTCAGACAGAACAAAGCCAGTACTCTTCAGCAAGCACTAATTTCACAGGAAGTTTTAACTTCCAAGATTTATCCATATTTTAGCATATGTGGTTATTTCATGCAGTTTTCTGCTTGAAAAAACAGTCTTAGCTTTAGGAGATAGTATATCTTGTCAGCCTTCATAATGCAAAAACTGTTAAAGCTATTACTTGGCTTAAATGCCTTGGAAGAGAATTTCTCCCCAAAGAAGTTTTGCAAAACTTAAAAGAAAAATGGGAACTGAAGTTCAGGATGGAAATAATTTTGCAGCCTGAATTGCAGTGGAGGTGAACTGTATGGGCTAGAACATAAAATCCTTATTTCTGCTATTGCAATGCTGGAAGGCAGACGTTATTCACCAGAAAAGATGGGGATCATAAGCTCCAGCCAGTCAAAAAATAAAAAGACTGGATTCTGAAGGTGGTTTTCTTTCATAAACAGCACTGTAATGGCCAAGTTATTCCGTAGTGCTGACTGACTGAGGCTCTCAGCTGTTGCATTCCCCATRGCAGCACAAATGCCACCGGACAATCAGGATAAAGTAAGGAATTGTGAGTCTAACCCGTGAGCCACCATTAGCAGCAGCACATCCCAACTGCAGCAGAGCCACCTTGAAAGTTGTCCTACTACTGAGAGGTGGCTGCAGGCCAAAAGAGATTAAATCTGCTGGCCCTCATTTCTCTGACAAAATGRAAATAAAGGTATCATAACAGAAGAGTGTCCCAAATCAATGCCTCCTGCTTTGAAAATAAACATTCCGGCTTCCCTTCTGTATTTACTGCATTTACCATTTATGCAGCAGCAGGAGACCATTATTGTGTGACAATGTTCTGCTCTACTGACATTACCTCTTAATTATATCTTCATTAAAACCAAATTAGAAAGCGGTCAGGAAAGTTAAGCCAACAGAATTGCTCATTTGGCTGAACATCCCGACACTTTTTTTAGAAAAGTGATGCTGGCTCATGCAACAAAATGTTTAATGATCTGCCTCACTGCTGGGAAGTGTTGATTTTCACTTTAAATGGTGAACTTGCTGCTCAGTCACACTGCATTCATTCAGAATGGACCCTGCTCAGTTAAATAGAGKCATGGCAGCACAGCTGGTTTAGCCCGTACCTACGAGGGGATGATGCTGGATTGGGTTTGCTATGGCTGACTCTTGACATCGTTTCTTCATTAAAGCTGCAGGCAGAAATAATCTGTGCCCTGATGAGCACAGAAAGAACCRGGGAATTGCATTCCCCAACAGCAGAGTTGGTGCCTCCCCTGCATTATGATGAGGACAGTGACAGAGGGATGCTGGGACAGACCAGCTCAGCCAGCCAGCTGTTGGAACCTTGTCCTTGTCCTGGTGGGATTCGAGTGGGAGAGACCCCTGCTTCTTGTCTTTGTCGGGTCAGATTTGTGTCACAAACATCAGAGCAGAGCTCAGGTGTCCAATCCTTCAGTTTCCCAGTTCCCGAGTCCTTCTGCTATCCCCGGGCTGCAGCACCCCCTAACAAAAGTTTCTCTGTAGCCCACAGCAGCCAGGTTCTCGGGAAATGAGCTGTAAAACCCAGACCTATGAGCTCCAGCATTACCTGTCGAGTATCTCCACTGTCATCTGCCAAATATCATCAGCCAGAGAACCTGGAGACACAGGAAAGGTGCCACGCTTGCCAGAGCTCAGCAGCACACAGACATTCCCTGTTACCCGGTGTTCCTGACACCACACTTAGCTGATTTCTAGAAAGCAATCAATTAATGGCTAGGTGTAACACTGGAAAATAACAGAGAAGAATGTGATTTTTGAGGCATTGTTCTACATAAAGATATGTAGGAGAGAAAAAAAAAATCATTTTGATCAGATAATAGAAATCAGACTCCTCATAGCACAGGTCTTCAAGCGGAGAAGGTTTGCAGAGTCTCAAGTGAAGAAAGCCAGAGGCAAAGTTTACCTGTAAACCTGGACAGCTCAATATCACTCATGCTTAGCAGCTTTGACAGCCAGAAGCACGAAAGGAAATGGGAGTACTAGAATCATGGATCCCTTGGTTCCAATGATCTGATATGCACCTACAGCTGCAGTTTAAATAAGGGAAAAGATATATTTTTGGTCTGAAAATTGAGAGCAAAAGAAGGAAGGATCTGTTAAACATGTGTCTGGCTTCTTCTTGTTCAGAGTTTAGAGAAGGGAATTTGTAATGGTATTACATGGGTGCTACAGGGCAGACCAGGCAGAAAAAAGAAACTTTGCCCTATCAGAAATAGTCACCAGCYCTCCATTATGCCTTTGAAAAGCAAKTTAATATGGAATTTCCAAAGMGAATCAATGCTGGCACTAAYGCTGGGAGCCAGTGARTGTGCCGCATATTTACAATGTCTGACATTAAAGAGAAATCCCTGCAGTTTGGAGCCTCAGTCCAATCTCTCCTGKCCCTCCGCCTCTCAGATGTAGAGATGCAAGGAAATGACTCCACCTGTCACTAAACGTGGTAGGGAAGTCATCCTTAAAAGATGATGGTCTGCCCAGGATGCAATGGATGGATTGTGTTGCATCTGGGGTGCAGAAAATAATCGGAAGAAAAATGAGCCCGAGGAGGAGGATACAAACCTTTTAATCAAGGAGTTATATTGAATCTCTTTGGTTTGGGTACACTAACAGAGAGGAGAAACATTCTGTGTTCAGACAGGCTGCTGTTTCTCTAAGGGCTGTACCTTATGTTTAGTAGCTGTATTTTATAGATAATCTGCGATGCTTCATTTTCAGTTCAAAACTAATGTGATCAGAAGGAAAAAAGGCAGAGAGACAGAGAGCAAGAACATGTGGCAGAAATGAAGTCACAGCAACCATTTCTAGTCCTAAAACASAGCAAGTAAGATGAGGATGCAGCTGGTTTAGTGATCACTGTAATCAGYACGATTGACTGCTTACAGATGACTAATTTTCAGTTCCAAGGAGATAAACTGAGGCTTACACAGCTTTGTGCAAGCACTGCAGGTAATGTAAGACAAATGGTCTGTGAATTTCTAATACCAAAGAGATTTGTGGGTTGTAAGAGAGCACAGAATGTAGACTTGGGGTGAAGTTACAGAAATACAGATTTGGAATCAGATAAAGTTTTAAAAAAGCCTTGAGGTGAGTTTTCTTTCATTTTAATTATTCCTCAGATCCATTCAGGCCCATCTGTGTTTTAATCAAAAGCAATCATAACACTTTCATAGGTAAATGGAAAATGGATCTTGATAGATGGTCATTATGTCTCATTTTGTTAACAGTTGAATACCCAACAAGAAGAATTAACTTAATACAGCAAGAAGTGAGGTTCTGAGAGAGAGGAATGAAGAGAAGATAAAAGATTATTAAATTAAATGAACTAAAGCTGTGCTGGACATCCTAATTATGACATAAAGAGGAACAATGAAGCAGGGCACACGAGTATTGATGAATGTGGACAAATAGCACAGAGGAGGAGGAGAGTGTGGGAAGATCTGAAGTCATTGAAGGAGAAGAGAGGTAAGACAGCACACAAAGACAAGGTGCCTYGACAGAATAGATGTCTTCTTTTCAAGAAAAATAAGGATGCAGGGAGCAGAAAGGCACAAGGTACAAGCCTTATACAAAGGTACAAGCCCGTGAAGTGTGACCCCAGGAGCGCTCAGTATGAGGCAGGTTGGAGGCAGGAGCTTGCAGRGTCCTCTGACTCAAATAAAACATCACAGCAGTTTTGTTCCCATTCCACACCAGCATTACAACCCCCTGACTCGGAGGGGTTACGAGGCACATCCTARTGAAAGGAAGACATTCAGTTCTCTGCAGGGTAGAAGCACTTCACAGGAAAATATACCAATGTATTTTTTTTTCCAGTTTTCCTGAAAAAAAAAAAAACAAGTTCAGTGCCAAACACAACTTTGCTAAAATGTAAAGGAGCATGTCCTAGACAAACCCGAGCCTCCTCACTGCCAGGCACTTTCATGCCCAGTAAAGGTGCATCTATACTGGTCTTCCAGGTGGCCCTTGGACTTGGTTGTGCCAAGGAAAATCACAGATGAGTGCTGTTATTTACAGTCCCTACCACACTAGCCAAAGTCTTGTCTTAACCAAAGACACTTCTTACCAGAGGTGAGATTACAAGAAAAGGGGGCCCCCRCTCCAGCCCTTCCCAGGTCCTCTCTGGCTGGTCCTTGGCAGTGTACAGCTGGATGGGCTTTGCTGCTGGTGAGCTGCAAAGGTACAAAAAACACAGTGCTTTTGACCTCTGAAATTCCCTTCCAAAGAGGGAAGGCATTGTGTGCTGAAACAGCCACAGTGGGAAGGACAYGACACCAACAGCATCCCAGGAGGGCAAAAGCCAGCTGGGGACAGGAGGCAGGGGACAGGAGGCAGGGAATKTGCTCCTTGAAGGCAGAGAAAGTGCCATGTCCCACAGTCAGATGGAGATCACGTCACTGGGTGTTAGATCCCCACAGGGAGCATGAAATAGCCTGAAAGGGAGCACTGAAATRGTCAGGGAGGAGCAGGACTTGTACACAGATGAGGTCAGGGACAGGGGACAGGACTGGGACAGATGGAAACAGACTACCATGCCCTCTATTGTCTTTACCATGACATGCTGAGGGGAAATGGGCAAGAAATTACAGAGGAAAAGAAGTTGAATGAGTTGAATAAGCCCATGAACTTCCAGTTTTATGAGGAGCACTTCAGGAATAGTGACAAAATCCATAGAAGAGGATGGATGCAGGGAAGTGGAAAAGCAGTGAAAACAACTCATAATAGTTACAGACAAGAAAAACTAAAACAATGAGGTGAAAAAGAGAAAGGAACAAGGTGTTATTTACTGACTCTACCTTCCAAGTTGGAAGGGCAATAGGGTCTATATGTAGCTGGTAAGAAAATAAACTTGAATTTTTAGCACATCTGTATATGGGATGGCTCAACAAAGTGYTTTTTTCTTTTTGTCTACTGTCTTTCATCAAATCATAACCATGCCACTAAGCTCTAGCCCCTCAGAAAAATAATAAGGTTGCACATGTCTAAATTTTAGCTGTCATTARCACTGAAGTTGCTGAAGTCAAAGGAGATTTTCCTACATCCAATTCTTCATGACGAGCAGCTTCCTCCTTACACTGGTTCTCTTCTGTTTTCACGTAAGGTGCTTGAAATATCACCCTTTTAAATCAAAACCATTAGTATGTTAGTACCTTCACAGTGACAAATGTCTATATTATCCTCTTTCTTGAGGAAGGCATTGCAGCCACAAATTTTTCATGTCAAAGCCAATACAGTCACCCATGGATTACATTACAATGTTGACAAAAAAAAAAAAATAGATTAAAGGAAAAGTATTTTTAGCTTTTTAAAAAGCAAGGTTATCTTAAAAAGCATGGTGAAGCTGAGTGGTGGAGTGATGGGATACCATCACAAGCAATTCTCCACACAGTGGGTGACTGAGATAACCACAGCTACTATTTATTTCACTTATCTACACCGAGCATTTCACCTCCAGAGAACTTCACGAGGAGAGCAGTGGCAGGGCATTCCTCACCCTCRTGGATGGCACATATCACAGCCACATCAGGGTGCCCATAGGATCTCTGCTGCTTTCAAGGCTCAGCAGGGTGGCTGCAGACTGGGCAACAGAGGGCTGGGGCAGAAAATGGACTCTCCTTGGCAAGGAACTTGTTTCAAGTGTGTCAATGAACCCAGTTTTGCTGGGAATGAAAACCCAGGATTTAGGGCAGGTCTACAAGGAACCTCTCTGTGCCTTGCTCCATATTAACTTTGTTTATCTCCTGTGGGCAGAGTGAAGGCAGCAGCAGAGCAGACCCTGTGGTGGCATTGTATGTGTAAGGGTCCTTTTCTTGGTCCTTTTCTTATGACTGGAAGAGCAACTGAAGAAACAATCTCACAACCTCTCCATGAATGGGAACAGAACAAATTTCTGCTTCTTAGCCATGCATTATACTTACAAAGACAGCTTACCTAAAATTTGGGTAAGGTTAACACTTTTTGTTCCTTATCCAACCTAGATCAATTCATGAGCTACAATAATAAGCTATAATTTGCATATATGTCACTTCTAGGCCTTCTTTTTCCTCTTTCCACATCATCTTACATCTCCAAACTGCAACTCTTCCCATCCAATCCTTTTCATTTTTCGAATCCACTTCATCCTGACCTCATGCCTTGCTCCTTCACCACATCATGAGGATGCAAGGCCTACTGGGTTCCTGTCGGCCCATTGATAAAAAAACCTCTGCCTTAGCTGGAGGCAGGACACAAAAAAACCCAAATAGTTGCTGCCAATTTCCTCCTTTGATGCTGCTTCACAGAGCTTGAAGGAATTCAGCAGGACCTAGGCATTCAGATATGGGCTGTGTTTTTCCTCTGTGATAGGCAAAGACTCTTGGCTGTTAACAAATATGTTTGAAAATTAATCCAGTGCTTTACATTTGAGTAAATATKATGTATTTTTAGCCTTGCTGGAACCTAACATCGCTGCCTGCAGAYGGAAAGAGCTGTCATATTCCTGCAAGCATTTTCATTCCTACAGAATTAATTACAGCATCAAATCGAATTTGACTCTCCTCTGGCACCTGATTTGCAGCTGTAAGCCAGCAACTAGACACGATAACCCAAGTGAAGGGACAGAAGCCCAAGTACAGCTTGAGCCGATAAACAGAAACCTCTGTTTTTGAGACTGTGTATCACAGACAGCAGCACTGCTCCCTTTGGCAGAGAAAATCATCCCGAGGAAGAATTTATCTAGTGACTGACAGGAAGCAGTGGGCTATGAGCCTAGAAGATAATATTTTGGCTGGCTCATTTCTYCTCCTCAGAAACTCTCTCCTGTAGAGCTCTGTGCTGCACAGCACTTACCAGGGTAACTGGTAATGAGGCTGCATTTTGATCTTGTTTATACTTTGTAGAGGCTTTCCCTGTATATAAATTTACTTTTATAGACTACAGAAGATGAACACTCTCTGATCATTYAGCTAAAAAGAGTTTGCTTTTAATACAGAGACTTGCTGCACCGCTTATGCCATATCTGGTCAGAACCCAAACTTTATTTCTGTTTGCCTCAGAACATTTATACTTTAAATATCCCCTCACCRTTGTGTTTGTTACACTTACAGCATTGTAGGTTCACCCTGAAAACAGAGGCAAACATCTTCCCACCCACTCATTTTGAAACGTTTTTTATCAGAGATTGGATATTATGACCATGTTTGTGCCATGATGAGCCAAGAGAAAGGAACCAGACATGGAAGTGAACCCAACTCAGGCCTCCTGACAGCAAAACCAATGTTCTGACCTTGCCCTTAGTGAGAAACAAGGCTGGGCATTGCTCTACTGATGCAAGGCAGTACTGCCAGTGGGGCATGACCTTCCCTTTGCTGATGGATGGTTGTTGACCAGAAAATAGCAACCCTGCACAAAACCCCACCGCTTTCTAAATAAAACAGAGGTGGAAGTAAGCAGATATTCCTTGGCTGACCCATCACCTAATTCTATGCTGATGAGAAAGCCACCGTAAGCACAGACAAACTAAGATCTGGGCATGTGTTTCCACAAGGGTTACAYGCCTGCCCAGCCATGCTTTCCTCCCCCTGCTCAAGGTGAGGCCTGAGCAGAATATAAAGGTTACTGCACTCTGTTCTGTGACCAAAGAGGAATTAGGCTGATGGTGCCTGGAGGAACTGTCTCTCTGCTTTCAGTCAAAGCCCTGAATTATTAGTGCTGTGTTAATAAAATCCATTAAGGTTACCTGAACACATCTTTCTGTAATTTCATAAATCACTTAACAAACATGTGAACTCAGCTGTGCTATTCCTTAGTTAAAACACACAACATCTGACTGATATGCAGGCAAGTAAAGCTGCTGGTTAATGTAGTTCAAATTCAAAGGGCACGTGGGTAAAGAAGAAGCCATCTGAGGACCAAAGTAATTAGAACAAAAGATGCCCATCAGCTGTCATGAATTTATGAGAGTGTGAGAGTGGATTAAGAAAGGGATTTACCCCCTTCAGAACATCTTTCATTAGCAGAAGGTAAAGCCTTTGTGAGGGGGCACCACAGCAGCATCCAGATTGCCTGATCTGAGAGCAGCACTGCTTCCTGTTTGCTGCCACTGTTTCCTGCAGCTTTTYCAAGGCAGCAAGCCAGCCAGGAGCACATCCCAGCAGCCATCCCCAAGCTCAGCTGTCTGAGTGTGTGGACGGGCATTTATCACCTTTAGGCTTCAACTTGCTCCYACTAAACTGCCATCTTGGGACAGGGAGTAGAAGAGGAGAAGCATTCCACAAACTTTAGGTTCCCAGTATTTGGGACTGCTGTTTTCCCTGCTGGGTCGTGGTGTATTGGTGTTTGTGGTCGTTCCAGCTGCTCCTCAAGAAGAGCTGTCCCAAAGTAAAGCGATTGACCTGCAGGCTGTGGTAGGTGATTCCTCACATTCCGGGTTGGGTTCTGCGGGAAGGGATTTACATGGAACCTCTGCCCACAGGATGCACAAGAGGGAAGACAAAAGAGCAGCCAGAACAACTTCACCTGTCCCTTCACCATTTCCTCTGCACCTCTCCCCTAATGATAGGAAGCACCATGCTGGGGTGACAGATCACAGAAAGCAGAAGCATTGGATGGACAATGCCACACTGAGACATTTTTCACGCCTGATCTGGTCACCAGCCTGTCCTCACAGGTCAGAGCTTTATCTCAGAGATGAACTCTGTGGTAGCAGCACGGAAGAGAGAGCTCACTGTGCTCCCCTGAAAAAAGGGAAAAACCKTTCCATCTAAGTTCTGTCATCCAGAAGAGCGTCAAGTCAAGGACAGAGGAGATGACATTGCCCCCGTGTATATGCAGGAACTGTGGAACAGCAGAAGCAGTGATTTTCCAAATCGCACTCCAAGATGCTGTGAATGAGCCAAGGGAGCAGTGCCCAGGTACACAAGCATAACATGGTGTGCCCAGGGCACAGCCAGCAGCTGATTCCCCGAGGAAGGTGACTAAGCTGGCCAGAATGGAGTGACAAGAACAAAGGTATTTTAGCAGCTGGCAAAGAGGGCAAAGGAAGGCAGACCCCATAGAGCAATGCCTCAATGACAGGATGGTTCTTGGCTGGCACTGAAAAGAGCAATATGCTGCAAGACAGGCTCACATCTCTCCTACACCTCTCTACAGCCAAGAAACTGCCTCATAAAATTATTATTGTACACCTGCATAGAAATGATTTGGGATATTATTAAGAGGCTGGCTTATTCATCAGGATTTAGGGCATGGCTAGGACTTCCACAAGGTGATAAGTCAGAGTGTAACAATTAGAAAGAAYCAAGTACAGCTTCACCTTGATTTAAAAATCATCCTAGGTGAATCAGAAAGTAGATATGCCTTTAGCTGATAACAGAGAGGAAATGAAGTCTCTAAGATCGGTGTGGGAGGTGGGGTGGAGGAGAAATATATTTAACCAGCAGCATCACCTTGTGGCAAACCTCTAGGGCAAAATCTGTTCCATCATAAGTGCATTCAGTTGCCAGGAACTGAAAGTAAAATCTGGGGCAAGGCCATGTGGGACCTGAGGAGAGGCTGAGAGWGCAGGGAATGTTCAGCTTGGAGAAGARATGGCCCAGGGAGATGYTGTCAGTGTGTATAAGTACCTGATGGGAGGCAGTAAAGAAGATACAGACAGCTCTTAGAGGTGCCTGGTGATAATACAAGAAACAATGAGCACTAATCAAAATTTTTACTGTTAAGCTGGTCAAACATYGGAACAAGTTGCCCAAAGACATTGTGAAATCATTGTTCTTGGAGATTCTTCAGATTCAAAATTCATTCTTCTTCAGACTCAAAATCTGTCTGGACACAGCCTGGAGCAGCCTGTAATGCTCCTTWTCCTGAGCAGCCTGATCCTGTCTAGCAGATGCTGCACTGAGCAGGGGGTGTTGGACTAGATGATCTCCAGGGGCTTCTTCCAACCTCARCCATGCTGTTCCTGTTTCCTCAGGGCCTTGACAGTGGGAAAGCTGACAGAGCCCTGCAAAGGAGAGAGGCTTAAGGGTAAAAAAAGATGCTTGTTTCTTACAGCATACTTCCAAGTGGCACTCCCAGCTGAGTTGTTACACTGGTGGCCTAATTAAACCATATCCCTTCCATCTTGGTTTTTTTTTTCCTCTGTGGTTATCAAAGACAATGTTCTCATCTCAGTAGTACCACTCTAGCTCTAAATCTGCTCCTTTATCCCTTCCAGTGCTGCATACAATATTCCCTGTTGCCAGAGGCAGCTAGATGAAAACAGAACTTTAATTACCAGAGAACATTTCCTAGTCTCCTCACCTCCCTGAGGCCTGTCCTGCATCTCTAAGGGCATCTGTATATCCATTATTTACCACCATGAAGGCTCAGAGACCTTCAGCAAGGATCAAGTTTTCTATGAAAGAGTCTGTTSCCAAAACCTTTGATGGTGGATTATAGGGCTCCAGAGAAAGGATCCCACTCCAGGTGAGAGATTTAGGGCCTGCCTTTCAAAACAGTGATGTCAACAGTGCAAAAACAAAATGCATGCCTGGAAGAAATCTGATCCTATGAGTTTGGATCCTCACTCACTGAATGTCTGCATGACTGCCCTGAAGGATGTAGACCTGTGATGACTTACAGGGATGTCCCTGTTCACCTGTAAAATTTATGTTTCATTGTTAGTGACCGTACCTGCTTTTACAGATTTCAGTTCTACCAACAAGTTGAAATAGAAGAGGTAGCCCCTCTGTAAAATGTGGCTTTGGACTTAACCAGCTGCAAAACACGTAACAGAAAATACACAATCTAAGCAATGATTTCTCATCTGTGTGAAGGCAGGGGTACTGTTTGTCAGGTCACAGCCTTGGCTCTGGCAAAGTTATGCTGAACTTCCCTGCAGAGTTTCATGGAGAATGCTTTTTATTAGTTCTAGAGGTATTCTAGGTAGATGTGACGAGGATTCCTGCTGCACAACATTTCCTCTGAATGCACGTAAGCAGCATCCTCCTCATCTGCTGAGCAGGATACTTAAGTAGCATTTGCCAGCCAAMGTGAAAACTCCGGGAGCCTTTTGCTTTGCAGGCATTGTTTCTTYAGTTCATTATCTATTTATAGTTCTTGCCTTTGATCGATGTTTGTATTTAACCTTGTATTTCTTAATTTGTAGGTCAGTCTGCATTTACCATGGTTAATTTATTAGGGCAGATTCTTCTTCTCCGTCAGCTCGTTGCGGGAGGAAAGTGTGTTTAGGAGCTGTAAATCATTCCAAACAGATCTCATCTAGTAACCTTAGTAACTGAGTTTTGTACTGGAGCAAGTAATATTTTTATGGTGATATTTTTTCAGCGTGAATAATAGAAAAGTAATGATAAAACAACACATTTGAGGATGAACTTGCCAATAAAAATTGCTATAAAAGCAGCAGCACTGTTTCAGAGCAAAATTATAGCCAAATCTTTCCCAGAACCTCTGTAAATTGTCTCAGAGCAAAGCTTTTCTCCTGTGTACACTCTAAGCTAATTCCTCTATTACTGCATCTTGTAATGCAGGCTCTTAGCATATTTTATAGAACCTCAAGTCACAAGCTTCRTTAAACAGTAATGCTCGCTGCTTTGATCGAAAGGATCATGTGGACTGTCACTTTCATCAAATATCACTTTCTCTGATAAAGAAAAGGCAAATGCTTCAAAAGACACCAGAAAGCTTCACATCAAGGTAATCCTGAAAGTCTGGATAAGCTCTCGTTCTCTGCATGGCACTGCATCCGAAAGTGCCATTAGAAAAATCCTCACCTGGGCAGGGGGCACCCAGCCTGCTGACTTACAGGGCAYGATTTCTTGCTCACTCAGGTGTCTCAGATGTCAAGAGCTGTTTTTGCAAATACTCCTTCCTTGAACTTAACACTTGGTCTGTGGCCATCTGTGATCATAGAATCGTAGAATGGTTTAGATTGGAAGGAACATGGAAAACCTTCCAGTTCCAACCCCTGCCATGGGCAGGGACATCTTCCACTATCCCAGGKTGCTCAGAGCCCCATCCAACTTGGCCATGAGCACTTCCAGGGATGGGGCACCCACAGCATCTCTGGGCGACCTCTTCCAGTGTCTCGTCACCCTCACAGTAAAGAATTTTTTTCTAATATCTAATCTAAACCTACCCTCTTTTAGTCTGAATCCTTTCCCCTTTGTCCTGTCACTAAAAGTTCTTACAAATAATCACTCTTCATCTTCCTTGGAGGCTCCCTTCAGGTACCAGAGGGCCACATTTAGGTCACCTTGAAGCCTCCTCTTTTTCTGGCTGAAAAATCCCAATCCTCTCAGCCTCTCCTCATAGGAGAGGTGCTCTCTGATCAGCCCTCTGATCACCTTGGTGGCCTCCTCTGGACTCCAACAGGTCCATGTCCTTCCTGTGCTGGGTCCCCCAGAACTGTGCACAGCCCTGTAGGTGGAGTCTGACAGAGCAGAGCAGAGGGGCAGAATCCCCTCCTTCCCCTGCTGCCCACACTGCTTTGGATGCAGCCCAAGATTCCTTTGGCTTTCTGGGATRCCATTGCACATTTCTGGCTCGTGGGCATTTAGCTGTGTTCCACAAGACAGATGATCAGAGAAGCGGTCTCAGAACACCCTTAACTCATGTCATGTGCTCAGATATTACTCCCTCTTCAAACCAAGTCATGAAAGGACAACAGGAACTTCTCCTACAGTAAAATGGGGCTCAAAGCCCTTCTTCCCCTCAGCACTGCCTTGGGAGGCAGGAGACCTCAGCTGAGAGGGAGGCAGGAGACCTCAGCTGAGAGGGAGGCAGGTCCACATGCACCACATCTCACCCCTAGCCTACACCTCCTAATTTGTGTGGATTCAGTTCTTTCCACACAAACAAAGGAATGAAATCTTCCCTTCTGCCTCYCGGGGAAATAGCTCTAGGCATCGCCTCCAGGACCTCTGCTCATCGTTTTTTTTAAGGAAAATGCAAAGAAGCAGCTTCTGGCCCAAGACCACTGACATTCCTGAAGGATGAAAGTACCATCCTGCTGCCCCACAAGCACATCCCTAGTCTGGGCTACTCTTCTGGTTATCATAGGCATGTGTTCAGCCCCTGGGACTTCCAGGCACACAGGGCTCCAGGTCCTGGATTGCTCATCTCAGCATTGTGTGTAGCAACCTCTGGCTTTCAGACACGGCCCCTTTTCAGGTCTAGCCTGATGGAGCCTTTCTCAGCATGCTGTGAGGCTCTGAGTACAAACCACAGCCACAGAGGCTCCTCACAGGCATTAGTACTTTGTTAAGTCGACACAAAGTTAGGGTTTGTCACAGGTCTTGTTGCRCTRCTGTRTCTGGGCTGAAACTGTTAGCTCTTYGGTACAAGAWCTGAACAATTATTTGGGCCAAGARCAGCAAAATGCCATGGAGACTGAGGTGGGACACTATTTGTTCACACAGGGCAAGAGTCCTTTGCTCTCTCTGTGCAGAAAGTAGCATCAGCTCTTGAATAAATACAGGCAGTCAGGACATCACCTTCTGTTTTATCAGAAAAATAGACCCCCCCAGCTATATCAGCCATTTGGTATCATGCTCATCCTGGAAGGATGAAAGGCCTTGGGAGGAGGCTCTAATCTTCTTTTGATAGCCTGGGTACTCCAMACAGACTTCAGGATTGTTCCCTGTGTGAAGATTGAGTCACCTGTGACTCGTGCAGCAAGATATTCACCTCTGCCTTTTCTGGGACACCTGCTTTTCCTTCTGAGCCCATTTCTGTGCTACCTCCAGCACCTAACCTGCTTCAGAAAGGTACTCAACCCCACTTGGCTTCTCTGAGAGWAGATAGCATCCTTTGTGAGTCACAGCTACAGCACAAAATCTTTTCCAGCTGGAGAGGTTCATTGCCTTGGCTGGAGGATGGAGCAAAGCTGCCTCACAGTCGCGTCACTTTCTGGTTTGTGCATCTGTCATCATCAGTGTGAGAGCGTAACAATGCCCCAGGCACCCTTTCCAGTGAAGGACATCATCARCCCCTGCCAGGACTTTATTTTATGCCACTGCAAATTTACAGAATGGACTTTTAATCATTTTTTATTGCTTTTATTGCTATTTCACGTTCTATCACTCTGCTCATCTACTCAGACCATCTTTTTGGCCTTCTCTGGGCATGAAATGAGCATCCTATTTGAAACCTGAAGCAGCAGCAGGATCTGTGTCCTCTCTGCAAAGAGCAGGCAGGACTGAGGAAGGCACTCAGCAAGAGGAGTGAGGGTATCCTTTGGGCTAACAAGCTATTCCAGCTGGAATATTTGGTAGCAGAAGTACTCTGAAGCACGTCTACCATTTCTTAGGTGCCGTGTAAAGTCAGACAGAAACAGCAGGAGCTGAGGGCATTGAGCATCCAGAAATATTTGATCTTTTGAGACTCAAAGAGATTCAACCATATATATATATATATTTCTTTGAACAAAAGGGGAATCCAAGAACCTTTCTCAGAGGCCTAAAGGAGAAATGAGGGTGATCGGGGTAACTTTTAAAYTTTGGCCATTGACCTTGAAGTTTTCCTAAGAGATTTTCTTGTTCTGACTACTTATTTCTTTCTTTAGATATGGGACTGAGTTGTATTTCATCATATAAATGTCACAAAAGCCTTACTTCAGATCACTTGAAGTATAGTTCTCCCGTGATATCAGGACTGTGAATTAAAGTTTGCTTTTGGCAAGCTCACAGAGTCTAGGTCCCTATCTGCTAAATATGTTATGTTTCCAAATAATTCCACAAGCTGTTCCAGATAATCCCACAGTAAGTAGGTGAGGCAAATAGATTTATGACTTCTGGGTTGGTTTTTTTTTTTTCCCAGCCAAGTTTTTCATCTCAGAAGTTACAACACAAAATCACTTGGACATTCCTGTTATTTACTCATGACTTGTAGACTGTGTTGGCCCAACAACAAATTACTGAAGGACATGGCAGCACAGATTTGGCCACAGTGCCACAGAAGCCAACACAACCTYACACTATATGGGGCATGGATTTTGTGAATGGGACATGGAAAACGTTTGTGTTCTTATTGTTGTTTTCAAAACTCACAAAGTCAGGCTGGAGTATTTGTGCTGGTTGAATTTCCAGCAGTGGGTACTCAGAGAGGGGGGAGATGGGAATGAAGGTGAGATTCCTTTCTGTGTTTGAGCTGACCACTGTTGCTGTTGCTTTTGTTTAGCCTCCATCAGACAGTGCTAATARCAGGGAAAGAGATTGCAGCTTGGAAACTTAGATTCTTAAATTCATTCACTCGTGATCAGCCCTGAGAGCACAGAGGTTACATTTATRTTAGTTTAATATTTATGAGCCATGAAACAAGATGTTTCTGGTGAATAAAAGGTGAACTTGTACGTGAGCATGTAAAACTGAACTCTGTTTGGCTTTGATAGTTTGAAATAAAGTGTTGAACCTGAACCTAGAAGRGGAATTTGTGCAGACCCTCCTGACCAGAGAGGTGACACGAGCTTGTCTGTTTGAATTAAATTGCTGTCTTTAACCTCTCGGTGCTACTACTGACACTGACATCACCACTTTGCTGCAAACAGTCCATCCCCTGTGTCAAGAAACTCCAGCTCCTGCCATCAAGGGGTTCATTAGTTTGAAATGAGGAGCTCTGACACAGTTTGGACTCCTTCATAACCCTGACCTCATTGCTCGCTGTGAAGCAATCACATTACTTTAAGTGCTCCCCTCTTGTCAAGTTGCCTCCCCCGTCACGCTGATGGTCCTGTTTTCAAACGTGTCCTCCATGTATTCCTCCCGAATAATTTCTGTTTAATTTAACACACTAATCTCCCCTTTTCTTTCACATCTCCCAGGAAAAYCAAAACCAAAGAACAACAGAACCTTTTCCATGTGGCTCACGGATCTGCCCCTCATTGCACACTGTGCCAACCCCCAGTGAGACAGACTGTGACTTTTCCTGCTGTTTGCAGGCAGAAGCAGGGGACCACAGCTCCTCCCACCTAAAATTTCACGGCATTGGTGCAACTGAAGGCTCCAGCCACCCCGTGCAGCCCAGCAGTATTTCCAGTGTGTTTGAACTGAGTTTGCTTTCCTAGAGGAACCAGTGACAAAAGGCAAAATACACATAAACCCAGTCTTAATAAGAATGGCTTCCTGATTGCAGCCTGATTCTCCTGGCATCTAAACCTAAGATTGCCATCCTCTGTTCTCTAATAAAACACGTTCAGGTGGGTGTGAGCCTCCCTCTAAGCACATTTTCACCAGCTGGCAGTGGCTGCCTGTACCTCTGAGCCCAGCCAGTGCGGCAATTGCACACAGCATTTGCACTCAGAGCTTCACACCTAATAATACTTCAGCACCTCTTTTACTGCTTTATCCATTTTTGCCCATTTGCAAGCCTCAGGCTCCCGATAAGTAGAAGGTAAGTGGAGCTAGTAAATTAAAAACCCACATGCTTCAGGCTTTTAGCATTAAAAGACCCCAAAGTTCCCCGAGTTCATAACATTTGCCATTAACATCAGCTCCTCTGTCAGCAGGTAAATCTGTTGGTAATATTTGCCTATTAAAAACTCTATCACYGGCTTCAATTCAATGGCATTATCGTTTTCCAGTGTTAGAGAGCAAGTTCAGAGGATTGCAAATACCTGAAAGTGTTCTGCCCAAGGAAGATAAATGTCCATTTTAAATCAATGTTTGGTGACAGAGAACTAGAAAGGACTTAAAAGAAAGAAGGAATTAAATCTGTGTGTCCTGGTATAAATGAGTTGCTCTTAATGGGCTTTTCTGATAACACAGAAAAGGCAGTTGTGTCCAACCACAGCCCCAGGAGGTAAGAGCTGTATTCTCATCTCGACTCAGATATTGATCTGCTGGGTAGCCTGGGGCTTGCTGACATCTCTTACTCCTGCTTCTCTCAGCTGCTGGCAGGACCAGGAACCAGAATAAACCAAGTATGTTTGAACATCCAAGTGGCCCACCTTTAAAACACAGATCAAACCCTTTTTTTTCCTTACAGCTTCCTTTTTGCCTATGTTCTTCTCTGGGAGATTGTTTTCACTGTAAGTTTTAACCAAATAAGTTCATGACAGTGAACAAGTTGGTGACRCCATTCTCTTTCATTCTCAGTCATGTGTTTGAGAAAAATGGAGAGAACCTATGCAACAGATTTGAAACTGAAAAACTGGGGTCATGATATGAAGATTGATCACTTGAATGCACGATATGAAAACATTTTGAATCTTTGTGGTTTAAATGTTAAATTTTCTGACCTGCTCCTTGGTAATGCTACATATCCTACAGGAATGWTGGGAAGAGTAGCTAGGGTATCACTGGTACAGCCAATCATTTTTRCAGGGGATGAATTTGGGCCCTGTTCTGTTAGAGGACTTTGGAGATCTCAATTACCATGTAAGAACAAAATGCCATTGAAATGTCAGACATGTGGCAAGCCTAGTAGAGTGGGCTGATTCAAAGGCACAGGGCAGAACACTTCTGGAGCACTGAAGTTGTGTTTAGTGCTTTAGGATGTATAAAAAGCACAGAATAAAACCCAGATCAGATAAATAAGATCATCTTTCTTATGAAAGAGAAAGTGATATTTAATATTTCTCCCTCAAGGCTTATAAGCAGCTGCCACTCAGGCAGAATAGATAATACAACTTTCAGAATATTCCATGAAATCAGGAATTGGAATACAAACCTTTCCRAGTGTATTTTTTCCTTCTGGGTACCATGACTGCTCTATGCCGCTGAAAAAGGGGGCTGTTGGACCGCTGCAAGATGTGTTCACAAATTCAGAGGAAGAGCCTGCCTAGAGTGGAAAGGCAGATGGATATGTTAGATAGGTGGAGATATGCCTGCACAAATCACTGAGGATCAGTTTATGAATATGTTCTGGTGTTATTAAACTCTCCTCAGMTATTAATGGCATCCCACATTAATACCAGCAAGATCTGATCTTTGTTGGCAGGGATCAAATTCAGATTATGAGCAAATTCAGAGGCTTGAAAAACCATTCATTTTTTTTTTTTTTAGACTACTCTAAAGTAGTCGGTCTTTGCTAACTACTGTTTTTTATCAGTAGCGCCACAAATTCACTGGAACTTGTCAGAATTCTGCAACTGTGGTAAAACACGTGACTCATGCATCTCCTGAGTATGGAACCCTCACATGGGACTAGCAGCCCCCTTTTGCTCTCACCTGCTGTTTGCTTCTCCTACTCCTCAGCCTTTTTAGCTGCAGCCTTCCTGGAATATGGAGCAAACCCCGTGCCCATCCCATCTGGGAGTGCGAGAGCCTCAACACCAGGCAATGGCAGGGATGTRCACAGGGAGCTCTGCATTACTCCAAACTGTCAAGAACTGCTTTCCCAAGGGTCTTCTGCAGCTTTTCAGGTTTGGGTGGCATCAAGGAGGGAAGATGACAAAGCTTAAGTTTCAGTGGCCAGCCTGCTCCTGTGTGGAGAAGCACTGCACAAGGATGGCTGGCAGCACCGTGATGCTCATGTTATGGCTTAGGCATCCGAATTCTGGCTGCAGATTTGTTCACTCTCTGTCACAGAAAAAGGCACAAGCACAGAAAAGCAGAAAACAGCTAATTAACTTTCTCAGTTGGCCAGGGAACCAAACTGATAYGTTTCAGAGAGAATCACAGCCTTCAGGCAGAGACCGTGGGTGAGACGGATAAAAAGTGGTGAAGTGAGGCTTTCCATAAGAAAAGTAACTTGCTGGTGTACCGTGTAAAGTTGATAATGATTATTGTCGTGGCAGCATTCAGCTGAATCATTTCCCAACAAGCTCTAGAGCAACAAGCAGAAAGAGACTGAGCCTCCATTTTCTCTCCTTGATCAGAAGTGGAGAACGGGACTAGAGCAGGATGGGAGTGAATTCAGTGGATTCTTCAACTCCGTGCAGCTTTCTGTCTGCTCTCCTGAAGCCCCTGATTGGCTGAGCATTGGCATATTGATGCTAAGAGAGATTTGAGCTGTTTTTTTGCAAATCCTGCATTWGCCCAGGAGCCAGAACACTTGTACATGGGAAATACCTCTCCCTACGGAATTATCCTCTATCACACRATCAAAACCAGCCATCACCCGTTCAGTGATCTGAGACCACACACTGAAACTTAAATGACCACTCAGGGCCTGCTCAGCATGAGGAGTGAATCAATGAAGTCTGCAGAAAATCTGCTGAGGAATATTTGATTGGGTTTCCCAGCAAGGAGAGACTAAAAATTGCTAGAGACTACAAATTACTTCATAAATACAGGTCTGTGAACAACTCATAAGCAAGAAGAGAAGTGAATAATTTATCATTATTTGCAGGGAAGTATCTAATCTTTTTTCTGCAAGCTAAGCAAATTTTAATCCAGGAATTATGGAATTATTAGGAGAAATATTTAAGATTAGAGTTGTACTTTACATATAAAGTTCCAGAATCTGAACTTTTTCTTCCATTTCATTTTTATAGAAAGTTTGACTGGGAACTTTCTATTACCTACAGTTTTGTATTGGCAGCCAGCAGAGAATCTCTGCAGCAAATTTCCAAGATATTCTTCAGAAAATCTTTTGTAAATAAAATGAGAATTACTTATAAATGTGATTTACCTGAGTCCTAGTCTTAAACAAAAATTTAAAAAAAAAAAAAAAKAAAAAAAAAGAAGTGAGTGATAATGGATTTATTAGACACTAGTTTCAGCTGACTTTATGTAATATCCTCTATTATCCTTGAACCTCCAGATTTCAGTGGCCCCTTTTTATCTAAATTTTTAATTGTGTCAATAATGGAGCTTAGATGAGAGATGAGAGCATGATAACTCAGTGAATTTCTTTTTGCTGGCTTAAGCCTGATCTGGAATGTTGCTCTATTATAGTATGCCTTTCCTATCTCATGTGTGTTTTCTTCATGCTAAAGTTTTCTGGGGCACATTCCTTAGAAACAGAGAGTTTTAGAGACAAAGAGCTCTCTGCTGGGCATATCTGAAACTGCTAGGYCAAGAAATGAAATAAGTGGGTTTGTTGGTAACTCCACGCTAGAAGTTGTCATGCTGTTTAAACAAAAACACACAGCCTGTCCCATATCTGGAAGATTGGGTTTCTGCTGAGATCTACACGTTTCTAGTTGTGTTTGGATCCCAAATGTAGCCATCTGATTTTGATAAATTAAAAAAAAAAATTATGTTTCAACCTTGGGAAGTTGTGTGTCTTATATTTGGTGGTTTAAGCACCTAAAATTATGTACTAACAGGTCTCTTACTCTTGGTAACTCTCTTATTTGTTGCTCTTCTGATGTGTCCAAATTCCAAGAGAAAATTATAAATTCAGTAACTGACATTTAGAAAAGCCTAAATTTCRCAACTCATTATGCAGGGAAGATTATCTCAGAATGGCATGTCATCTCAAAACTGGATTCTTATATAGCTCAAGAATTAAAACTGTATTAGATTTGAATACATCACATTTGACCAGCACATTGTCACAGAAYCTATTTTAAATGTTCAAAAGTTTCATTATCACTATTATTATTSCTCATTACCTGGACTAATAAAAGTCCCAACTCCTACCAAGGTTCTAGAGCCAGTTCAAAAGAAACTTTTCAGTTAACATTTTCCTATACAATTTAAAACATGCAAAATCATTCAAAACTATATTTCAAAGAAGACAGACCACTTTCTTCAAATTCTGCTCAGAGGAATTTTTGCTTTGTTTGAAAAGAACAAAGAACCATATTTTAGATTTGCAGTCAGACCAAGACTGAAAACAAATGCAGCCATATAACCTGCTGTGAGACAGAAAATAAAAGAAATTATTTTCTGAAGAGTGGTGCAACAGAAAATATTTTTTGAGCAAATGAAGAGGAATCTTCTCATTAAATAACAGGACTAGAGCAAAGTCTGAACCACCAGGGCTTGCCTGCMCTTCTTCACTTTTGAACACTTTGTCTGATCATTGGTCTTGGCAAATCACCTACATTTGGTGTGGAGTTGTTATCTTTCAGGCAGCCCACAGCTACAAGATTTGGGAAGATGGGCATAGATGTGACAAAATTAAATATGACACACTTCTGTGTGTTACAGAGTGAGAGACAAGCAGACCCAGTGTCAGTGAGGRAGTGTTGAATGAATGCATCCCCCCTGAGCTGCAGATTTGGCTGGCTGTGGAGTGACTCCCAAATGGATGGCAATGTCTAAAGGGAAAACAGCCAACAACCAGCTTGGTGCTGGCAAAACACATCCACCTTCTCCTCTGCCGTGACCTACAGGAGGGGACACATCTTCCTGTCAGGGCTGTGGAACCAGGAACAGTCCCCGGGGCCTTCACAACCCTCCTGTGAAACCATCACGCTCAGCCTTCAGTCAAACATTCCCATATCTGAGGGGCTTCTTAACAATTCTGTCTGCAAAATTTAAGAGCCCTCTGCAGTCAGCCTGCTCCTCAAAGAGTTATCAAGGGACCATGTCCAAGCCGACTCCTAAACTTCTCTTGGATAACTGAACTCTTAGAGGAAGATACCTTTTGTGTTCATATTGTCCTCTTTTTTGGTTTGTTTGTAAAATTTCTTTGCATCTTTTTCATCATCCTTTTAGCATCAAAGACACTAGAAACTAGGAACAAATGCCAGGGGTGTCTTCAGCAGCTCTGCACACAGAGGCAAACCTCAGGCTCRTGGTATGCATCCTCCTAGGTATTTACCCAATGACAGTGTTTGCTTGTTCTCTGTTTGCCATTAAACTTTTGAGGACCTTCCCTTTCCTTGACCATCTTCCAAAATATCTCATACATTTCCAGTGGGAGTGCCCAAAGAACAGGCAGTTTTCAAGCCTAACTGATGGCTGAATGTGAGGCAATACAGSAAATATTAATTGGGACTCTATTCTTGATGTTATGAGACAGCAGGGAACAAAGAACAAAGTCATGGTGAGCAAATTGCCTGCAAGAAAAAGATGCTGCCACTAACTACAGCAAGTCACCTACTGTGTTAACAAGCTGGGCCTTCATTAGATTTTTTTAGGGTTTAGTGTGAATTTCCTCCACACATAAAAATATTTTCAATCATGCAAGGAAGAAGAGGACAACTTTGTTCACTTTTTTTCCAGGGCAACACAGATGCTCACCTAATGTGAATGGACTCTGCTCACAAAGCAGCTGAAGAGCAGAGACCAGGCAGCATGACCAGGGACAGTCACAGYAATCCCTTTACCAGGGCCCTGAGATGCTCAGATTCCTCTTTCGAGTAATGGTGAAATTTAAACAGTGTGAGATGAAACATCTGTGAGCATGGAAAGGTTTAGCTGGGGACATGAACTGCTTCTGTCAGAGTACGGTGCATAACATGCATTACACAGGAATATGGTGAGGGAAGCATCAGGCTCCTGGAGCAGCAGGGTGATGGTGGTTATGCAGAAAAATCCAGACACTGTAGAAATAAAATGGTGAGGGGTCCTTTTCTCTTTTCTTTTTTTTTTTTTTTTTTTTTTTTTTTTTTAAATAAAGCACCTTGTTTTCAACTACACCATCTGTGGTATCATGTTTGTTCTTTATAAAGTATTCTCAAAATAAGGATAATTATGAATTTAGTAGCAAGACGGTACTTCTAATATTTCCTGTAATATGTTTCTGAAGTCTTATCCATATGTTTTCAGAAAACTGTATCATAGACAATCAGTGGGAAAGCAGGAACACAGTAATAAATGCCTGTGGTAGAAAAGCTAAGAAAGAAAATAATGGTGGTGTCCCTCAGACCTTTTTCCTGCACTTTCTCTAAGACAATGGATGGTAACATGATTTTCATGTCCGAATATCTGGTCACTGGAGCAAAGAAATAAGCTTCTACCATGAGGAAAATGGACAAAATAGAGGCATATGAGCATGAAACAACATCAAAGAAAATAAACAATTTTCTTCCTTAAAATCATGGTTCTAGGGTAGCAGCAGCTTCAAATGAGAAACAGATTGTGTGAGCTGCCTGCCACACTACATTACATTACATGACTCCGAGCACAACACGACGACCCACTCCGTAAGCTGCAGAGATGAGTTTGAGAGCTGGTACCACAATGACAGGAAAAAATCTGCCCTAAATCTGTGAAGAGATTTTGACAATTATCTATTCAGAAATACTTCAAGCGCAACCAGAAGAGTGTCCAAAGCACAGCTTGTAAACTGCCATCATTTATTAAAGCRAGGGCATTTTGAGACCTGGGAAATATAAAACTGAGCCTCTGGGAAAAGAAACGACCAAGAAATGAACAAGTCAGAGAGCGCTGCTGTAAAAGGTAAACCATTTTCCAAAAGTTAAAGATGGAAAGGTCCTGCTAGGTCATGTAAGTCAGCGCCCTTACAAGTGCACGAGAGAGAGAGACAACAACAGAAGCGCTCTGGGCTTSAACATCACACACTGGTGGAGGCTGCAGTGACAAATTACAGAGAAAATGGCCAGCCACCTCCAGCAAGGGTCTCTGCTGTGACCTCAGGGGAACCAGAAACAAGGGGCTTGCTTAATGCTGGCACCTGCCTATTACCTCTCTCTTGGAAAAAGAGAAGTGTCTCGGGAAGACAGTCATAAATATCCCCTTAAAGCTATTCCTCTTCCGTTGCTGATAAATAAAAGACAGTGAAAAAATTCAGGTATGAGGACACCAGGTCAGAGAGGGAGAAATGGGAGAGAATTCAGTAATGGATTGGATCCTTCTGGCCCAGCTATGTTTCCAATTATTTGTAGGAATAGGTCAGTGACAGCRGTGCAAGCTGCTTCGCTCAGAGGTAACAGAAACCCAGAAATGAGCAGCAGCAAATAGCAAAGGAATTGGAGAAAATAGGAGAGAAGAGAAATGACAAGGACAGGAGAAACCTAGCTGAATTTATGCTAACCCAAGCAGTACTGGGGAATAAGAATGGTTTTCACAAATGTCCTGTAGGGGAAAGGAAAGCCAGCCAGAAAGTAGTTTCATTAATAAGTGAGAGGAAGATGAAAAAAATAGTATTTCTTCCAAGAGCAGATTATTCCCTATTTTTTATCCCCAAATAAAATTCTAAAAAAAAAGAAAGTTGTAACAATTGGGAAGTAATGAAAATCCTATCCGAATAGCCATTATTGTAGTGCAGGTTCCAGGAATGGTTGGAAATTTTGAATATCCACCATACAGTTCGGCTGCTCTGGTTGCATTCATCCTCAGGTGATGAGGGAATTAGTCAGTTAATTTACTGAACCATTGGCAATTATTTTTGAAAGTCATGGAGAACTATGGAAGTCCCAAAGGCTGGAAATAAAGCAAATATAGTATTGATTTACACAGAAGGAAGAATGATCTTGGCAATTACTGCCCAGCACTTTTATCTTCAATCTCCAGTAAAATAATCGACCGAGCAGTACAAAAAGAGCTATTAGAAAACTTCAAGAGGGCATTGGAAACATGAGCAACAAGTGACGTGGGATAAAGAAAGAATCCATTCTAGAGGGAGTTATTGATGTTTTATACATAGAAGACTAGAATCAAAAGGTAAGGGATGAAAGTAATTAAATTGGAACAGAAGCCTCCCTTCAGCAGCACTTAGGCGCATGCTTAAATCTTCCCAGGTCAGTTTTGAGCAACCACTGCATGAAAAGACAAGCTTGCTTGCATTCTCAAAGTTCACCAACAAGCATAAAAAATTTGCTTAATAAAGACCTACAGGAAGAGCAACAGCAGAAGGGAGACAGATAAGGAGCCCTGCACAAAACTGCAGCAGAGWGACTGATGAGGTAGCAGGAGCAAGATGTTCACAGGGTTCCTTCCAGTTCTGACTCTGAGTAATACCTTCATTATCCATGCAAAAGATGTTGCAAAGTGCACACTCAGGAACAGGAGAGAAAAGGGAAAAAAATACAGCAATACATATGTATCTAGAAAATTACAAGTGTGAAATAACAAAAGAAAATTCACTGTTAAACAAAACCTGCACTAACCCCTACTAACACAACCCAAGCAAAGGGTTTCAAGAAGGAGAAATCCCAAATAAACTATTTTAGGCACTCAGGAAGAACACAACTGGACAGTAAATTGTTCACTGCTTGTAAATTATGGATAAAGCCAGTTGATCATGGTGAGGAAGGGTGATGGACTTTCTCACCTGCTCCGTGCTGGGCAGGGGAAACCACACTGAGAACACTCATTAAGTACCAGACAACCTAATTATAAAAACTGAAGAGAAAAAAAAGCAAAAATTATTAAGGTGTCAAGGTACAGCTTTTGAGGAGGGACTATGACATTAAAGTTTCATGATACAGCTTTGCTCTGTTCTAAGACATCAATTGTGCCATCCACTGCATGTCCTACACAGAGAAAATTGCAGAATGGTGCAGGGAAGCTGGTCACATACAATCACTTCTTCTGATGCCTGTAGCTCCATTACTGGCACAGAGACAAAAATAATGAGTTTACTGCAGCCCAARTACCTTCACACAAAATGGAAAGGGCAAGGAGTGAGATTTTGTTGTGCTCCTTGTAAAAGCAAAGATCAGACTTCAGAGCTTAGAGAAAAGGGGAGTGATACATTTAAGCCAGGCATTCCTGCTTCTAAACCTGAATGACTCCAACATTTTATATACATAAAACATAGAGCAAAGCTACCTTTGAGATTGCCTTATGGACAACAAAATCTCTACAGCCTTACCTGAAACAGGTGTTAACTGCACATCAGACATATGCCTGGTATCAGGGTTCAGGGTCAGGGTACCTCAAGAATACCAAGCACATCTTCTGTGATTATTTTCTTACTTCACTTTTTCCTATTGATGGTAATACAAGTTTTTCCCCTTAAATTATTTCCTTTATTTCTTACCTTCTCTCATTCAGATAATCCCAATTATTTATCATTAGTCCTTGCTATTTTTAGTGCTTAACATCTGTTTGAAGAATCCTACTCAAGCCTTGAAAAAGAGAGACATAGTAATTTTGCCAGTTTATTGAAGAAAATTACAGGTAGACAATGGTGAGAAAATAGTGTCAGAATAACACAGAAATGAGAGAACATATTCAGCTGGGAAAATATGATATATTACATACTGATATAACTGCTTGGCAGAAGGTCGTGTAGGTGGTCAGCTATCATTTCTAACCCCCTGATTTAAATCAGACACAGGTCAGAGTTGYCAAAAAGCTTAATAGGCATTAATGACCTCGTGCTGTCAGCTCAGGCCTGGCTATTAGCAGGTAACTGTCCAAAGGAGGTGTGGGCTCACACACACACRCAGAGCAGCAGGCTGCCTGATTACCTGCAGCTAAACAGGTCAAGACAGGTATGAAATAYCCTTTTGATGGCTAAACACCCACTCTGAATTCAGGACTGAGCGCTGTGCCTGAATGACGTTGAGAAAGAGCACTCTAGCTGCATTCCCTCTCCGGCATTTCCCTTTGGAGGAGGATTTAGCAGGGAGGCTACAAAAGACACAAAAGCACCTCTTTTTGCCTGCCAGCTGCTGCATGGCCGTATCCTGACACGGAGGTGGAAAAGCAGCCGTGCTTTCTTGGGCTCCGCTGTCCTTATCACAGCTACCAGCCCCATTCCAGTCTTCCAGCAGCAATATCGACCCCCCAGCTTTTCTAGATATCTAAATGCATTTTGCCATGTAATAATTAAAACCACCATAGCGATGCATGGTTATGGCTGCTGTAAGATTTTGTTTCAGAGATCTTATTTTCATTTTTGTTTCCGAGATCTTATTTTCATTTTCTCAGAAATATCCGTGTCTTGAGCCAAAACTTCCCAAGACTGCTCTATGCCTGAGGGAAAATTTTGTTTTGTCTTTTTGAAAGCTTGATCAAATGCTGTACAGCCAGGGGTTTAGAACAAGGAGACAAAAGGAAAAGGATGTGGCTTTTTTTTTAAAGCAAAAATAGTTGCGACTTTATTTGAGCTTTCTTTATAGTTTCAGCCACAAAGAGATCAACTGCAAMAATGTTTGACAGGATGGTAGCTTTTACAGAAGATATTATGAGGTTTTGAAAGTCATATTTAGTGACGCAGGGAATTTTGTGCACACGCTCTTCTCCCTCAGCTCTGGCACCTCTTATAGCACCAATTCCAAACTGCATTCTCTGAGAGGGCTGCTTGTGTCTCAGTCTTTCTGACTTTGCCTTTTTTTTAAATTTTGAAATGCTTCATTTTAGATTCAGAAAGCTTTTGTGAGTTAAAGCAAAGCTCGTGCAACCCATCTGCATTCAAAACAAAGGAGTGAGAATGGGAAGAAATACAAAAACGCCGTCTCACAAAATATATTCAAATCCTTCAACAATATTAAGGTAACATTATCCCAGTGGGTTAGCTATTTACTTTTGACACTTTTTTGGCTTAATCTCTGCCTAGATGAAACACCATCTTGTGACCAGTTATAGTTCAGGCCTCTTAGGAAAAAAAAATAATCAAGCAATGGTTAATAAAAGCAAGCAATAGGTTATTTTCCATCGACTCACCTGCAGAATTCCTACAACCAAAATGCCTGACACAGCAGCCATCACATTTCTGAGGACTCTCCAAAGATTTACAGCAATTTATTCTCAAAAAAAATTAAAATTAAATCTGATTTTAGAAGCAAAAAGATGGGGGAATTATTGCCTGGAGGATTAAAAGTTAAAAACCTCACTGAAAGTCTGGGTAATAAAGTCAGAGTCTTTCAGCTTTGGCCATTTTTCAAATACACATATATTAAAATATATTAATATTTCTGCTGGTCTGTGAGGTATTACTGACTGCCACAGTCTCTGCCATTCCTGAGGAAGCAGTCTCAGTGCCAGGGAAGGCTTCAGCAGCTGCACAAGGAAGCCTTCCAACTCACCAAKGTGAATTAGAAGCCGAGCAGCGCCGTGTTTAATATCCCCCTTGGAAAGGTACRATTCTGCTAGCAACACAGCACTCAGAAACACCTTCAGAGTCCTCGTCTGGAAATCCCTAGGCCATCCTATTTCTTCATGCCTTTCTGGGCTGGCTGCTCCCTTCCCTCAGATGTCCTGAGGCAAGAATGCCCGCTCCCCAAAATAGCTCAGAGCTGACATCTTTACCTGCGATGCTTGCTCACACCCACGGTCTCTGATGCACGAACAAACCAGTAGAGCTGAAATGAAAGATAAGAATTTTTTAATTGCAGTCGGTGAACTACTATGATTTTGAGTCCTTTTTACATCTTCAGCAATTTTTTATTAGCATCGCTGTGAGGAAGGTTTTAAAAAAAAAAGTAGTTCATGGATTCTTTTGGGCTTCACTCTGATTTCAGGGTAGAGCTAAATGTTAAATCACAAAGGACTAAAAATATTTCCTACTAGAGTCTCTTTGAATTTAGAACGGTGAATAACAATGCAATTTCATTCCTCTTTACTTGGCACTGGTCAGCCTACATGGTAATTATTCTGTCCACTTTTGTGTCCTCAGACACAAGAATTTTGACCAACAGAGTGAACTAAGCAGAGGGCTACCARGATCCTTCTTGCTGCATGAGACAAGGCTGAGGAAACAAGACTCATTCACCCCAAAGGAAAAAAAAACAACCGACSAGGAGCAGCTTGCCAGTACTTACAAAGAGGTTATTGAGAAGATGGAAGAAGGTTCTTCACTGAGATGTGTGATCAGAGACTGGAYGATGGCTATAAAATGAGTAAGTGAGTGTCCAGACAGGATATAAGGAGAAACATTTCCRCCATGAGACAGTCAGACTTTGGAGCAGATTATTCAAAAAGGTTGTGCAGGCTCCATTCTGGAAGGTTTCCAATTTCTGACTGGATAAAGCCCAGAGAAGCCAGGTCTGACTGCAGCAGGCTCAGCTGGGAGGTAAGATGYCCCCAGAGCCCTTCCCTCCAGACTGTGTGATTCTGGAGCTCTCAAAGACTCTGCACACTCCTAAACTGATCAACATTGTGGCCACTGTGAGTGGTGTTTGGATACAGGGATTATCTTGTGGAGCTCAAGGACTGGGGGGAGGCACTGAAGAGTTCCTTCCTCCTCTACTGCATGCCTGGGGGTTTCAAGAACCATTGCCTTCAAGTTCTGGAGCATTCTGTAACACCTAGATTTAAAGCCCTAGTGCACTCACACTGTATCCAACCCCGTCCTTTAAATATCCCGGACAAACCTGAGTTACTTTGGTGCTCAGATTCTGTCTAGTATAGCAGAAACACCCACAGAAAKAAGCAGAAAATTTTCAGGGAGTTTTTAATCCAGTGCCTGGCTACAGAAGGCTGCTTTGTCTTCCTTTCCATTTGCACAGCTCCTGGAGACACAGTGTGCCATGGTGACAGGCAGCTGGGGCATTAGCTGGGATCATAAATACGGCTGTTTTCCCAAGTATTTGTTGATGTGCTTTATTGCTCTGTTCAGAACCATGAGCCATTTAAAAATATTATTATCACAAGGAGTTGCTTATGCAGTTGCAGTAATTCAGTTATGCAAAAGGTGCTTCTCCAGCCATKACAACTCTGTTTTGAAATGTCTAATGTTTTGTACAAACCATTTTTGTGGTTACTAAGCAGACACACGCAGCCCCACACCTGTCAGAAACWGCGTGCTGAGAAGCTGGAGATTTCCCCTCACTTGACTTGTTCCACTCGTGCCTACTTTTCTGAGAGTGAGGGGAAACACCAGAGACTTCTCTGTCTAAATTGGGAAAGTTATTTTCAGCATGACTACTCTCTTCCACACTAGGCAGTGGAGGTGGAGGTGTTCAGGGCTTTGGGACTGAGCTCCTCCATCTTCCCACTGCTGGATGGGACTCAAATGTTTTATCATCCTGGCCTCCTTAACCATCCAAGCAACTGTTTCTCCACATAGAAACACACTTCTACCCTCTGCTAGAAAATTAATGTGAGTCCCAGAGCTGTGGAGGCAGTCCTGAGGATGTCAAAAATTGCCCCAGATTGCAGGCAGACCCAGGCATACGCCAGAATGTTTTAAACAGGCACTCTCCCTGCCCAAGCTCCTGCTCCTATTTCATCTGTGTATGCAGACACAGACTGCCTGCACAGACAGCCCAGGACAGGGGGCTGGGAAGGACACCAGGCTCCTCCAACCAAACCCACCTGCAAGGAATGGGGTGGCAGTCTGGCCCAAATTATTGGCATTTTCTGCTGCAGCAGTCTTCCTGCCAGGAGCTGGTGTGGGGCTGCGTTTGGATTACCTTCCTGCAAAGTTTCAGAGCAGAAGGGACCATGACATTGTTYAATGAAACCTCCCACGCATCAAAATTGCACCTTTTGTACAAAATACAGAGTAGACCTGGATTTGGTTAAAGGCACCTGCTAGAGAGGCATTCGTGGCACAGAAACCTCTGCCTGGAGCGCMGACTTTGGCATCAGGAGCTGCACTGCCGTTCGCCTGGGACAGAAAACCATCTGCAGTATCTGAAGGAGGAGGGAATAACAGCAGCCGTTTCTTTCCCTCTGCTGGCAGGAAGGAGAGGAGCACCACAGTTTTGTGCTCATCCCAAGCCTGCAGATGTGGGTGCCTCCAACTACCTTCAGTAAACGACATGTAACTAAAAACAACAATATGGATTTTTCTCTTTTTTTTTTAATCTTCCTTTGTTTTTCTTTCTTTAAATTTACCTCCTTTATCAGACCCTTTCTGTGCAATTTTTTTAGATTAGAACAAGTATTTACAGCCTGGTTATATACTCTTAACAATAGTGCTTTATAATGAATAGATCTGACAGCCCTCTAACTATTGACTCTCACAGTGAAAAAAAAATGGATTGAGATTTCCAGCAGAATAATTATACACATGTAAAATCAGTGATTAATGAGATTTTTTAAGGAGAGCTAAAACCACTCAATCACAACATGCAACTTTCATATCAAGGGCGACAATCACAGCATCAGGAATTTGTAGACTTGCATAAAAACAAAAGCCCCACATCTGTATTCTTTTTACAATTCATGCAAGCCATTAATTTCTCTGAAGTGGCATGGGATGTATGTCAGGGGGAATTCATCGTGCACATTTCCACATTAGCTTTTATCCTGATATCACCTCCTCACTGTGAGGTTTCCAGTTGATCCCCATACAAATCAAGTTGCTCATGTAAAATAATTATTCACCTCTGCATACTCCCCCTCCCAACYTCCAGAAACATTCTTGTGGAGCTTAAAAAGGACACTTTGGTTGGCTGGGCATTTTCTTGTTTGCAGCCTGGGCCCTTAAACATGTCGATGACAAAGGACAGAGGATGGGCAAACAGGGAGCCTGCCCCCAGATACCAAAAGCTGTCGTGTGTTTCTGCCACTTCTCATTTGCTGTGCACAGGAASGCAAAATGTGGAAACAGAGCTGGAAAGGTCACTCTCAAGTTACTTCAAACCCAGCTGAAGCTCTGATCTGCCAGATGTCTTACAAGCAAGTCAAGGGTTTTTTTTTCTGTGAAATTCCCATATCAATTTCCACACCAAAGAGGTTCAGATAAGCTTGCACCTCTGCCTGAACTTCCAAACCTTTTGAAGTTTGCTGTCACTGCCATTTTTCTCCCATACTGCTGTTTTCTCTCACTCTGACTGCTCTCCTACAAAACTATCCAGCCCTGATAACCATGAAGAAAATTATAGGAAAGAGGACTTAAAAATAGAAGCAAAAGTAGTGTTTTCAGAAATTACAGGTTGTCACATGGAGAATTATGGCCAGTGGTACAGGGAAATCCTAACACAGGATATCTGGTAAGTATGACTTCGAGCACACATCAGTAAACATAACACAGACATTTTCTTGTGTTGTTTTATAYCTCTGCTCATGCTGACCCGTCAAGTTCAACCACTTAAATTGAGACAACAGAAGAGAGACTTACATGCATAAATTTGTGGGCCTGGGGGTGACGAAGAGGCTTTCAAATTCGTGATCTGTTACCTGCTGCCCTGGACGGGTCAGCTCACCTCTTGCTGTCTTGTCTGTACACAGAGGAGCCAGAGGATCTCTCGCCTTCCTAGGTCATAGTGAGGCTTCATTTATCTTGCACAGAACAGGATCTTCCTGTGAAATGCAGCATGTTTGACTAACATGAAGGTGGGCTAATTTGTGRTGTTCTTATTCACAGTGGGACATATGAAGCCTCATTGTACTCCCTGGAAAGCTGGGATCCTTAAATAAGTAAGATCAACGCCTTCTTCTTTGGACTGTAGACGGCAGAGAAAATTGAGAGGGCATAGGTGAAGTTCTGAATATYGAAAACAAATTAGGAAATTGAGCTGTTGCCTGCAAACCAGAGGCACAATTCCCTCTAGTGCCTTTTCCTGAGGCCAGGAGCACAATGGCTATTTGTTATCAGCAGAGATGTAGTGCTGCCACGGTAATTGAAACAGACGGCTCCCTCCAGGATACACCAAGCAGCAGTGTTTTTACTGTGAGGGAGGGATAGACAAGTAGGGGAAGAGAAGAAAACATGCAAAATATGGGTAAAATGCCCATGAATAGCTGAAAGCATGGCCTCATTGTGCTCARCATCCCACCAAGCCCAGCAATGCCACAGGTGGCAGAGCAGCAATGCCTATTTACCTGCAAGAGAGCTGCAGATTTCCTTCCAGGAGAGCAGTGCTTGCCTTTCACTGACAGAGCTCTCCCTCAGGCTGACAAGTTGGCAATTGCTGCTTGATCGCTGGAATATTTTATGCAACAGGAATCTCCTGCAGGGATGTGGCAATGCAGCCCTGGGGTCTCCCTTGGTTTCTCCAGCTGTTCCATGCCCAGCTATATCTTTGAGCACTGTAAAGTGTTAGTTGCAGCTCATAGGAAAAACATCTATGGCTGGAAGAAAAGGGTAGATTTTCTTCACTTCTCTATGGTCAGGGCAAAGATGGGCAGTATTTTGTTTGYAATAGGGTTTTGCTCTGTTTTATGTTTTCTTAATGTACTCCCCAGACTTATTCTCTGTAATTTCTCACTTTGTAGAAAGAGCTGTGGGTTTCCTTCAGCTGTCTGCCAATATCTACATAAAAACCTTGGATACATAAAAAGATGTGGATGGAACACCAAAATAAACACTCTTGACCCCTTCTCTTGCTGTTAACAATTGGGAGCTTTGTTACTGCTCAGTATCACACAAGCATTCAAAATGTGCTGCTTGCTGTCAGGCAAGACTGAGTGTGATGGGTGAGCATGGTCTGGGACGCTGCAACAGCCAGGGAAGACACTCAGAACTGGGCTTGGATAAATGATATCTCTGGGTCCTGCTCACTGAAGTCTGGATTCAGATGTAGACCTCATGTCTCAAATTGTTCCACTTAAAAATAATATTCCTGGTGATGTTTGGACCAAAGAAGCAATGGCAATAACAAAGCTCCAGACTTCTGTTTCATGGTGTTTCCAAATGAACAGCATTTGTTTTGCAGCCACTAAGCTGGAGATTTGCTTCACCAAGAGATTGAGAACCGCTCTGGATTTTTTTCTTCCCCTTACATCTTTACCAATAATAAAAGGTTTAGAGGCCAGATTCTGGAGTAGGAGCTTCCTTGCCACCACTCCACCTGTTATCAGAAGCAAGTCCATTTCTTCCGTAACAGGATCGTGGGATCTGTGATGCTGAGATGAACAGGCAGCAGCAAAAGCTGTTTTAATTACCAAAGATAGAACGCATTTGGAGGCCAGATCTAAAATCCACTGATCTCAGTGGAAGTCTTTTTCCACTGAACTAAGCAGGCTTTTGATCAGATCCCCAGTTAAGGAAAATGGTGTTGCAGCTCTTCAGCTSTTTTTCACTGTAGGCTGATCGACCTCTGCCTTTCTCGCTTGTCTCAGAGCTGGCCCTCTGACCAGCCTGGACAGAAACACTGGCTCCTTGACTTGACTAGTCATGCTCCCTTTTACCTCACCTCTCCATTTCCCCTGCTGCTCTTCCTGGCTGCTCTATGCTCTTTTTGCTGACTCCCAGGAAAAGAGACAAAGTTTTACGGAGCAGCAGTGAAGCTGAATGGATGCTACTGAAAAAGAAATCCCTGGGTCTTCACAGCCCTGCAGAGCCACTGAAAAGTACAATAAAGATGAGAGTGGTGAAGAATGTATAAGAATGAAATTGCTGCAAAGGGCCCATGAGATTGATACTGCTCACGAACTGTGAGGCACCACCTCTCTAAGTGGCAGGGACAGTTTCCCCGCTCTCTAAGAGATCCTTATCCTCCCCAGGACATCTGTAGGAGATAATTTCTGTAAATTGCAACTCGAAAGCCTGCCACCTGATGTGACTCCTGGGGGCAAAGGCAGCACCACTTCAATGCAAACACAGCATGAAAAAGTTAATAAAATATATGTCACTGAGAAACCTATTGTACCTGCAGGGTAAGAAAAGGTTGCACATGAATGCATGAAAACTGGACATGCTGCATAAACTGTTGATTGAAATCTCCTTTTCACTCATGTGAACACATTGAATGCAAGCAGGACCAGCACACAAAGAGAAATAAGACTGACAATTTTTCAGATTAATGAACTTTGCCTGGATTTTCTTTAATTTTCTTTTTTCCACAGTACACTGGCTGCTTAGATGTTAGGTGGGCTGGACATACTTTCTCCTTTCTCTGTTAATTAAAATACTCAGACAGATATTAATGTATAGAAGAAATAAAATAATGGAGGCTACTGGCTTCTTCTTTCATGATGTGAAATTCTGGAAGAATTTGATCTGAATTTCAAAAGAGACRTTACTTGGTGCCAGCAGTTGGACCAGTCTTTGGTGTAAATGATCGTGAGCGCAGTGACAGTGCTGTTGATTTCATTAGGGCAGCTCCTATAACACTGTGTCATGTGCTTTATGGTCTTAAAAATAACAATTGCATAAGCACAGCCTGCGGTGCCAGCAGTTATATTATCTCCAGGACAAAGAGAGATGCATATGGACTTAATGARGAGAAAGTGAAGCATTCGTTAGGACTGTAAATGAAATAGGAAATTATTTCATCTAGAGGAGCATATTGGGTGCCATTGCTTTTTTATCTGATTTGCTGTAGCCCTAGCAGAGACAACRTGTTTTAATTAAGGTTTTATAAAAACTTCATTGAGAAAAGATTTATGGAACCAGATTCTGTTCATGCGGTTCTATCAAAACCAAAGGGTTGTGTGAAATTGCCTAAAATTTTCCAGAATTTCCTTTTAAAAGCAAGCTGCGGAAAAGCTATGATTAAAATATGCAGACATAGCCTTTCCATACAGTCATATGACACTTCCGTCATTCTGTCATCCTGTTTTGAAATAATTTTTTGTCAAAGTTTTTAACAAATTTCACATTGTATAATATAGGAGATTACACATAGTCAGAAGCACATTCACAGCACTCCAATTTGCCCTTTGTATCTTTTACACATTATACAGTGCAATATAATGCAAAATGAGAAGTCAAATCCATAAGGAAACAGATCTAACTGCTTTAAAAGCACTTGTTTCTGTGGATAATTTAAACATCTTTCAACACAGTTCTTATTCACAGGAGTGATGCTCTCCAGCAAGTCAGATGTTCATCTTCCTTCATAGCTTAGATTCAAATCAGATGAAAAATGAAGAATGGAGAGTAAGGAAAGCAATTTAAGAAGACAGGAAAGATAGAGAAAGTGTTTTTACCTTGACACTAACAAAGCTGGACAGGGACAGAAAAGGTTACTGGAGAGACAGTGCCCATGAATACGTGCACACACACCTGTGCAGTACCGTATAATCCATCCTTGGTCTCCACATATTTGGTTCCTGGCTCCATTTTGGCAATGGATGAAATGACACACATTGACAGAAAGTACGTTTTGTCCAAAGCTTGCAATTGCAATACACAGGATACGGAAGAAGCATCATCATCTGGTGGAAACCAGACCCAGAAAGACAAAGCCACAAAATCAGTGACATCCCTTTGAATCCCATGAGAGCTGCATGCCTAAATGTCTTTGTAGATTCACCCCAAAATGACACCTCCAAGGACCCACTAAAAGCATACAGCTGAGGGACGCATATAAGCCAGATATTTTTATTGTCCTAATTGAAAGCTTTACCCACAAAAATCACTGTTTCCTCCATGCCTGCCTGAGACTGCTGCTCGTGTGGCACTCACTGCCTTATGTTCTCCTGTGATAACGGGTTGTAACTGCATGCACAGCAGTCTAAGCTGCTCTCAAATAACAAAATTATCAAAAACCAAATAATGTTCACTACCACAGTTTGCTTCAATAGTCATAATTGTAGGAACAAAAGAAATCCCCTTTCATTTCTTATTAAATGCTTTGATGGTGTTAGAAGGGATGTCCTGATTTTCTCTATTTATTATGTTACATTAATAAAGTGAAGAATTCTAGGACACTCAAAAGCTTTGAAGAAATGTCTTTCAATCCCAAACTGCCAAAGATTATCGGGAGTAAGCCTAAACTCTGCACAAAAAAATGTAATTTAAAATGACCAGAGCAGAGTCAATGTCCACTCCTATGGGCTGCATCATTCATTCAGCACAAGGCAACAGCTGAATAACCCGGAGCTGTTAAGGACCAGATTTTGCTCAGAGTAAGGTGTTTATCAGAACTGGCAGGAGAGAAATGTGCAAATGTCTGAAAAGCACATAGAGATGATGCCATGATACCAACAGGGTCTGGAATATTTCTCCCTCTAAAGCATGTGCCATTTTATTTGAAGGTCAGACCACTTTCAGCTGACAGCAAAAGCTGGAATTCCTGTAATAGAAGAATTAATTAAGATCCAAATGAGAGGTGAGTTTTTATTAATCACTGAAACTACTAACTTTTCCTGAACCATCCTACTAGTATGTGAAAAGGTTTTTAGCCATTTCTTCAGTCAAAATCACTTAATTTGCCTTCACCTTGGCATTGACAAGACCATCCTAAAGTCTCCTTTTACTAAAGCACACTGCTCTTTCTCATTGAATTAGTGCCAAGACTGCGTGGAGTCCTGCCCAGACAAATTAAGCAGAGAAAGAGGGGAAGCCTTGGCCCCTTCAAAATCAATTGAAGCACCAGCACAGAGCATTCAGGCTTGTCTTTTGGTCAAGAAAGCTACAGGTGTAAGCTATATTTATCCCCCATCAAACATGATGGAAAAAAGACAGCCTTTCCCAAGGCAAATATTTTGCCCTTAAAGGCATTATTAAATACATATTCCCTGGGTTTTGAGCACTGCTGGTCAGATGCAAAGCTGCTTCTTAGGCACAGTGTCACCCAAACTTGTGTTTGAAAATCTCAGCATTCCCGAGGAAGAAGTGTTATTGCTGCAGCAGTTGCACGGGTGARCATCTCACACTTTGTACTTAGGATGCTCTCTGAAGGTTAATTTCTGTCCTTTTGCTGGCTCTGGCCTTTGTCCCTGATCTGCCTAAGAGGCAGAGACTTCTCTGGACACAATCCCATCACTGTGGCAGTTAAACTTTGATTGCAAAAAGAACAAGTTGTCTTAGTAGGGAAAACATTTCTGTTTCAGGGAGTGGAGTCAAGCTGCAACAGAGGGAGGACACCAAGGGATGCAAAACTATTCTAGGTGCAGGAGCAGTGTGGTGACCCTCAGGGGGGACACTGCAGCTTATCCCTGTTCACCAGTGAGTCATGCTACCATTTTCAGCTGTGTGGGAATAGGGTACAGCATTGTACAGAGGAGTTTCCGCTTCCATCGGTGACGGAAAGATGGGAGAAAAATTATTTTAGCTTCCAGAAAAGTTCCAATTAAAATTGGATTTTAAAGTAATGTAGTGTTATTGATTAATCAAAAATCTGTGTAGACAGTAAAAATATAATCTCATTTCATTTAACCAAATGTAGGAAGCAAGATAAAACCTTCAGAAATTTCACGTTTAGGGATATTTGTCAGATGCTGATGACCACCATGCAGAAAAGCACATTCCTCACTGCTGCTGCCTTTATTGTGACCCTTCCACCACCTGCTAAACCCCCACAAGTCCCACCAAGCAAAGTGCCACACCACCAATTCACCACTGAGACACAGAGGAAACAGGTTTTCTTTCTTCTTCCTGCATATATCTCTATCTCTATGTCTATCTCTACATCAACATCCATATCTATATTTATATCTATAATGTTTTAATTACCATGCACCTCCCACCTCAATGGGATGTAGCTCAGCAGTGCTGGGGGGAGCTGGAGATTGAGGACTGGAAGTGCTCCTTTACCACCATGGCTGGTGGCTCAGCCAGGCTCACCCTGCTCCGGGTGACTTCTCCATTGCTGGGAGGGAAAAGCTTGGGAGAGATTTTCCAGGGCAGTGAAGGAACTGAGCAGGGACAAAAATCACCCCAARAAACCACCCCATGCCTGAAAGCAAAACAGAGAATAGAGTGGACAGATGTGCAGAGACTGGCTTCAGTAAAATCAGTTTAAACATTGAAAAATACTGCTCTGTGCCTTTCCAAAAAAACCACCTTTGGCTCATTCAGGAATTACAACAAGCAAAATTAAATATGAAATCTTTTCAGTCCTGATATATTCAAAAAAACACACTCTTTCTCCTTCCAATTTTACTGACAGCAAAACACCTGTGAGTGGYTTTAGGGCAGAAATTTTCCTTGAAACATTCTGGGTTGTTGTTGGATGTTGAGGCTTAAAATGTAATTTAATAGTCACGTAAGAAAATAATCTGGAAKGTTGAGATCATCCAATCAGAGAATAAACAGAGGCTGTGTATCTTATGAATGCAAATAAAATTCAAGAAAATTTGAATATCAAATGTGTCCCATGACTTGTTTTTGAACACCCACCGATAGCTTGAGACTCCCTTACATATTATTTTTCTTATATGTAAAAATAGCAATGAAAACAGCAAATGTCAAAATAGAAATTATTTCAAGCACCTGTGGTTTTCAGATAATATTCTCCTTTTTGCAAGAAGCAGTTCAAGAATATCTACATCCTATGTTACTATAAAATTCCCTTTCAAACTCTGTATTATAATAACATTTCCTGATAAACTTAATTTTTTTTCCTGATCAGATATTTTGCAAAAATTATTAGTAAAATAGTTCAAACAACTAAATTAGCCACAATGTATGGATAGACAAACTAGTAAAGAGAAAACAGAAGAGAAATTAATTGAATAAATTATTCATTAGAATTTATTCAGTCAGCTTTGATTTAAATGCTTGTTAATCCTTTGAGGCTAAATGTAGTACAATGTTACAGTAGCTCTGGTCAGGAATTCCAATAGATGAAGTGTGATTTTTGTTTTTCTGAAAAGCTGCACTCAGATTTTCCATTCAATGCCAAAGCTGAATAAAAAATTATTTTTGAGCTCCCAAAACATTTTGTTTCACTAGTTGTTTTCTCCAGCAAGAAAATAATAATTTGTTTCAATAATGTCAAAACATTACAGTATAAAGTACTAATATAAAGCAATAATATAACGCAATATCGTAAACTCCAGAACTATAATAAATATGTGAGATTTTCTCTAATAAAAAAATTTATCAAAAGTAATAGCTGTTCTGTGAAAGATTCAGACTGAACTCTCTCCTGACTTYTCTTGATTGTGCCAAAAATTCATGCTTCCTTTCCATGTAAATAGTYCATGGCAAGAACACCTATTCAACACTAATCATAATTAATGAATTATGATTTCTAAATTTTACTATGAAGCTTTGTCAAGAAACCTCTTCACAGTCTTCAACACCCCAGAATGTGGTGTTGGCTTGGCTGGATAGGCACAGGAACAGTCAAATATCTTGTTTCTGTGAGGGCTGCCTCACATTTAYACCCTGAGCTCTTAGCTGTGGGTCCATTACCATGACACCACCTGATGGAAAAAATCCAGTGTTCAAATAGAAATTAAAAAAATATTCACAATACACAGATTTAAATAGAGATCACTCATTTTAAAGACCAAGAACAGAAAGAGCACAGACCCAAGTTTACACATCCACCTGGGCATTTAATGAGCCACAAAAGGGCTCACACTGTCTGTGTTTCCTGCTGTTAACAAGCTGTMTGAACACCTGTAAAGCTTCGCTGCAAGGATTCAGCTCCTGAGCACAGTGACCTTTCCTGAGGATGCTCCTGATGTGGAAATATATGGTGACTGTGCACATAAACATTTCCTCGGCCGCAGTCTGTCAAACTCCTGCCTCTTTCTCCAGCCTATAACTSGAGCAGGACATAAGTTTTAACTCTCCTTCCAGGGGCTTCTTGACTGCCATCACCTAAAAATGAGCAATGTTCTTGCCTCTGGGGTTTGCCCATGTGGAATCACCTCCTGTCAAAATGACGGAGGGCTGAACGATCTGCAGGCACTCCGGTGGCTTGCCAGGRGTTAAACACTGCCCTGACCCGTGAAAGCCCAGCTTGGCTCCTTTGAACCTGCGTGTCAAACAGTCATGGAGAAATGAGGCTGCAGGAGTGCCTCTAGGGCAGCAAGGGGTGATGGCCACAACCRCACTCTGGATGCTGAACACAGCGTGGGCAAACACCTGAAGTGGGCATGAGGCAGAGCTCCAGGTGAGACTCTGCAGGGACTCCAACAAAAATTACCCCATCCCTCTAGAAGAAGAGCAAAGTCTCTCAGCTACTTGAACTGTGTAGAGAGGGCTAGYAGACAAATCTCAGGTCAGACAGGATTTCTCCACAAAGCTGTACAGGCTGGGAAATAACACTGCTTCTCAAAGAAAATGACATTTCCCTCTTGTCCTCCTCCCCTCCTGAGCCTGCCCGTGGGGTCCAAAGAGGATGGTGCCAGATGACAATGAAGGATGGATAAGCTGGGCAAGCTGTCACGTGCCTGTGTAACCTGGGACTTGCTGGGACTGTGACACAAAGTGCTGCCTGCTGGGCTGAGATTAGGGGGGAGGCAAAGCCCAGTCCCCAGCGTGGACAGACGGGCAGAGCTACTTAAACTGTTGTGTGTGCACAATGTGTAATGTGGGCACAGCAAAGTCTGGTTTTTGAAAGCTCACTCATGCTATTCAGTTAATTATAATAGGTAATTTATATCTTATATTGTTCTGTGAACTTGAAACTTCTATTTCAGTGAGAGCGGAGTGACAGCTGATGTAAAATGTGCTCTTGTAAATAAACATGGGTTGCRGCAACCGGAGGGAGGATGTTCTACAGCAACAATCATTCTCGGTTAGAATATTGGGGGGAAAATTGCAGCACATTAAGAAAGCAATAACACTCAACAGGGTGTGCATTCATCAGGCAATATGTATGCACAGGGAGCATGCAGGAGCACAGAGAGCAGCCAGCCATGTGGGTTTAGGTAACAATTACTCTGCTGAGGTGAGTCGGGCCCTGCTGATCGATCGCACAAACCGGTGCCAAAAGGMAACATCCACGAGCTCGGCTCTCGCAGACTCCGAGTGCCACTGAGGATTTGCTGCACCAACCTAGGCAAATCACGCACCGCCTCTGGGGTCCCGTTTTCCTTAAGGATGAAATGGATTAAACTGACTGACTTTCCCAGGGGAGTCGCTTGTTCTGTATCAGGAAAGAGTGGCGCTACTGCTGCTGCTGCTACTGCCCATAAAATAAGGATAATGTGTCTCCACAGAGGATGGTGGGGAAACTCCGTACGAGCACAAGAGAGTCACTCACTCTGCTCATTTGGTAGGAAGGGGGAGCAAGCCACTCCATTCAGTAAGAGTGGTGTGAATTCCCAGAAGGGTCTTTGCAAAGAAGAGGAAGACRGAGCAAGCCATCAATATCTACTCAAGACTCCCACTGGGTCTGACTTCTGTAATTGCCCAGGACCATCCCTCTCCTGGGCATCCACGGAGGTTGGCTCCACAACCACATGGCACCCTGGGATGAACTATTCTGCCACTGTAAAGAAGACCTTTGAGACACAGACAGCCCTTTCCGCATTCAAAAAGAGTATCAGAATGAGAAACAATTAATTTTGAGGTTCATTTCCCCTCCTCCCCATGTTTCACTTGCAATTGTGCTTTTTAAGAAAAAAATAGCATTTCATACGTGCTGGGTTTTCTTTTTTTGAGCAATCAAAGCAATTAAAAAGGAAAATTATTCTTTCTAAAAGGAGAACAAAATTAGCGAGGCACACCTCAGGGAATCGCGCAGGCAATCCACAAAACAGCCTTCAAMTGCTCCAGCTGATTGTTTCTCACACTCATGATGTATGTGCACATGATAGGCATAAATCCACTGGGCTCACACAGAGCAGCCAGGAAGGGAGCAGCTCATGGGCTGCTTTTCATTCCCTCACCATGCACATGTTTCATTGCTGAGCATATGCATGCACGGCACATACACACAGAGCAGCAGCAGTTCCATGCGGCGCCTGCTGCTGCTGAGAGCCTGTCACAATGCACTTCCCAGCGTTTGAACCGGGCTAGGCTCATTTGAAAGGATTTTGCAAACCACTCAGACTTACATTTTGGAGGAGATGGATGGGAGAGGGTTATAGGACAGMTTTAATGTTATTTTTATGCACAATCATGAAGCTAAATTCCCTTCATTTCTCTCTCTCCCCTCTAGTTGACATCCCAGCATCTACTTGAGAGCACAAATTGACCGAGAGTCTGTATCTGCCAAATAACTCTCCTTCTTAAGCTGTGTTCACTAGCCACCTTTTTTCCCCTCTCTCCCTCTGCCCTTCAGGAATGAATTCAGTATATTTCTTACAATATATTCCTTTCCACAAACCATATTTCTTTAATCTATAAGTAAGCCAGTATCTTGAACCAGGGAAAAGAAATTCCTCCTTCTACTGTCCTACCAACATCTGGACACAAGTAGACTGAATAGACAGCATTGTGAGAATAGAGATAAAAGTAAAATAATTAGTGATGTGCCAGGTCAGAATTTTGGAGTGCAATCCTCAAGTGATCAAGCATTTCAGCACTCTATTCCTTCYCCTTCCAACGTGGCTTGTCAGTCCATTTGGACCCTGATTTTTTTYCACTGGCAATTTTTCGTCTCCTCTTTTTTGGTGTGGGACATGACTTGAGTTCATGAAAAGGTGAACTTACCTGTGATGCAGCAATGCCTCATACACATCACTAAAGGGGAAACCCAACAGAGAGTGAGCTGGTTGCTCCCCACCCCTTGTGCATCCCCACGGAAAGAGCACTGATGACTACAGAGGGCATCAGGATTGTCCCTGGAGTTCCTGTCCCGTTCTCACTTCCACATGACACACAGGCAAATTCCCACCAACTCTATTCATTTCTCAGAAATATGACACAAAATTGGAGGGATAGAATAACTCTTCTATGAAGACAGGCTGAGAGAGCTGGTTGTATCYGGTCTGGAGGAGAGAAAGCTCTGGAGAGACCACAGAGCACCCTGCAAGAAAGATGGGACCAAACTTGGGATGGGACAAGGAGCAATGGTTTTAAAGTAAAAGAGGGTTGATTTAGATTATGACAATTAAGGTTATTGAGACACTAGCACAGGTGGCTCAGAGGGATGGTAGATACCCCAGCCTTGGAAACATTCAGGGTCAGGTAGGATGCAGCTCTGAGCAGCCAGTTCTAGTCGAAGATTCCCCAGGTCATTGCAGAGTGGTTGTGCTAGATGACTTTTAAAAGTGCCTTCCAACCCAAATGATTCTATGAATGCAACAATTTTTTAGTGATTTGTGAGSAGATGAAGCTATTGCCTTTTATTAAAATTAATAAATGCAAACAATGACTCTGCAGAGTCAGCACATATAGAAAGAGCCTAATACCACCATAGTTAAGTAGAAAATATCCTGTCATTGTAAGCCTGATCTTGTCTCCCTGTTACTACTTAGCTTTGCAAAAGTTAAACCTGTCTTCTTGAATTTTCACAGGCCAKATTTGATGATAATGTGGAATATTGCTGGAAGGTCTGGAGGTAAATAGAATAAAATATTTTGGTGAGGCAGCACTTGCACTACTTCCTCTTTTTTCCTTGGCTATCTTGAGATGCCTTAGCATACTGTGAAGATGACATTTTCCCTTTTTCCTGGAACACCAAGTATCTCTCCAAGGAAAGGAAAAGAAGCTGGTCCCACGCTCTGCAAAGAGCTTATTACTTGGTCCATGCCTATCAGCTTCTGTTCAGGACAAGCACCAGAAGAAACAGAAACATGATTTTGATGCAGGGACAGACATTCATTAGCCGAGAGGTCAGCAGCCTCTCCAAATCTCAACAGCCCAAATCCACGCGCAGCTTCAGAGGATGAGGCTGGTGTGGGCGGAACAGGAGAGGAAAAGCCACATGCAGAGAGGAAGCAGAGCCATGGAGGGGTGCAGCTCACTTCCCTCCCCTGTGTGTACAGAGCAACTGGATCCCTTTATCTCTTTCAGCTTTGGATAAGCTTGAGCTCAGATTTCTATTGCCGCAGGTCTTGCCCTTGCTTTCTGCTTCTGAACGCAATAAAGCACAATGTTCTACGACTCTGTAAGCATTTTAAATTACTTCACATATGGTTTTGAATGTTTGACAGATTTATATTAAATATAAATGGGGTTTTTTATGAAATAACTGTGTGAAAGTGTTTCTTTGCAAATCACTGTGTCGGCTGTGAGCAGAACTTAAACCCAAGGCTTAAATATACCAATCATAGCTTCAATTTTGTATTAGGCTGTCTGAAAAGCTTCTGGGAAATAAAAAACAAACCACAAACATTTCAGCTTATGGTCCACCAAGGGGTTAAGCTGAAGGACAAGTACAGAAATATAATTTTAATTGCGCATATTTTTCCTAGTTACTCCAGTAGCTTCTGCCTGATAAATTCTCATGACAATTGCATAATGCTGAACTTATCTGCTGGGAATCCCAAAGGAAAGGCTTAACCCTTTTACTTTCTTGAAGTTTGCTAATTAATTCTATTTCTTTCAGCAAGAGGAGACAGCTTACCCAAATGACCAGTCCCGAAACAAACACTGACGTAGGTACTGTACTGTACTGTACGTGCTCTGTACTTTCAATTTCCCTGCCTGGGTCACCGAGGAATAGGCAAACTCATTCAGGTAAAATTAGAACTGACACAAACCTTGCTATTTAAATAGGTTTTTTAAAACACGGGGGCCTATTAACCACGGCTTTGTAAGGCGGATTCGGGGGCTTGTGTTTAAGCTAATGTCCCACTGAAGTCACTATGGAAAGGGCGGAATTAGACCCTGGGTAGTTCGTTTCCCCCGGCAGCGGCTGCCTGCTAATTGCAACTGTTGAATGTATGCATATTCATTGCGCCGCGGAGCTTCGGAAGCTGCCGCTAATGTGCTGAATCAGACAGTAAATCAGACTGATTAAGATACACTTTGGTTTAAAAGACACACTAATCACACAGCCTTATCTTCGGAGCTGACTGTCAAATCGCAACACGAGGGATGCTGCGGAGAAGACAGGGACCTGAGCAGGTGTCCAGTGTCAACCTCCGGGAGGGATCCAGGTGTTCCTGCAGAACTGACAGCCAGCACAGCCACTGCAGTGGGAGGGCTACAGCGCTTCTTGCTGATCCCCACTGACCTCAGATTTCCCACAGCTCCTCCTGGCTTCTACCACACTCCAACAATGGCACAGTTCCCCCATCCCATTAGCAGAAAATCATGGGAGACTCCAGCAGGATCCAGCTGCAATCTTTGCTACCTAGGAGCTAACCCAGCCTAGTGTTTGCCACTTATTTTTACATTACTCACCAGGGTTCTGCCTTGCTCTGTGCTAAACTAGAGGGGTCAGCTGGAAAACGCTTAACCCGATTACAGAATGACTACCCTAGAATATACACATGTAGCTGACTCTGCAAGCCATGCCTCATGCTTGGAAGCCCTGGGGATTTCATGGTGTAAGATTCTGGGAAGCATGTGCAGGCACATGTGTGCTGGGACCTGTTTCTGCTCCTCTCATCCTTGTTTTGTGCTGCAGAAGGCAACACGCATGAAGCTTCCCTGCTGTATGGACAGTGAGGGTCCTTTTCACCTCAATACACCTTTCTTTACTTGACTCTCAGATACACTCTTGGGAGTGAATGCACTCTCAAGAGATGACTGTGGAGAATAATTGTGGATTCATTACAGAGCACCTCTGCAATAATATCTGCTTKCAGCATTAGCCCATTTCATGTCTCTCTGTCCTACAGGAGTTCTTCCTTACACAAGTAGTTCTGCATCTGCCTGGAAGCCAAGYGTGGGAGAAGGAGACCACTATAGAAGGGCTCAGTGAGTTATGTTGTTTGTTTTGTGATGAATAGCATGCTATGCTGATACCTTCAAGTCTTTAACATTCATGACTCACAATTTAAAGCCTGAAGCACRTAGTGGTGTTTGCTTCCAGGTTTAACCTGAAGCCCCCTTTGCTTGTGCTCCATACTCCTTTACCTTGACARTTATGTGAATTCCAGCCATTGGACTGAAATTTCTATCCTGGCTCAAATGAGCAATGCTTCCCCTTCACACAACATCCATGTCTCAAAAGGTGTGTGCACATAAAAAGGCACTCTCTGGTTTCAAAGTCTGCCAAGTGTTTGCAAACACATCTCATTTTGTCTGGTTCACTCTCAGCCTTCTCTGTACAGAAGTGAAAGTAGTGGGAGGAAACCTTCCTCCCCACTTCATCTCTCTAGCTGCACCACTGTCAGCAGCCACACACACAATGGCACTGCAGTCTTCAAGGTGTGATTTGAAGGATGTGTTGGATTTGCCTATTCTGCCACAAATTTTGTCAGATCTGACAGCTCTGTCACCGTCTTCTGGGTGCCTGTCACTCAGATATCCAACACAGGAGCACTTCTCCTGTGTTTGTGCAAAAGACACACATGCTAGTGCAAATGGTGGCAAAGTCATTTCCAGGAGAGACCTCTGAAGTATCACTAAAGTCCTAACAAACTATGAATTAAATCTTAGATCAAAGGAGTCTGCATCTGAGCTGAATCTGTATCTCATTCTGAGCATTGTCTTCTTTACTATTGCTATCTGACACCAAACTCAGCTTTTAGGCATCCTTAAAGCCTGCAGGTGTTCAGAGCTGTACCTTTACATCTCAAGCCTGGGTTTAGCATGTGCTAATGCTTCTGGAATACAGCATCTTCCATCTCCAAGCAGCCACCATGCTCACTGCCTCTACATTACTCACTTTTACTTGAATTAGTATGAGAATGAGGCTGGGAAGACAGCAGAGATGGAAGAAAGAGATGAAATATATTAGTCACCCTAATAAAAAATAACCAAAGGAAGAAGTGGTGAATTAGGAATCTGAAGTGAGGAAATATTTCAGCTGAGGTTTGAATGCATATGACATAGGTTGACATAGATTTAAGAGAAGACAGATCTCTCACCAGCCAAATTTAGCTACATGGCAGGTCAGAAGCAGAGCAAGACAGAGAAGTTAGCCTGGAGCCATCCACAGAGAGTTTTGAAAAGGAGAGTGACTTACAAGTAAAACACAGCCTGAGTGGGCAGTGTTGTTGTGGTCAATCCCAAATTAGCAGAGCTCCACATGGAACAGTGTAATTGAGCCCTGAAATAATACTGGCAAAAAAAGGTAAAAAATGGCAAACAGCAGCATTTGGCACATCTTTCAGTAGCTGCAGAGCAGGCAGCAGGGACATTTGGAAATGAGAATAATTCCTATGCGATGGAGTGGTAGAGCTGCCCCCAGGAAGGGAAGGAAATCTGTAACTCTAATTTTCTGTGCCCCTGCCTGTGCCACTAAGCAAGCAAAAACCCACGACAGGGTGGGGATAAGAGTGGTGTGTAAATACAAAGGATGACTGTTTCAATTGTCTCTTGGCCACTGTGGTGCCACAGAGACTCTCCATACCGACTCAATGCATTGACCCAGTTGCCTCTACTGATGCCAAGCTGCCATCTCCACCACCCAGCTACCACCAGAGAGGATCACCCTCTCTATCAACCRCAAGGTATTTTCCTGTGCTGACAGTTCAAGCAACTGTTTTTTCTCTAAAAGGCACCTTGAGGCTCATGTCCTGAATAGCCCCTCTTCCAGGTCTCACACCTGGAACTGCAGTCAGAGCAGCAGGGAAAAAAAGCACTACAAGAGGAGCATTCAAGAGAGACAAAATAGATAAAGGACATCCTTTGTGCTTTTAAAGCCTCTCCTATCYGGCTCTGCAGGTTTCTAACAGTCACTGCCAGAAAAGCTCACATGGCAGACAAACTCTCCCCATCCTTTGCTCAGCAGCAGGCTCTGCTTCCAGAGCAGATTCTTGCACTTGCTTGTCTGTCTCCCCTTTACAAACTGATGTTGTTGCACAATGGATCACATTTAGGATACTGTTATATTAAACCATGCAACTTCACWGCCTTGTGCAAAGCATGTTAGGTATCTGTAGGAGGAAAATATATCTTTTTAAGGAACCTAAAGAGCATGGTATCAAATTGGGAAATGCCACTTTCTTTTTAAGATGAAAACAAACAAGTGCTTCAGAGGAAATGGCTTTCGATATATAATTTTCAAAAGTAGATTTTATAGGCTGATGTAGCTAGACTGTGCTAGTAAGAAGATATCATCTTTAAGCCCAGGGCAAGGGAAGGGGAAGCAGCAGCATGCTGCATAGGCAGACCTTTTGCCAACAGCAGAGATTAACAAGCATGCAGATATACTTTATAAGGGTCCAAATGGATGTTGAGCCACGAAGAGAGACTGCAGTTAAGTGGAAATAAGCTTTGCTGARTACATGAAATGCCAAAGGATCTGCAGAGGAACTCTTAGCAGAAAGAGCCATTAATCACTGTAGCCAGCTGCATCCCATATACAGTGCTCACCTTGTGAACCTGAAAAATATTACTGTAATAAGAAAAAAGACGTCCTTCAAAACCTTCTTCAGGTGCCCTATGCAGAGACTGCAGTAACTCTTTGGGACAGATTATTTTCTGGCTGTATTTCTTAGCAGGCGGATTCCTCTGCTCCATTTCCAGCAGCAGCTGACATAACTAACAYCACTTTCATCTGTCGCAGTCACCTTCCCCTATCTTTTCCCTACAGAAAGAGCTCAGACAAGTGTGGGAATGGCAAGGAGGGGAGCTGAGGGGGAAGGAAATGAATYGGCTCACCCAGTTGTAAACTTTACCACCTCCCCCCTGCCACAGGTAAGAGCTAGAATTCCCGGAGGCCTTTCATGGAGGGCAAATACCATGCCTTCTTTTTTTTTCTCCAATTCTTTTGATGTGGCTGTGATCCTAATCAAACAATGAAAAATARAAACCCATGCATGGAAACAAGATCACCTCTGGCTTCAATCTGGCTTACATTTCCATCCCCTGGAGTTGAGTCAGCATCAGGYGTTCCAGCTGCTTAAAGAAGAAAAAGGTGAGCTGCAAATATTACTCACAGGCGGAGGCAGCAGCAGGCAGGGACAAGTGAGTCAATTCCCAGTTGACTCCAAGAGTTCCCATCATCCTCTCTACATCAGCACATTTTAAAGTAGGTTCAATATGACCTTGTAAATTCCCCCCTACGTCACCACAGGGGCCTTCAGGACCTCCTCCTTTACGATTCCACTTTCATCTCTCTCCCTTTCTCATGCATATTGCATTTTATAAGTCACTTGCCCTAAAAAAARGCACAAAAAGTTGCCTGTGCATGTCAAGTTGCCAACAGAAAAGGGACTTTTCTAAGCAAGAGCTCTCAAGCTGGGACTATTCACATTAAAGTGGAAGCTAAGTCCTGAGGACACCAGGACTGCTGCCTGGAACACACACTTAATTTTCTAAAAATAAATTGCTGTTATTCATGGAATACCAGGTTGAAAGGGAACRTCGAGGATTATCTGGTTCAGCCTTTCTGGGTAAAATGACGGTAGCAACACGATCTAGATAAGGTAGCTCAGCATCCTGTGAAGCCAAATTTCAGAAGTATCCAGTGCTGGGGAATCTACCACCCTGGGCTGATTGTTTTCATTGTGAAAAATATTTCCCTTGTGTCTAATCAAAACATGTCCAGAAGTTACTTAAATCTATTACCTCACATATTTTCTGTGTGACTCTTTACAAAAAGAGGTTCTTTGTCTTCTTTGTAGCCTTCATATGCTGAAACATGGTGACATGGTCTCTCTAAGCCTTCTTTTCTCAAGGCTGGACAAACCCAGGCCTTTCAGCCTTTCTTCACATGTCAGGCTCTCCTCTATATGGATTGTGTTTTTGATTTTTCCTCTTAGACCCCTTCTAGAGAATCCAGCTGCTTGATCACCGTTCTGAAGTGCTTGAACACAAACACACACAGCATGAAGAATAAACAGAATGAGAAATCTGTGTGGTCACAGGGCCACGATCTCATTGCCATTACGGAGACATGGTGGGACAGCTCACGTGGCTGGAATGGTGTCATGGATGGCAATGTCCTTTTTAGAAAGGAAAGGTCAGCGAAGGGAGGTGGTGGAGTTGCTCTTTATGCGAGAGAGCATCTGGAATATCTTGAGCTCTACCCAGGGCCAGGTGAGTGAGCTGAGAGTTTACAGRTAAGAATTAGGAGACAGGCTAATATGGGTGATGCTATTGTGGGTGTTTACTGTAAGTCTGATCTTCTGATCAGGAGGAAGTTGATAAGACTTCCTGTGCACAGCTGGAAGTAGCCTCAGGGTCACAGGYCYTGGTTCTYTTGGGGSATTTCAACCACCCTGATATCCATTGGGAGACAAAATGGTCTGATCAACGAGAAAGGCTTCTACAATTGCATGAACAGCAAAAGGGAAATTGAAAAATATGAGGCTGCTGCTGAATCAGATGAATGCCCTGGTGAGGGAAGACACAGAGAAGGCAGAATTACCAAATGTCTTCTTTTCATCAGTTTTTACTGCTTGTGTCGGCTGTCAAAAATTACAGACCTTTGGAGGAAAAGAAGACTGCAGAAAGGAAGRYTTCCCCTTGGTTGTAGAGGGTTAGAGATTGAAGAGACAGATTTAACAYTCATAAATCCATGGGCCCTGATGGAATTCAGCCATGGGTACTGAGGGAGATTTTGTTGCTAAGCCACTSTCCACCACCTTTGAAAAATCATGGAGAACAGGAGAGATCCCTGAACACTGGAGGACAGCCAGCATTACTGGCATCTTCAAAAAGGGCAAGAAAGATGACCTGGGAAACTGCTGGCTAGTCAGACTCACCTCCACTCCTGAAAAGGTGATGGAACAAATCCTTCTGGAGGTCATAACCAAGCATGTAAAAGAAGTTAATCAGAAGCAGTCAGCATGGATTCACCAAGGGGAAATCATGTTTGACCAATCTGATAGCCCTCTACAATGGCATGGCAGGATGGGTTGGCAAGGGGAGAGCAGAGGATATTATCTACCTCAACTTCAGCAAGGCTTTGATACTGTCTCCTGCAACATCCCCATAGGTAAGCTCAGGAAATACCTTTTAGTTGAAATGGACAGTGAGATGGATCAAGAATGGCTGAATRGCAGAGCTCWRAGGGTCATGATCAGCAAAGCTGAATCCCATTGGAAGCCTGGAGTCAGYGTCATTCTCCAGGGATCAGCCCTGGGTCCAGCCTTTTYCATCRCTTTATCAACAACCTGGACAAAGGGATAGAAGTGCCCTGAGCAAGTTTGCTGAGGATACAMAACTGGGGGAGTGGCTGATAGACCTGAAGGCAGAGCTGCCATTTAGAGCCTGGAGAACTGGGCAGAGAGAAACCTGGTGAGGTTCAATGAGRRCAAGTGCAGGGTCCTGCACTGGGGGAGAAACAACCCCAAGCACCAGCACAGGCTGGGTCTGACCTGCTGGAGAGCAGMTCTGGGGAGAAGGACCTGGGAGTCCTGGTGGGTGACAAGTTGGCCATGAGCCAGCAGTGTCCTTGTGGCCAGGAGGGCCAATGGGATCCTGGGGTGTACAGGGGAATGTGGCCAGCAGGTGGAGGGAGGTCATCCTGACCCCCTGACCCTCTACTCGGCCCTAGTGAGGCCACATCCGCAGTGCTGTGTCCAGTTCTGGGCTCCTCAGCACAAGAAGGACAAGGAGCTACTGGAGAGTCCAGTGGAGGCCACACAGATGATTTGCGGTCTGGAGCATCTCTGTAATGAGATGAGACTGAGAGAACTGGGGATGTTTATCTGACTGATGTATTCAGTCAGATAAAAGACTGAGAGGGGATCTCATCAATGTACATAAACATCTCAAAGGTGGGTGTCATGAGGATGGTGACAAACTCTTTTTGATGGTGCCCAGTGACAGCACGAGGAGCAACAGCCATAAACTAAAACATCTTTACATTGAGGGCAGCAGAGCACTGGAACAGGATGCCCAGGGACATTGTGGAATCTTCCTCTCTGGAGCCATTCCAAACCCACCTGGACACATTCCTGTGTAGCCTGCTCTACGTGACCCTACTTTGGCTGGGGGATTGGACTGGATAATTTCCAGAGGTGCCTTCCAACCCTAATGATTCTGTGATTTGTGATTCATTCCATAACTTTCCCAGGGACTCAGGTAAAACTGATGGACCTATAAAAGCCTGGAATCTTCTTTATGACTGTCTTGGAGACGGGGGTGACATCAGCCTTCTTCCAGTCTTCTGTGGCATCCCCCAGTCTCCAGATTTCTCAACGATTATGAAGAGTGGCCTCGTAACGATATCAACCAACTCACTGGTTGGATAACAGCCTTGGATGGATAAGGTCAGGGTCCATCAACTTGTGGGGGTCAAGCTCCTGTTTGCACACCAACTCTTCTTTCACTGATTGTGCATCTGCATTTGCATCAACCTTTTATTATCAAAACAAWAGCACTGGTAAAGCCAAAGACAGAGAAAATATTGAGAACCTCTACCTTTTCAGCATTGTTGGGAACTAATTCACTTCTGTTTGACAGCAGGCCAGTATTTCCCTTCTGCTTCTTCTTGTTTACGTAGCTTAAGAACTCATTCTTGTAGGTTTTGACACCTCTGGCCGAGTTCAAGTGAAGAAGAGCTTTTGCTTTTCTAACTGCATCCCTGCATGTCTTGGCAATGCCCTTGTAATTCTCAACTAAAACTACTTCACAACCGACTTTCATGTGAAGTGTGCCKGGTTCACTGGTTCACAGACCACACAGGGCAGGGCTCTCCTGGTTGCACTATAGCCTTGGGATAATCTCATTTACTGAGATGTCCCTTGTGAAACACCTGGGGCATTGGAAAAGTCAAAAAGCTGGAAGACCTCATCCAGCTCACATCCAGACTAGCCAAAGGAGGTGTGGGTCAGGGTCACCAACACTCCAGCATATTTCACACACTCACAGCCCTTGCAGGAAGAGGTGGAAACTGCTGACAGTTTTTATTCTTGCCCTGAGAGGTACTGTGAGGTTGTGTTCTTATTTAAAATAGTTCCTCAGCTGTTGTAAATTGCTTGAGAGCCTCTGGCTTTCACAGAACAACTCCACTTTACAGCAAGTGAAAACTGAGATGAGTATCCACACTTTTCACAAAAGGAAAAGAAAATAGAGATCAATAGCTTGCCAAGTGGCAGACACTTAAAAATGATAATGCTTAGGATGCCTCTCTGTAAATGTATTTATCCATTTATTTTTATGGCTTATGTWATACCTCTCAAACAACATGTCTAGCATTGTCCTCTGTCTAAGGCAGTCCTTGAAGTGTCTTCTCCCTCTTGTCAAGCCTCTTAGAGAGATTTTGCTCTAAATGCATTCTACAGCTGTACAAGCTCTGTAACACAAGACCAGATTCTAWCTTATTCACAGAGGTATCAGTAAAATTGCTCACACTTTCAGAAATGGGATATATGTAGACAGCTGAGTCTTGTTTCCCTTATTGACAGGTACTCTGTCAGTTCATTAATCAGTTGCTAATTTCCCTTCCTCCAGAGCGCCAGTCCTTAAGGGCATATCTTCTATCACGGTGTGATTTTGTTTGCCCTCCTACACTGCTTTGTAACAAGCAGCAACAGGTCAGAAAGATTACCCTGTGTCCACTGAGTTTATGGTGATGACTTTGGTAGTGGCACCCAAAGGAGAGCAATGAATGCTTTATACACAAGAATTATTTCTCATCTACAGTGATGGATTTGCATCACCTCACTGCTGTACAATTCCCTCAGCCAAATCCTCTCCAGTGTCTTAATAACCAAGGTGATTGCCTCAAGCAATTAAAAACTCCAGGATCTATTCCAAACTCCTTTTGTTGCCAAGTTAACAATAGAGTAGCGAAAGTAATTTAGAAGCATTAAGTGTTCTTCACTTACCATTTTCCTCCCTGGTTTCACAGCACTCTGAGGACACTGTGTCTGGAAATGGGAGCTAAGGCAAGGAGCTGAAGAAAGRGGTGGAAGAGCTCTTCCCTTGGGAAGGCATCCAGGGGTAAGTGCAGGTGGAACACAGCTGCATGCTTCCCTTTGGCACAGCTCCTGCCTTCCATCCTCCACATCCTTCTGCCTTTTGGGGGTGTGATTTTCTGACTTCACATAGCCTGACCCAGTCTCTGACATTCAATTGGTCTTTTTCTCTCACACCTACACACACACACAGTTTTTAGGGGGAAAAAATAATGAGTTTCTAATGTTCTTGATAGGACTAAAGAAGAAAAATCTTCCCCCCAGGTGGGCAAAGCCCCTGTTGTGCAAATCTGCTGACCAACACAGAGAACCGTAGCTTCTGAGATATTTTCCTAAAGCCTTTGAAGTAAAGCTGACTTGCAAATAAAAAACATGCTTTTGCACAGAAAAATTCAAAAGGAACGTTTTTAATGGGGTGCAGAAAGAGGGTTTTTGTTGAAATTTGCAATTTTTGAAGGGGGTTTAATAAAAAACAGGGGGTARTTTCAGTCTAGAGAAATTTCCCTCTTGTTTTGAAATAAAGCATATCTGGGAAAAGTTTAAAAAACAATTCAAGCAGGCCTACCTTTAACTACTTGGAAAAATTATTTTAGTCAGGCAAGTTAACATGGARACCTGCAAGTTGATTATGAAGGTAAGAATTAGAAGTATTCAGACTTAAAATTTTCAATTAAATTTCCGCATCACATAGACAAAAGGATGATGTTAATTCTTTAAATAAACACACCATCTTCAACCAGGTGTGGAAGAGGCCTATAAATTCTMCAGCTTTTATGAAAATGTTATACAAAATATTGTACTTAATAAGGAAAAGGGATGCACTATTTTGTAACTCTAAACTGTCCAAGCTTTGTTGAGAAAAAAACATATGTTCTGAAAGACCAAATACAGAGCTTCATCAAATCAGAAAAAAAAATCTGAAATGTCTGCCAGGTCTTTGAGTTAATAAATCTTTAACACAACATGGCCTCCAGCCCTCACCCCTTTTCATCCATCTCACCTCCACCAGGTTTTTAAAGGTGGTAAACATCTAGTTGGCCTGATTTAAGCTCAGCATTATGGCAAAGGWTTTCCAGATAAAAACGATGACATAGCTAGGTAGCACTGTTCACGTTCATAAAGCACTTTGATATTTCTTTCAGGGCAATAGTAACACAAAGTGGACATGGGACATATATAAATGCAGCCACAAGCTCGCTTGTTTGTCTGTATTCATCCCCCACTCTCAGTTTCATTTACTTTTCAAGCCATTCCATGGCTTTGTTCTTTAAGTTGTTTGCATCAGAGCAAACAAGCACATATATTTTCCAACAGCGAGACAAGTTATTTGGACCATGCTATAGGAAGATAGGGAATAGGGTACTAATTGCCATCCCCAACTCCCCTTCCAGCCATTTAAAAAAAACACAAGCTGTCTATTGCCCCGCTATAATTGAGATGAGCCTTTACCGAATGTTTCGTGCACCAGTCTAACACATCACAGTGTAATAGTCTTTGACATCTTGCTTCGTGGCTTTATGAAGGCTAGATTTACACTAATTTGCARTTAAAGGAAGGATGACTTTATGCCAAATACACGCTTTTGAACCCCAGTCATGTCAATTCTACAGCTGTTCAAATAAAGTTAAATATCCCTAATAATTGAAAAAAGTGTTTTTAGAAATATTCTAATGGTGAAATGTCTTCACTGTAGGCTTGGGACTACTTAGACTATAAATGAGTTAATTAGTAAAAAAAATCCTCCTAAGAGAGAGTGAAGCTGTGTAGTTGATCACGCAGAGCATACACGTGGATCAACATATGCAGAGCGTCAACAGCAACAGGTTGAGTACTCCAAGGTAGAAGCCAGTGCTGGTGGGACTCGTGGATTCCCATGAGCTCAGACAGCCTTCCATTTTTCCAGGAAATGGAAAATAGCAGCGTGAAGGTGTGTCTACAACAGAGGAATGTTTTCTGAATGGATAAACAAACTCTGTCCAAAGCAATCGTAAATGCAAATGTATGTTGTATACAGGAGTGGGGGAAAAACAGCCAAATTCTGCCAGTCAGCCACTCTCTCTGTTTGTAGCACTGTCCAGGGACAGTAGGGTGTTTTATCATCCACATTGTAATGTGGTTTTCACAGAAAGATGTTGTGGAGCGTTTCTGATACAGACACCATCTTCTGGCTRGAGCYATCGGGGCCATGATCTGTRAGAGGGGCTTGCTCTGRAGGGAGAGGCAGAATTTGTTGYCACTTCTCAGAYTTTCCWAAAGTAAGTCAATGTTTCAYAGAACCATAAAATGGTTTGGGTTGGGAGGGACTTTAAACAYCATTTAGTTCCAACYCCTCCACTATGGGCAGGGAAAAYTTCACTAGACCASGCTGCTCAAAGCYCCATCCAACCTGACCCTGAGGACTTCCAGGGATGGGACATCCACAGTTTCTCCAGGGAACYAGTTCCAGTGTTTTGCCACCCTCACAGTAACAAGTTTCTTCCTAATATAATCCAAACCTATACTCTTTCTATTTAAAGCCATTCCACCCCGTCTTATCACTACCTGCCCTAGTGAAAAGTCCTCTGCAGCGTTCTTGCAGGCCACTTTAGGAACTGGAAGGCCCCTGTACATCTCCCCAAAGGCAGACTGCTCTTCCCCAAGCTGAAACAGCCCAAGTGTCTCAATCCACCTTCATAAGGGAGATGTTCCATCCCTTTGATCATCTTTGTGGCCTCATCTGGACTTGCTCCAACAGGTCCATGTCCTTCTCATTCTGATGGCCCCAAAGCTGGACACAGCCCTGCAGGTGGAGTCTCACAGAGCAGAGCAGAGCAGAGCAGAGCAGAGCAGAGGGGCAGAATCCCCTCCCTGGCCCTGCTGGTCACACTGTCGTAGATGAAGCCCAAGACACTGTTGGTTTCTGGGCTGCAAATACACATTATGAGGTGCTCTACAGAGCTCATCCCCCACCACCTCCAAGKCTTTCTCCTCAGGGCTGCTCTCAGTCCATTCTCTGCCCAGCCTGAATTTTTACCAGGAATTGCCCTAACCCAGGTRAAGGATCCATACAGAATCCAACTGAGGCACTCATTTCTCAYGKAGTCTCCTAATTTGTAGTACAGCCRTTCTTTGCCTWAAATATCTAAAAGAYAACTTTTTGGAGTAGAGGTGTTCAATATTTTTCTGCAGGTATTTGTGCAAAAAATCATTAGGCATGTTTTAATATCAGGCTATCCACATCAACTCTTTCAGACCAAAAACTGAAGCRTTCAGAAATTTTTATCCACGTGTGAACATGGGGTAATATGAGGCCATCCACCTATAAACTCACAGCTTAGAGCCTGGATGAAGGGCAATTTCCYTCAGTGGCCAGAGAACAGAAATGAGAACGTGGAGCAATAAATGGCCTTGTGCCAGTGTCCCATATGGGTGTTARAAAAACATCAGCCAAATTTAACTTGTGATGCCTTAGATGTAGAAAGCTATTGCACAAGCATGCTGGGAGGAGTAAAAAATGTAAGGAAAGAAAACAAAGAGAAATCCTGCCGCAGTCCTCTCARTGCTTCTTTCCTGATGGTTGATTTTGTCCCACAGCTGCACCTTATGGGTGTTCATCTTTCTSCCAAATGTTTCTGAAAAACCTAAAGACTGCAGGTCATGAATAAATAATCTTTCAGTGAGAAAGTAAGAAAGGCATGAAAACACTGCCGGCAGCAGAGGGAGGTAGGCAAGGACTAAAAGAAAAAGTCAGYTTATAGGCTTTCCAATCAGTCTCTCATACTTCATCAATCATCTGCTGAGAAGGCATTTGAGAGAGAGAGTCTTTATGTGCCCTGTGCCCTCTAATCCACTACTCAAATCCACTATTGACACGAGCTGCTACCAAGGTAAGCAAGCACAATAGTTCATTTAAGAAGAAATCAACCTGAATGGCTTTCTCCTGGCACCAGCGCCAGGTGCAAAGGAATGGCTGCAAGGCGCCTTCCATGAGTCAGAAAGATGCAAATGGCAAATAATCCTGGCTTCAGGAAAATAAGAGACCCACAGAGTGGGCATTGTGTGACAATTCTGCACAGTGCTGAGCCAAAGCCCTGGGTGTGACTCCCATCCCTTCCTACTGCAGCAAGAACAACACACAGCTGAGATATTTTCTCCATCACTTGCAGAAAGGAATATAACTCATCATCCTCATTTCCAGCTCAACTGCACTGACACCAGGCAAGTTACACCAGGATGAGCTACTCCACATATTCGTTTCTGGCACAAAAGATGCCTTAGCAACTTCCATGGTGCCATGTACATAAACAAAAAGGGATGTAATGGAACACAAAGGAAATGTCATTCCCAATGCCAGTTAATTTGTCTTGGAGCTGAATCTTGGCAGAGCTCTGCCTACTCTCTGAGTAGGCAAGAAACAGCTCTAACAACCAGTCTAAGGAGGAGTTCGTAATGATACATACTCTATCTCAAACAACTTGACATTTTCTCTAGTGCCCCAAATAYGTCTACAGTTTAGGAATGAGCTACCTGTATACTTAAAAATATCCCTTAGCTAAACATAGAAGACTAGAAAGGTAAATCCACAGAAAGGGTAGCTTTCCAAAACAGTYTGAAGGTCAAGAAAAGCAACGTGCTGCTTCAACTTCTGTAATCCMACAAAGTTCCTACAGAACATACAACTTAAAAGGAAACTTTTAGGCAGGTTAATTTAACATTTCTAACATTTCTAAGCCAAACTTCTAGCAAAGTTTCCCATTCGTCCTGTTGGTGGCTTTCAATCTGTGCCACAAAGGTGTGATAAGAAGATGGACAATGGTTTTTGACATCAGAACAAAGGCCTCCATCAGCAGTCACCAAGGAAACCCCCTGACAAGGTGCATGATGCAGGCTTTGCCATGTTTTATGTAGTGAAACACGCCTGAAAAGTTACATCTGCTCAAGCTGTAATGTGCACAGAGAGGAACACTCTTTTGCAGTAATTACACCGTAATTTGCAGTACAACACAACCTCAGGTAGATTTGCTCACTCACAGAAACCTACACAGGTTCAAAACCCTTCAAAGTTCAGGATCAAATTCAGAGGTTTGGTTACTCACTGAAGCACCAACACTTGCAAAGAGAGTTTTAACTCCAATGTAAGTATTCACTCCTCCTCTCCTGCTCCTCCCCCCTGACTTCCACCACCTTTCTACAGTTTATAATTCTGATAACGGCAATTAATTTTGTCACTAGTAATTAACCCTTGCAGAACAAAGACAGAAGGCTAACCCTAAATAATAATCACCCTTTCTAGCTTTTTTGCCTATACACCCAGYGGCCAGCATGTAAACACAGATTTTTCCCTTGCTTATTTCTTAAATGCTTTTTCTTTGTAATGCTACAAATTTAATAGTTATGCAAATACAAATACAATGCTAGTACTTGTGAAAAGTCTTCATCACAGAACTTTTTGTTGTCATTGAATTCAAATAAGACACTTACCTGTCCCCATGCAGTAAAATGATTCCTGCTGCAATTCTTTCAGTTCCACAACCCAAAACCTGGAACAGTAAGAGTAGACTGTGGCTTTATATTTTAATTCTGTCTGTAAAATGATAATGAATGCCACGATCTAGCAACACTTGAATGGGCCTTAGACCCAGAGGCTGCTTGTCAAATGTTTTGAAATSATAAAGGCTACAGTGAGAGAAACACTCAGAAAGGTGTCAGAGGTATTTGTTAGAAGAGCCCAAGGAGTGTTTCTCTGCTCCTGAAAACCTGTCTTCAACTAAGTTCTGGAAGAATTGTTAACCACATTTTGGGCATTGCTATTTTCTGTGAGAATAGATATTTTTGAAACTGATTACATCAGAGAAAACAGATTTCATGCACCTTAGTGTGAGTTCTTCAGGTTTTCCCACTCAAACAGGCTTACCTACATATACAAGCAAGAAAAGAGGAAAATGGCACAAGACTCTTCAGAAGCAGATCAGCAGTGAGTCCTTCAGCACCACCCTGAGGTTCAGCCAGTCCCCTCTCCTTTAGGTGGTCCACAAATGCAACAGAAGAACTGCTCAAGCCTCGAAGGGAAGAATCCAGTGGGTGCTGGGGACCACTGAGGTCAAAAACTGTCTCTGTGAACATCTCAGCAGAGAATATCTCATACACAGACAGGTGTTTTACCATGCTGGCACAGCTTTGCAAGAGGAGGGAAAGCTMTCACTCCCACCCTAGCCCTACCACCTCTGTACCCAGCAGGGCTGCATTCACCCCTGTGCAATGGCCCATTGCTCCACATGACTCAGCTGATCTGTCCATGCCTTAAGAGTAAAAGCAGCTGCAGTAGGTTGAATCAAAAATACATTTAGCCTAGTACTGTAACTGGCCAAAAGTTTACATTTAGAGAAGAGTTTAGGAACAGGCCCCAAGAGTTTCCCTGAGCACTCTTCCATTCACTGTACATGGTTCAGGAATTTCCTGAGCCAGGCACATTTCCAGGTTTTCAGATGTTCATTGCATCTTACCCGTGTTTCTGAGTCTTTTTGGCATTCCTCCTTCATTTCTGTAAAAGAAAAGTCCTTTCCTGAGGCAGGGTAGCACAGTTGTGCTGGCTGATTTCATTCATTCTCCAGAAGCTGAAATGAGAAAGTAGAATAAGTGCCTTGCTTACCCAGTACTGCTCTGGGTTTGCTYGAGTCCAAAAAGTTTCTAGGAGTGTCTAAAATAGAGGTGAGGAAACCTYCTCTGCTTCCAAAGAACTCCAGTGAAGGATAAGGAGTTCCTAAGTGACRTGTCTTGCCCTGAAAGGCAGATGTGCTGCCAGGTAATAACAAGACAACCCCATTCAGGTGGGGGTTGTAGGAAAGGAACCGCTGGCACCAGTGGGAATGGCTGCTATCCATCCGATGGAAGCAGCTCTTAGAAGGAATGGATTTGAATTTCAGCTGTTCCTTGCTTACCACAGAAAGGCCATGTTGAGATGAGCCAGAGGAGAGGATATGGTACATGAAGTACAGTTTTCAGCTTGGAAATAAACTAGCTCAGCATCTTAACAAGCAGTCTGGAGAAGGTGAACAAGGGACTGTTATTCAATTTCATAATATATCACCATGGAAGGAGTAGGAGGGAGCTGGGGAAATTATCAGGTGGCAGGTTTAAAAAGAGACACAAGGAATTGCTCTTTCACACATGTATACATAAGTGTGAAACTCACTGATCCGAGACATTACTGACACCAAAAATAAAACCAGGTTAAAAATAAAATGGTTAGACAAATAAAAAAATAGGTTCAACACGGGCTCTTAAATATGTGATGAAAATACATGAAGTCCATGAACCACAGACTRCTGGAAGATAGGACAAGATCAAAGAAAAATCACCTTGTGCTCCCTCATTTCTCGTGCTTTCCTTAAACTTCTGCCACTAGCCATTATAGAGAGAAAATACAGAGTGAGATGAACTTTTAGGCTGACCCTGAATTGCTGTTCTTATTCCCAAAATTCAATCGAGTTTTTCAGCAAATACTTGTAAAAGCATTTGCTTCTGCTGTCACTGTTCTAATGGAGTGTGCCAAGATGTATGGAAATTAATTATCCTTTTTTATTTCTGGAATGTAGGCTGTGGGGATCTGACATTTAATGCATCAAATGCTCTGCATACATTCTATATCTGGTAAGTGCACTTCTCACAACTTCATCAACAAGTTATGGTTCACAGTCCTGATATGATTATAACATTAATTCCTACTGTCAGAGTGTGTTTACTGCACCAGCCTCATGAAGATGGCTCAGAGCCACTGAGTGCAGAGAAGTTCTGTTTCCTCTAATCAGTGACAAACCACAATCTAAACTCGGAGGAGAAAGTCCTACTTTTTCACTATCTCACACGTCAAGGCAAAAAATAACACATTCGTCTGAAAGGACTGCGTTTAAGAAATCCTCCATCAGGATTTAATAATGGAAGATGATATCATCTTTATCTTGCTGCTGTGCTCTGGTCCCAAATCATTGGACAAATGTTATCTGGCAGGCTGGCAGGATGGGAGAAAGCCRTTCTTTTCTCTAGGCCAAGCTCTTTGCAAGACAAAGTACGTTAGCTCTCCTTAGGGCATGTTTTTTTTCTGTCCCTGCCCCCTGCCACTTCAGAGCCTCTCAACCCCTCCCCACTGTGACCTCCAGGCCTGGCATCACATGTCCCTTTGTGCCCTCATCCTCTCCTCTTCCCTTACCATCTGCCCATGAACACAGCACTGTCCCTTCCCCCTCCACCCTGCCCCATGCAGGTGTCATTGGGCCACCTCTCCCACACAGGGCCAKCAGGAGAACTGGGACAGAGTAGAGCTCAGGGTGCTCAGGCCAGGGGGCCCAGAGCATCACCCAGGACTAGCCAGAGCCTCATTAACTGCAGTGTTACTGTGGAAAATGCCTGCTGTAAGCACGTGTGCCCTCAGTGTGTCCCTGAGCCTAGGCTTCAGGGACACTGGAATTCAATCACGTATCAGAGGTTTTCTAGACTCCCTCCTTCCTTCCTATTCCATGAGCTTTGCATACCATTTTCCTGTCTTCTCTCCCACTTTCTCTTAGCAAAATTATTTTCTTTTACCCACTGAGATGGCATGTTATGTCATATATTGTTCAATAGATGTTAGATAAGGTAAGAGTAGCAGTCTGAGGGTGTTAACTAGGTTAGTYCCCCACCTCCTGTCTTGTTTTTTAAACTCTGGAAAATACTCAAGAGCCTTGAAGCAGTGTGAGGTTTAATATATTTTTTCCTTTTTTTCCACTTAGTGGCTTATGCCCAAACATTCTAATGCTGCCCCTAAGCACCCAGGCTGTCCCTGGAAATCCTGGAGTTAGTCAGGTGCAACATTTAAAGGATATCACCACCACCAGGCTTTCCCACCTCACTCTAATGAGCCCTCACTGGAGTTCTCCTAGAAGCAAGGTGCAATGAAAATAAGTTCAATGAAAATAATTCAGTGTTCTGTGGGGACCTTCATCGAAGATGAGACCTAAACTCTCTTTTCTTCCAGGCCTATGTTCAGCTAACGCCACCTGCTCCATCTATTTTCAAAAGCTGGACCATTTTGCTGATGAAATAGCTACAGACATTTTGTGCCCATTTCATATTTATCAGCAGGTTGCTAACAATGCAGAAATGAGCAGAACAGCAATTTGTAGCTGYGCTGTAATACAGCAGCCCTCCTCCTTTTGATTTACGATCTTTTTTTCRGTATGGATCTGTCTTAATGACACTCATTTATTGACAAAATTCTGCCTTTTATAGACTTGGAATTATTTAGAGGTCAAAAGAATAATTCTTTTAATAATACAGTTTCTGCTTCCTCAGCAATAGTATTTATGAAACCATCTTTCTTTTGCTAGGTTATTTCCCTATCTTTAGAATAGCCCATTTCCCTTTTGCTCCGTTAGGCATATTTTAGCAGAAGCAAATGGATTATTCTCTCATCACACTTCATCGTTCCTCTTGACCTCATCTCTGAAAATAACAAAGTGATGAGCAAGAAGCCGCTGAKAGTTGAACTGATAATCCTTGATAGAATGTCATTTTTACCTGCTCAGGGCTTGGATAGTTTAGTTAAACCCTGCACAAGACCTTGAAGATGCATGGCCTGTCCCCACTCTGCAGTGAAGTGCTCCTGTCTCAATGCAGAGGGCTGGGCTGGTTGTCCCCAGATCTGGTGCCACCAAGACTGGTGGCRCACACACTTAGAGAAAGCTCATTTCAGGCCAACTCACATCTTTATCCACCAACACACGATACATTTACGACCCATGTACATCARGGTGRATGCTACCARGTGCTTGAGATAGAAATTTTATGCYAAAACACATGTTTTTGTAATMCATAGGGAAAAGTACTTTTCCTTCAATTCAGTCAGTTCAGGATTCATCTACTCACTGGAGCAAGTGCCATGTGATGTAAAAGCTGTGCCCAAAAGGCACAGCTCAAGTTTTGCTCAGCTGTGACCCTGATCCACACTCCTGGCTCCAACCAAGGGCTTCACCTCTCAGGGCTGCCCCTTCCTCTGTCCTGCCTGTCTGGAGCATGAGCTYTGCATAACCACCCCACCCTCTACATGTCCACATTTGCAGGAGTTGAGCTAAGAGACCCCAGATCCAAGTTTTATAGGAGCTAATGTCATGCAAATCATATTGTCATACGAAGGATAATATGGCTATCTAATAAAGAACGTGATATCACACTAAAGAAAATACACCTATTGCTAACAGAAGTAAAAAGAAGAAAGATTCCAAGGAAAATGCAAGTCTTAAAGAATTCCAATAGCCTCCATAAATTCTAACAAACCAAAAAGGCAGAACTAGCCATCAAGCATGCAGCAAACAAACCACAACTGAAAAAAAAGCATTTTTATTCCCAGCATTGGACAGACAGAAACTGTTTCAAGCTGCAGGCTAGAATARCTAAACTCTTAATATTTTCCAAGACCTTCATGACTTCTGCACATAGATCACTATTCCATCTCTAAGATTTTAATTTATCAAMTGGTAATATGACTTTCCATCCCTATTTCAAGCCTATCATACCAGAAAATAGGCTTATACCAGCAGACTCCATCTTTCAATAAAGGAACTGATGAAAATTAAAGCTTTTGCCAAATGTACATTTTGAAGTAATATAGATTCTTTTCTGGGTAGGTGTAGGGTTTGGTTGTTTTTCAGATTTTTTTTTTTTTTTACTTTAGAAAAGATATAGCAAAACAACAGTAGTAGTTGTGCTCTCCCTTTCTCTTCCCAACCCAAACCAGTTTCTTTTTCATCATAATTGCCTCATTACTTGTTTTTTGTTGGGTTGTTTGTTTTTTTGCTTTTTTTTGTTTTTTGTTTTTTGGGTTTTTTTTAGGGGGGTTGGTTTTTTTCCCTCAAGGAAAATGAAACAAAAAAGAATAAGGAAATCGGGAAAACGTTGTTGAAGTTTTCCCTTGAAAACTTGTGATAATTATATTTGTGAATCATGATACAGGATACAATCCAGGTCCAGCTAGAACCAGCTGCAGACAGGGCCGGAGAGTGTGTCCAAGATCCATCCAGGAGAAAAGGTCCTAGAGCAGGCTGGAGCCAAGCTGCCCACATAGAGAGACTGACGTAGGCCAGTTTTGGATGGGATGCCCTGAGCTGAGCTGGAGCCCCCAGGTGCTGGAGGTGTCCCCAGCAAGGCTGCCCGTGGCCACCAGGAGCTACTGAGTGCCCCCAGGGTGTCTGGCATCCCACCTGAGATGGTGAAAGGATGTCACAGTCTAGCTCACCATCATGACCCATCACGTTTCCTTTTGCTGTTTTTGCTGGAGAAAACTGGGAGGGGAGAGGAAATCCAAACTATYTCTGCTCTAGCCATGAAATGCAAAGCTTGGACATGGAGCAAGATCTGGACTCTCCAGGGTTTCAGTAAATTAAGACCAGGATTTAGGTTTAGGCCTTTTTCTCTCTTATCTGTTGACTTCAAGTGCTGTCCTGAGTCAGGGAATGAAAAAAACAAAACACCCAAGAAACACTGTGAAGTTACCTAAGCTCAATCTGAATTCAGCTCCAGTCACGCAGCTCTGTAATTTTTCTTCTCCMTTCTCTGAAAACCCCTTCCTTCCCTCTTAACATGAAACAGTCTAATAAAAGCATTGTTCATGGACTATTTTCTGTTATTTTTTTTCTCTATTAAACTCCACCACTTCACACCWGACACCTTCTGACTGAATGGCCCTTCTTAGCCTACAAGTCAGAAAAGGAATCAGGGAAAGAAAAGGACGAGGTGGGGGTGGATCTCAAGCACCGCATTTATGCTAATGCAACATGAAGCCACAATCAGGAGCTGCCAGGGAAGGGATGATTAATAATGAGAGGAATATAAGTCTTAATTTCRCAAACGCACATTATTTCTCACACAGATTTAAAATTCCGGGCTCGGGGCTGGAGAGCAGCAGTTAAGGGAGCAGAACAATCCGTACAGCAGGCAGAGGTTACAGCCAGGTATTGACAGCACAATCATCACATGCTGCTATAAAGCAACTGAACACGGTCATAAAAACTCCTCTGCCATGTACCCAAGGCCACAGASTCTGTGCTGGGATTATGCTGAAGGTGAGATATGATGATGCCACARTGTTTCCAATTTTTATTGACATCCYGGCCTTGAGAATTAGGAGGTGTCAGAATGCATCTGTGTATTCAGCAGGGAAAGACAATGATAATCCTGCCCTCTCTCAGTTCCACGTTAACAGCTTACTTGGACTGTGGCACAGGTGAAAATGAGAAAAAGCAAAGGAATGCCCAATCAGAGCAATGGCAGCCTAAGTAAGACCCGGCAGTTCAGAGTCATCTGCCAGAGCAGAAAACCAATTATTAACAACATGACAGCACAGCACAACCTCAACACCCAGGAGCAGGGACCACACATGGGCGTAGCACGAGCCAACTTTGACACAGAGAGTTTGAAATACAATGATTAGAGCACAAACAACAGGAGAAATTACTCAGAAAAAAAAGAAATTACTCAGGTTGAGATGATGTATCTCTGCTAAAAACCATTATCTCCAAGTATGGTTGAATGCCTTTGATTTTTAGTGTTTTTCACTTCTAGGTTCCCTCAGGAACAGTTTGGCTCATCTTCTGCTGTCTTTCACTAGGGCACACCTCCAAAAAGAGAGGGAGATCAGAGCCCAGGACCCATTCACTCCAGAAAACACACCTGCTGCATGCCCATCTCATGATCAAAATACAGATTTAAATCACTTGCCCACAGCTATTAGCAGGACCAAGCTCTGATCTATGGGTCCTGCCCRCCCGTTCAGAGTTAAATCATTAGACCATTGCCTCTTGGAGGCTGAAGCTAGCTAATTATTTCCTGCTTGTAATTACTTCTGGCCTCGTGCTTCTTTGCACATTATCATGGCTCACGTGGGCAGAAAGGGTTGTGACACTTGGGGCTCTCATTGCCAAACAGACTTGGGTAACAATACTCACAAGATTTTGTCTGATGTCAGAGCTGATGAATCCCTTTTCCTCTCAGAAAATTGTAATGAGCAGAGAAAGCACAACAACATAAATCTGCGGCAGTGACAGTGACTGTGGCCGGAATCGGGAGCAGCTCTCACAAAACCAAAGTCTGAATGAGCACTCGGGATTGTTCCTCTGAAACTCACAGTCTGGTGCTGAACCTGTGCACTTCCCAGCTCCCATCACCATCCTCTGGTTATCCAACAAGATGAAAAATAACCTTATTGACTCCAATGACCTCTTAGTGTCAGAAAAGGGGAGGGGGGGAAAATACCAGCAGCAAGTTTAGCTGTGCATTGGGACATTAATTTTAAAAAGACTACTTCAAAGGCATGCAAGCACACTGCATGACCCAGAGCAGTCAGTTTTCTTCTGTTCTTTGAGGAAATTGCTAACCCAGTTTCAATCCTACAGATAAAAGTATTTTATGGTTCCAAAAGTCTCTCTTTCAAGTGGGGTTTAAGCAAAATCACGGGAAAGACTGCATCATATGTTTGTGACCACCAAAGTCATTTACTGCCTCTTTTATCTCTGAGTTTGGGGAGTAAAAAAACTGAAGGAAAATTATTTAATCCTGTCGTTAACTTTCTTGTTAATCTCAAAATGGAGGCTGAATAAATAAAAACCCCAGTGAAACAAGTCCCTGAGATTTGGATGTAAAATCTAACACAGGACAAGGAAGGAGCTGTTTCTGGCTAGAAAGTTGGCTGCTGAGGAAACATTTCTGCAGCTCTGCTCATACAAAGCAGCCTTCCCACAGCAATTGTCTAGTGTGCAGTACATGAAACGCTGCGTTACGCATTGGCAGTTTTTGAGGCCAAGTTGCTGCTGTAAGAAATCCGCTGGCAGCTCTGGGGTGGAATAGAGACTATAAACTAAATTTTTGTTCCCTGAGATATCTGGAGAATTGCCCAGCTGCTGTGCTGGGATAGGGTTTGTCAAACTGCAGGGGCACGGGTACACATCCTCCTCCTCCTTGGAGCTGTTTGCTCCAGGAGGGAAGGTCAGTTTTAGGGCCTCAGGGACAAGCACGTTCCTGCACAGATGATTGCTCACAACTTTTTGCTCCAGAGCTGGCTTTAACCTCTCAGCAAAATGGTTTGTGAGCTGGGGCGTGTCCAGTGAATTGTGAAAGGACAGAGTTGCTGGGAAAATCTCAATGTAGAGCAGCCCCAGAGGCAGCAAGGGGTTATTAGAGCCTTGGGCCRTGCTCCTAGCCCAGATTATTTTCTCCTCTGCTCTTGCATAAAGTAAAACCAAAACTATTTGTCTTCTTGTGGAAAAGAAGTCTTTAAGAAAAGCTGTAGAACAGAGAACAGTGCTATATAAGCTGCCTGARTAATGTCAGGACTTTGCTTGTATTTGCCATCTCCTTGAGGTGAGAAGGGAGAGCTCCTGTAGCCATCAGCCTCTTGGCAGAACCACACAGTGCCCATCGAGCCACCAGGGATTCTTGTTATTTCCATAATTGTATGTAGGGTTTTGATGTAACCTGTTCACTGGGCATCCTGAGAAGTGACACGGGGTTAGAGCAGGTACTTATAGAAAAAGGGAAAGCCAAGCAGCCTTCCTTGCTGCCAGCATACCAGAATTTTCACAATACCTAAGTGGAGCATTCACAAGGAACAACTTTGCCTTTAAACCCCTTCCCTTCAAGCAAGGGCCAGCTCCATTTCCRAAATTACATGCTGCTGTGTGTTCTTTCACTGTCCTGTTTTTGACTGGTGTCTCCTTAGCCACTGTTGATTCATAGCTTTGTGCTGACAAAATAAAATGATTGCTACAGTTTTGATCACCATATCCAGAATTTTGCTGASGTGGCCACATGGGAGATAATACCATGCTTCCATCAATACCTTCCTTTCCCTCCAAATTTCAATACCACAGACTTCAAAGCAGGYCCCTGAAACAGCTCCCAGACTGTTGTCACTATAGATTACCATCTGAAATTAATACTGCCTTTGCTTACAAACTCACGATATTTTCCTAGGAACTCTCATGTCCACATTTCGGTATCTGGCAATTACACCAACCATAGTGGATTTTAATATTTTCCTGAAAATTTGGGAGCAAATCAGCCAGTGCCAACTTCAAGTTCATCTTCCAAATGTCTGTGATACCTTTCAGAGCCATAGGAAGGGCATCCCTGGCTCCAGCCTACTCAGTGAAAACAACCGAGATGCTCCTTTTTGAATACACTGTTTGGAGCTCATCTGCAYGTATGAAGGGATTTTACATTTTCAATTTATCTTTGACAACAGGCTGAATGTTTGTGAAATAGGGAGCTTTATTTCCCATGGGGAACTCACAGGCAAACCATCCCGGGTTTCTTTGCTCCTTTTAAGCTGCTGGGTGCCCCTGGGGCCACTGGTGAGGAGCAACCACCTCCAGGSTACCCAGCCAGAGCAGCCTAGCACGGAGGACAGGCCACCCTCCCCAAGCTCCAAATGGCCACGTGGCAYAGGAGACCCAGCCTGAGCTCTGCTGATTCTCTTCTGATGCTTTTCCTCCTTTTTGTACTCCTGTTAAAAAGATACCAAGACAATTGCATCTACAGCCCTGCTTTTCATATCACACTTCCAGAGCAGTCAGCACAAAACTAACCTGAAAACTTGTATTCCCGTCTAGACCCTCCACTGCACACCACACTCCTGATTCCTCAGGTGTTTTGGTTCTCTCAAAACTGGTCTTTTCAGCAGAATGCAAAATGCTCGGCTGCCCTGTTTTCCTGCCTCCATGACAGCACAGCTGCTGGCACCATCGAGTGCCTGCTGGCATCCCARGGCTGGCTGTCAGCATCCTGCATCCCTCATGAATGTAGCAGGGTGCCACAGCTTGCAGGCGAGAACAGTTACTCACTTCACTTCCCTTAGCCCCATTTACCTCAATTCCCCCATCTGTAAAACGCAGATAACATTTCTCTGGCTCGCAGGAGACGGTGATGGCATTATTTACATCCAGACTCACGTTCAGACTACGCAGCTGTAAACACCCAGTGATATTACATAAATGTCATTAATGTAAGCACTCACAGGAGCGTGGGAGGATTTGTGTAAAGGCACAAAAAGGGACTTTCAGCAGAGGAGGAATGCATTTCTATTCTGCGTGAATCTCAATGCAAATATATATGACAAAAATTAATACTACTCTGTCTTTTTTAGGTCCCTCCTGGCAACTATTGCAGRAAATTATTTCTGTTGGAAAGTTTAACATTTGCGTTAGTCTTTGATTTAAATGAAAGACAGAAAAAAGGCAGTGAGGAAGGCAAACACTTCTCTTGTATTTGCCACTTCTTGTTCCCAAAGTCTGCTCTTGCTTGCAGCAGCAAGAAAAAAGCATATTATTTTCCCCTCCTTCCGAAACTCCTTTCAATCCCCGTAAAACCGTAGTTTTTGAGGTTTGAGTCATGGACTGATGCTMGTCCCAAATCTCTGGGCTTTGGAAGCTGCTCAGCCGTAGCCAGGTCAATAGACACACTAGGTCGCGCCAAATTGACTCCGAAGGCTTTCTGCACAGACTCCAGAAAGACGGGAGTTGCTCTATTGGATCAGACTAAAGGGGCATGCAGCCCAGGATCCTGTTTCCAATGCTGGACAATGCCAGATGCTTCAGAGGTTAGATGCCGTTTAAGCCCCAGCGACTTCTTTGTACAATAAATTTGAACGGTGTGGAGTTATATTGCAACCTGCTGAGAAGAAAATTGAAGATATGGAAATTGCATTTTGTGGCTGAAATGCAATTCAGACCAAAGATATTGTGAACCAGAGGGCTGAGAGAAATGGTCTGAAGGTCTGGAAAAGCAGAGCAGTGAAATCCTGTGCGGTGGTGTAGCCATCTAGTGATCATTTGAAGAAGATTCTCTTTTTTTTGGAGAAATGTGATGCGGCACATTGACAGACAGGGACGATGATGCTGTTTGAAATGAAGAAGGGCGAAGATCTGAGAGCAACAAGATGCTGTGTGGTTGGGGGGTAACATTTACAAAGCTGGAAAACACGATTACRAGAGGCCGGTGGTTCTGAAAGATCAGAAGGTTTATCTGCAGCATGCCTGCCACCTGCGAGAGCATTTGCACAATACAAGGATTCAAAACATTCATCCAAAGAGAGAGCTCACATGCCAGAAGATATTCAGAAGTGCTTGCAAATTGCCAGTGAGCACCTGAAGAGTAAGACTGGTGCAGCAGGACCAAAATTCTCAGCCTGGTTTCTCACAGGATGCCTATTCAAGTTCAGCTGAAAAAGAGAAATCCGACTAGAAAGAAAAGCCTTTTTCCTATATCTCAGGTGGAAGACATTATTTTCTTTTCAGATGGAAAAAAAAAAAAGAGATTCCCCCAAGTGCAAACTCTGCCAGGGAATCAGGAAAAAGGACTGTATGTTTAACTGATGCAGCAGGGACAATTACCATATTGACACATTTATGCCCTGACAAAGCACAGCATCAATCAGTACCATGCTGCTGAAACCAAAGGCTCTGTGCTGCTTTACACCACGTGAGGAATCAAAAATCAGCAAGACAAGGCCAAAACTAAGAACTGAAGTCACTAAACCAGATCTGAGATGAAATGGCCCCATACCTTGGCTCCAGCCACTGTCTGCACATTATTCCATCACAGTTTTCCTGTGAGCCATGCTCTGTCCCACACCATCTCCAGTAGCTGAAGAATAGTTCAGGATCTGAAGCAGGAGGCTTAAGAGATCTGTCCACCCCTTAATGTTTTTAACAATGGTCATTATTATGATTTCTCTGGCTGTTYTTGATAGGCAGACATAAGGATATCAAGAGAATGTGGCACAAATTACAGTAATTAGCATAACAATTCAAACCAAAGGTTTAATAAAGTATTTCCACGTTCATACAATGGCAATCTGCTCTATAGTTCAGTTATAAGCAGGCAGCAAAAGTATTTAATTTTTTCAGYACTAAATTCCACCTCAGTCTTATCATTTTCACTTCATGAAACAGGGAAAATAGAAATGCTATCCTGTCTTATATCTGGGTTATTCTTCGTTATATTACTTTTATTCTTCATTACTCTTATTAAAAAAAAAAGAATCATTCATCCTCTGTCTTAGGGTCATATAAACCCTGTCCCATTTGTGTCACCTCCCCCATGCCCTTAAACGACCACAGCAGCCATTCTTTCCCTTGCTCTGCACTTGACCACAACATACAGACCAAACTTCTCTGGGACTTAGCATCACCAGCTGTTCTGGTGCTGTACTGGGTGCACTGTTGCTCTACCAGACCTCTCCTCATCAACACAGCATCACAAGTCACCAGTGGGTTGTAAGGACACTCAGGTCTGGCTGCAGCTCTGATTTTTCTTGCTTATTCCTAGACTACTCTGGGTTCGGGCCATGCATAAAAAAAGCACCGAAGTGACAACAATTGTGTCATTTCCACAGCACAGTCACAACATTCAAAAGGTAGCTACACCTGTGGAGGTCTCTGCTACTCAGCTGGATGTTGAATCTTTTCTCTTTCTGTCCTGTTTCTAGTTCCTGTGATCCAGTAGAGACTTTGTGAAGCAAACCTTCTCAGCTGGTTATGAGAGGTATAAAACTCCTGCTGGTTATCCAGAGGGTTTGGAATTTCAGTGACTCAATGGCAGACAGCAACATCTGGGCCCAGTCTTAGAAAAGCGGGGGAAAGTAGGTATTACAGAGAGAGGCTGGAGATAARAAGAATAATTGTGTGTACAGTTATGGAGGCTTGTTTAGAATTAGATGTAGGAATTGTATTTATCCATTGCCGAACAGCAAAAAAGCCAGCAATGTTAAACCTGAGATTAATTTYCTCCTCTCCTCTGCCCAAGAGCTGCACTAAACAAGCAGAGAAAAAAAAATGAACTAACAAAAGAAAAACAGTAACTGAGTATAATTCAAGTTTTMAGACAGTCCTTTTCCTATTCTTTATAAATCACTCCTGCTTCACCAGAATTTTTCAGGAATTGTTCACAGATTTCCATCCACTGTCTTGTTGGTCCTGCACATGACGCTAGAAATAGGGAACAGGTCTCTTAATTTTCTCAGTCAAAGCAGCATTCAGCAAGAGGATCCAAACAGGGGCTGGTGGGTTATCTACCGTGTGTCTTCTCCACACTTGCTATCTGCCAGGAAGCAGCCTCTAATCCCGTAAGCATGATCTAATTCCCCAGTTCTGGATGCATGACCTTGAACCTGGAGGTACTGAAAAGGATTTAGCTCAGCAAAGTCCAGCCTTATCAAGTAATTCAGTTCAGTCTGTAGAACTAGGCTATCCTTATTTTTCACCTTTATGTCATCCACAAACTTTATTAGCAACGACTTTATATATTTTGAAATACTGGGGGAATATAGAAGGAACTGAGCCAAGAAGTGAGCCCTGGGAAACCCTTGGCAGTTACTACTTGAGGTATATTGGTGAGATGGATTTAATCCACTTAAAATGTGCTACTTTTAGTTTACCCACTGCTAACCTTTAATTAAAATCTTCTATGACACCAAGTCTGACGCCTGACACACAATGAGCAGCACATTGCGTGGGCATCATCAACAAAGTTATAATCACATCAAAAAACTGTCTAAGTTCCACAAGACAGGTTTTCCACAAAAACAATATTGGAAGGCATCAGTTGCCTTCTTGTTTCTCTTCTCCTGTAATTCTATCTTTTTTTTTTTTTTTGCTTATTGCTAGGCAAATCAAATTTTATTCACTGGTTTCAAAGTATCTTTTTAAAAAATTGGTACAATTTTATGCAATCAAGTTCATGTCTTTGCACCCCTTCTCTGATGTGCTCTTCACAGTTTGCTCACAAACAATGTGTGATCTTCTTGTGTAAATATTTTCTGAACTCCTGGGTGAAACTTATTTGGTCATGTAAATTTTAAGATGCTCAATGTTAGCAATGGCTCTCTAGCATTTTCATTAGCTACTTACAAAACAGAATTTCATTCTCACTGTGACTCCCAAATGTATGACAAAGCACCTTCCCKTATCCATAATGAATATTCATTTAACAGTTCATTTTTTTTTTCTGCAGTAGTGCCAATTGTACCAAGTAATGAACCTATGTTTTCTTAAGGGATRGCTTTCATTTCAGTGTCTGAATTCTTATTGTCCTCAACCTCCTTGGCATATGTACATAGAAATGTTAATTACTCTACACCAGTTTTGATTGAGGTGGCTGTATATAATCCAGACAATTCCAAAACTGAAGTAAAATTCAAAGTCAAAAGGTACATGTTTCTTTTCAGCCTTCACAGCAATTTCTTTTCATTGCACTCAAAATACCTTATATTCTACCTATTTTAATTTCAAAGTACTCTACACATTAGAAATATTTTGCTAGCATCTCCACAGAAATGATGTCATCCTAGAAGGAAAATTTAGTGCACCTTTGCTATTTTATGGCAAGCAGCAAATTTATTTATTTGATTTGACTCACTCACGGGAAATATTTTTCATRGAGAATATCCCCTAAGCATTAATTCTACTAAAATATCCATAAAGAACATCTAACACATGGCCCTGTAAATACTTGAAAGTAAATATTCATRGGATCATGTCATCACTCTAGCTAACCTGACAGCCATACTTGCTGCCGTGCCACCCCCAGACATTTTCCTTCCTAGCCCCCTGAAATTTCAACTACGCTCTCCAGTATCCTGCCTTGGAGCCAGCAGCATTCTTGGGCTCTCAAGAACAGAGCTGGCCTTCGTTTTAGGTCCCACATGTGTCACTTTGCTCAGGGTGCTGGGACAASCTCCTGGCTGGCAGTGCTGGAGGTATGAGCTTCCCCAGCAGTGAGCCCTCTGCTTGCTGCTGCTGTCCCTCTRTCTTTCACACTCCTACCCTTTTCACTGCCCACAAAGGCTGGCAAGGATGGCTAATTCCCAGAGCAGTCTCAGTAGATTGACCCTAAACACTGGCATGCACAACCCCACGTTATAAAGATAATGAATATGGATATCCAGCACCCCAGAGCAGAGAAGTGAAAACACAAGAAGATGCAGGAGGGTGACACAAGCTGARGCCACCAAAACTGCAATGAACCAACGTGGCACAGCTCCAGCACAACTGACWATGCACTGATGCTACTTTTTGGATGAACATTTTGGCTGTGGACAGCACTTTTGTTTCTCAGGGTGCACTAGGGAATGATAAGGCAACAAAGAYTGCATAGGAGTCACATCACTGCGAGCGGCAAACTCAGAGAAAATTATTAGATGTGGAAGTTTGCCAAATGCTGACCATAAGTAACCACTTCCAGCGAGGATCACTTCTTTCTCACTACTTTCTGCACTCTCTAAGGGACTTCTTCCAGTCTGMAGAATTGAAGGCTAAATTTCTGTGTTTCCCCACCTGCTAGCTGATTTCACTGTCTTGAAAGTTAACTAAGGCAAATACAGTTAAACTCCTTTCTACTAGCCTCCCATCTAAGCCGCACTTCCTCAGAGAGAAATGACACTTTCTAGTTCACAAACCCATTTGTCAGTGGTGAGTGACTCAAGGTAATGTTTGTCATGGGCACAACTCTCCCTTTTCATCTCCAGCTTCTGAGCAGAAATATTAATCTCTTCTCTCTTCCCTTGACTGCTTAAAACCTTTTTCTCCACTCTTCACCTTTAATATCTCTGTCTTGGCAGAGCAGGGCATGAAAACCGAAGTGATGCTGAACAGAAAATGTTACTTCTATACTCCCACTGCAATGATAGCAGCAAAAACAATCAGTTCTGTTACATTGACCATGATCACATCAATCACTGAATATATCAAGTTATGATACTCCTTGTCTTCAGCTGTGATATATACAGTTCTGGGAACCTAGGATTCAGTTTTTTTATTCCTGTGTTGTGTACTAGAAATGGTCCTGAATGGCAAATTCGGATGCAGACCCTTAGCTGCCCTTAAGGTATTTGGTTTCCAGGTTCTGGTTCTGGTGCCTCTCCTGTACAGTAGGATACTAAACCCAGCAGGTTGTTAACAGCCACTCTGCTTTCTATATAACACACAGAAACCTTTCCCTTCACTCCCCTCTGGCCACCCCCCACCAAAAAAAAAAAAGTGAGAAAGAAAAATCGATGTGATAATTTATCTACCCTGCCTGAAAACTCACTATAAACACACACCACAAATAAACGAGTGAAACAGAGAGAACTTAACAGTGACAAAGAAACTCATGTGCAATTTAGTAGAGTCTGCACTCCTGTTTCCCTCTGCAGCACAAAGCAACATGCCACCTCAGTCTGGTCATATTTCCTCATGAAGAATGCTTTATTTAAGAATAAAACAAACCTTTCTCTACTCTTCTTTCTCTCCACTGCATTTGCCTTTCTCTTGATTTTCTGCGTGCYCATCTGCATTCATTTCTCTCCCTTGTTTGCTTTTTCTTGAAAAAAGTGAACCTCAGAGCTGAGGCATATCTGTTAATCTAGCCCATCTATCAACAGTTTCTGAGCCACCTCTTCAACCTATGCAGCCAGAGATTTTAGCCAGGCTTTTATCATTTTTATGTGCACTGCTGCCACCCGCTGTCACAAGGTCACCCTTGGAAATGATACTATGCCTCAGTGGGTACTTTTTCACCTAATAAAATATACAGTGCACTGTATATCAATCAGATCATCTTGGGACCAAATACCGAACAGTCAAAAGGGGGTAAATGCTTCCCTCTGGATCAATTTTTGACTGCATAGCAAGGGTAACCTCTTTGCCAATGAGAGAGACAAAAAGTCCAGCATTAGACTATGGGGACCCTCTTCAGTAATTTTGGAAGCACAATCTCTCTTTGCTCTCACACGTTACAGGGTTCAAACTCGAAGAGATTATGAACAAAGTGTGTGACAGACCCAAATGTCCCAGCAAATTTCACCCCCAGCACTCAGGCACCGTTTGCCATCAGCCTGCCATGGATGTGGGGCAGCATTTGGATTGACCTCTGCAGGGTTTGGAGCTGATGCATGCTGAGATCAGGAGTGAAAACTCGCTGAATATCATGGTCCTGGRGAGAGAGCCCACTCCAAGGAAATGCATTTTGGAGCTCCTGCTGCACAGTTCTGGAGCTGGCCCCTGGTTTTTATAAGCAAACAAACAGCAATTAAGGGTAAATTTGCTTTAGCCATTCTGTTTGTTGCAGAGGCTCTCTGGACACAGAAAAAGCACCCAGTAGATGTACAGTCAGGTTTCTGGTGACCTCTTTTCCCTGTAAATTAATGTCTGTCTCTTTTTTCTTTTTGGCTGCAATGTAGCTCTAAAAGCCCAAAAGACAGAAAAGAAAGAACACCAGAAAGATATACCTCCCAACTTATATAAATCACAGTGATATAAAATCTTTTAGAGTGACAGAATTTTAAAAATTAGAAGTCGATACCTTTACAGAAGTTTGGGTACAAACTCAAGTCAAGGCCCACCACACCAGGAGGAGAAGACAAGAACAGAACTTTTTCTGCTGCTGCTTGTAGCATCACGTCTCAGCTCACAGCAGCAGCAGGACCAGCAAGCCTGGTGACACAGTGTGTGTCAGTGGGCAGACACAAGGATAGCCCAGGGGTCCCACAGAGCTCACCCACACCTGCATTACTATTTCTGCTACTGGGCACACGCTGGGYTTGAGCCATCTTTGGAGCATCAGGTCTGGCAGTGGCTGGTGGGGGCTCTAAATTGCTGTGTGTGCCCAGCCCCAGCCAGCATCCACCCCAATCSTCCCATCCCTTCATTCACACCACTAACCCAAGAGGATCTAGGGCCCCATACACAAGACTTTTGTCTCTGTCTTGCTGCCAGCTCACCTCCCCTGTTAYTTCCCTACTCCAGAAAAGCAATGAGATTCCTGCCTCCCAGAGCCAGCAGAATTAATCCCTTCCCAGCAGGACCAGTGCCTGCTAACAGCACGAGATATTTGTCACAAGCTTTGCTAGCCAGTTCCACGCTGTTTTAAATGAAACACTTCCATTAATGCTACAGGTGGGCTCCAAATACGAAGTTAGCTGCTGGGTCAGAACGTGACCGGAATTAGGGAGCAGCTTCTTACAAAGGTGGGCCCAAGCTAAAATGCCTTTCAGTCAAGTGGACACAAATCCCTGCCTCTCCATTTAAGGGGGAGGAAAGGCYTTTGTAAGCAGGGAAACCAAGTCTGGGTTCACTACAACATGACTGCTTGCGGTCAGATCTGRGATCTCTCTGGCTCAGTGCTGCTGAGGAGCTCGGTGTCCAACCACGGTCTCTGAACAGCACAGGGACACCCTCCCTTGGCATCACCCAAGCAGGAGGCAGCCTAGGGCAACAGCCTTACAGAGGCTAAAAAAATCACTGCCTAAAGTTCAGGTCTTTGTTTTTCCACATTCTTAAAGGTGGCAAAATTGAACCCTGTAGAGCACATCTGCTAAGTCCTCTCCTCCCTGCTTGGCCCCAGCACAGGTTTGTTGTGRTCCTTAGCCAAAACTTGCACTCCAGCACTGCTGGCTAGCAGGGAGGACAGAGAATTCTCAGCCTTTTTTTTTTACAGCTGGAAGGCAAGGACACACAGCAGAGCAGCAGGTGCGAGGGCAGCCATGAGGGCTGGACAATGGATAAGCTCCTGTGTGCCAGACTTGCCATCCAGCAGCCTTTGCATCCCAGGGGATGCATATCCCAGGACTGCCACAGGGAAAAGCTGAGGCTCACCTCACATCCCTGGTCTTTGCTCCACCACCAGAATCCACAGGCAGGCAGCATCCAGAGGCTGGGCCCAGGAGGTGTTGGAGATATTCCTCTTAATCTGAGCCAGAACAAGAAGGAGGCCCAAGTCCAAGAGGGAAACTGAGCAAGCAGCAGATGTTTCTCTCAGATGAGGTACTAACAAGAAACATGCATACCAGGAAAGGCATTTATATGTGCAGCAAAGAAATTAATTACTTGACCTACTGGTCAGACACAGCAGTGGTCTGCTCCAGACAGCAGCAGTTTCTGGCACAAAAAAAAAAAAATCATGACAAAAGTAAGAAAGAAAACAAAAAAGCCAGCTTTTTAGTCAGGCATGCAAGCAAATAAGTATAATGCTTCAAATTCACCTCATGTAGCTGTAAAATCGTTTCTAAGGACAGGGTTAGAWGATTCCCATCTCACCACTGTTCCACTCCAAATAATTAATTGAGTTTATTCAATGGATTTTCTGTGAAAGACTTAAAGGGTAAGGAATACAGCTAACTTTGCAAAGCAGTGTGTAAATCCACAGTACTATAATAAGCTTTTATTAATACAAACAAATAATTTGTCCCTCTCCCCCCAGATCTCCTAAGATGCAAACTAAAGAAATAGCACAGGACAACGCAGTTCAGCTCTCTGGAATTTTATCTGTGTGTTCTGAGCAGCACTGTCTGATCCATTCAGCCCTTTATGCCAGTCATTAGCCATCAGTCTSATTCCAGTGAGCAACTCCCCTCCAGCACCAGCACCACGACTCTTCATCAGCTCTCCTCTCCACTTTCCCTTCTTGTGACTCAAAATGAGAGGGGCTGGGACTTTAAATCAGCACTTACCTGTTTTTCTCTGTGGCACCAAGCCTTGCTCTATCATCCTCTTCATCACACCCCTTTGAGCTGCTGCAGAGATTGGCTTATCCAGGCATCAGCCAGTGCAGAAATGTAGAAGGAAAGGGTGTGGGACTGGCACACCATGGTGGGGTTGCACTGTGTCTCTGCCTCCAAGGGCTGGAGAAACCGCTGGGGACTGCATGGAAACTGAATATTTGACATCACTGCAATATTTTATATCTCCTGCTTCTCCCTTAAAAGCATCAGGGAGTCMTTTTCCTCCCTCCCATACTGCCCCTATGCATCCTAAAAAAGTGAAATATAATGGCCAGATAACCCCAAACCTGGCTTCAGCTCTGCCAGAGTAGAGGAGGKGACCTGGACCAGTATACAGAGTTTTTCAGGAGAGCAACACTACCAGCACAGCTCTGGGTACTAAGGGGTAAATTTTCTTCATTTTCCCCTCCTGCTGGAATTGATATAATTTCCACAAAGACTAAAACATTCAATGAGGCAGATCAGTTGTCATCTGGTGAGGGCACTCAGAGGAGAAACCCTTATGTTCCAGACTTTGTTCCAATAAACATTAAACTCCTCTACAGATACTGGAAACCATTAGCTGGAGAGATGGCATTTCTCCATCCCAGGATACTGTCTGATTCCTGTGTTTGATAGGGGAGACTCCAGGGACCTGAGTGTGCAAATGATCTCCCATGAAAGATGAGGTTAACCTGGCTTCTCCAAGTGTTCCAAGCATCAGAAGAGATGACTTCACATTCAATTATATGGGTGAAGAGGCAACTATAACCCATAACAACCTGCAAGATGTGTCTAAACCCAGCATTTGCTGCATTTGTCTTGTTTGTGCCAAGGGATGCTCAAAATAGAAATAAAATTAAATTATTTGAAAGAGCAATTCTTTTGTTCCAAGCTACAATCAATGTTATTTGGATCATTAGGAGTATAATAGAACACAGTCATTCTGAACTGGATCAAATTGGGTTTTATTTTCTCCCCATTCCAAAGGAAAAATATTTCACTACTTACTCATGAGAGGGAATGTCTCCTGCAGTGGCAGCATCCTCACCAGCTTTTGTAAAGCTGCAACATRAAATACCGTATTCTATGGATGCTTAAGCAAACCAGAGAAGATTTCTCAACAAAATAGGCAGATTCTTTTTTTTTTCCTTTTAATTGAGGATATTTTAACAGGAACATTATCTTCAAATAGCTTGAGAAAGAGGAAACTTGGATGGGGGGTGGGGAGCAGTTTCAAGTACCATMGTTTGTTTAGGTAATGTTTAAATAGATTTAATTTTGGCTTCATCAGATTATTGAGTTTCATTCTGCCTGCTGTCTTATTTTAAAATTGTGCATATCCATTTTATGAAACATGATGCCATTTGATATTTGGACATGAACAAAAAAGGAAAAAAAAATTGAACAACTTGTGATTATCAAAACACACAGGTATTTCCAAACTGCCTGTTCTTTAATTTGCATTCTGCAGAAATAGTCACAATTTTCTACTTTTCTGTCCATTTTGAAAGAAAATGAATTTGGATCTTTTTCCTAAGGGATAGGATTGTTATAATCCATAATGCTGCAGTAGAAATGTGGCACTAATGCTTCTCATCTTGTGGATTATGACACATCCTAACTGCTGGAGCTCTGGGGAATGCTCTTGGGACAGACTGACGGCCAGGAATGGTGTTTATGGACACGGCCGAGTGCCGTGCAAGCACAGATCTGGGGTTGTGACAAGAAGGATGAACCTCTGGGCAAACAGAAACCATGCCTGAGAATTCCTGTGCTTCCTGCTGTCCTGGCTGCTTGGGGAGCTTCCTGTGCCCACAGGAGCGACAGCTGTGAGCAGCAATCCCCAGTGCTGACCTTCCCAAGCCAGTGGAAACCCACACCATCCATGGGAAAGAGGAATCCCACTCTTGTTTTTAAAAGGAGCCATGTGATGAGGTGATTTTTTGTCTGCTATTTCATCATCCCCCCAAAAATTTCAAATAATTCACAACAGCAGCCTCAGCTCTAGGCACYTTTACCAAGATTTTCTGTGCAGTTACACTTTCTCCTTTCAGGAAAAGCTGGGACCTCATGCTGTGGCAACATTGAACACAGCCTAAATGCTTTTCAAGGACTTGTTTTTTAAAGCACATTAGTTACTTGCCCAGTCCTTGGCTTCCAGCAGGGGTTCCTCCTGAAGGCTAGCCTGGGATCTTCAGTCACCAGGGGTTCCCTGATACCATTTTCAGTTAAAAAAAAAAAAAAAAAACAAAA
>NW_026623370.1:1294869-1302648 GCF_030028575.1 Malurus melanocephalus
AAAAAAACAAAAACAAAAAACCCCAACCAAAATAAATCTGCTACTATGTGCATGTTGACATGTGGCAGAAGCATCCCCAATTTGACACGATTTTCATCAAAAGCTCAGAAATTGGTGCTCAGGCACTCTCCACCCCAAACAAGAGGCAGTGTATTTGTGCAGATGAGGGAAACTCAGCTAGCTCCCAGGCCACCCAATCTCCAGAGGGGACCCACAGTTCATGGAGAGGCTCAGGAGAGACCCTTCAGAGAGGCTTTTGGCACCCAGAGCCACTTCAGCCACAGCACAGCCACTCCTTAGGGCAGTCATTATCCTAATATAAAATCCACCACAACAGATTTTGTGTTGGGACTGGAGGTACATCAGGAGCTGTTTTGCTTTGTTGGTTCTGTTTCCCTGAAGACGGTTCAGTCTCTAAAATAATCTGCAAATGGCAATGATTATAACAATGCACATAGGAAATAATAACACATGCCCTTTTCTATGTCCAGTGATGAGACATGAACTGAGAATGCAGCTGCATTGGCCTCAAATTTATATTATTTTTTATTTCCATCTTGGCTGCTACTCTGATACTGCTTGTGAAAACACAAATCCAAGCATGAGCTGATGCCCAAAAGGTTGGGATACAATCTGGGAAAGGGGAGAGTGTGCAGCTGAGAGGTCTGGCACAGTAAAAAGCATTCTAAATAGGAAAGAAGTAATGTTTTTTTTAAAAGGGAAAGGAAGAAGGCAATTGCTAGGTAGAAAACCTCTTCATTTTAAATAGCCAGCAAACAAAATAAGGGGGAAACAAACAATCAAATATGACAGGGGAATTCTTGAGAGATCAAAGTTTTTAAATATTCACCAAGTAGAAAATTAATTTTATAAGGTGAGGCAGGCATTGTTCTCTACCTAAACTGGATAGGGGTATACAAAGGGTTTCCAGTTTCATCTAAAAATGAATTTTATGCCCCATTTACATTTTCATTATTTATGGAGTTTTTCCTGATAATCCCTGCTGCTGGGAAGGAGATGACCACAGTCCCACATCTGTTTACCTTTGTTTACAGCTGGGAACACAGCCATGGATTTGTTCTGCTTCAGCGAGAAGGCAGACTGATTTGATTATCGCTTTCCAACATACCGAAAGGTGGTTGCTAAGAGTCTCACTTAGGAAAGGAAYGACAGAAAGCTGTTTTTAGTGAGTTATGGGAAAGGTGGAGATGCAAAAGCTAAGGGCTGAGATAGCTCTTTCGCCCTTTGGTCCCCAGGTGCCACCACTGAGCTTGGTCAGCCAAGGTGAGACCAGGGCTGGCTTAATTGCTCTGAAAGAGACTCCAGGATCCACCACTGCAGGAATATTTCCTCTGGTTTCAGCAGAGCTGACACCTGCACACAGCACCCACCTCTCCCTGAGGTGTCATGCTGCTGGAGGGGATGATCCAGAGGCACGGAGGCAAGGAAGGCTCTTGCTTGGTATATCCAAAGAGGCTGAGGAAAAGACTSCCCAGTGAACAGAATCCCCTTCAGAGCTGCACAGACAGGTGTGGCAGCCTCCAAATGGAGGCCTTTCAGCTTGTCCTCATCCTGAAATACATGACTGCTCTCTAAATTATTCTGCCAGCCTCCACCAGTCCTTTTCCTGTCATCCCGTCCATGTGGGGTGGTTTCTGTTCCTGAAGGAAGCCCAGTAGCTCAYCCAGGAGTGACCCCACATTGGAGCTGAGAAATCACACTGGGATTTCTTCAGCTTTAAGAAAAGAATAGGGTCTTTCCAAAGACATCTGGGAAGCGGTTCAGCTTTTCCAGGGAAGGCTTCTTTGAATAATCGAGAGAGAGAGAGAGAGAGGAAAGAAATTTTAAGCACTCCCAGCTCAGCTCTCATCTGCTACTGACTCACATTGCCAGGACAAGCTGTAGATCAAAACCTGCCGAAGGGTTTCTGACAAACTGACAGGACTTTTCATAAAAGCTCCTGATTTCCCTGGGAAGCAGAGGCACTGATCCACATCCTGCAGCTGGGGCTGGCTCTCCTCCTCTCCCGACCCGCGTTCCACCCAGCCGTGTCACCCAGTGAAGGTCAGGCACGTGAGAGCGACCTGCCTGAGCATGGAACGCTGCGCCAGGAAAGGGCAGCCYCAGCACAACAGAGCAGCTCAGGAACATCACCAAAGCTCAGCTCGCCTGTAATGCCAATTTCTCTGATGCTCATTTGCTTTATTTTTGATGACCTTTGCACGATCCAAGAGTAAATTTGGGCAGATCACAGCAACAAGCAGTTTTTCTGTAAAGAACAAGATATGTACAGCTCTAAGATAAAGGTGCACTGGAGAGGGGTAGACCCTGGAGGGGCTGTAGAGGAGTGCTGACATGGGGTGGTGACACAAGGGACACAGACTGGGCCTGCAGATCCCACAGCCATAAACAACTCTCCGACAGCCAGTTAACGAAGACCTGGAGCTGGAGGAAACTCATTCACATTGAACATATATAAAAGGCAACATATTCAACAAATTTCAAAGAAAAATGGAGCTACAGAAATGAGAAATGAGCGAAGTCTAAAAGGGTGTTAGAGTCAAAATGACAAATCAAATGTGGCCGGGGAGRAAAAAGGAAAGAAAGAGGAGTGAGGAAGAAACCATTGGGACCACATTCCTCCCAGTGAAGGGCACTGGCCAAACAAAAGTTTTCTTCCTTTCATGATTTACAGCACCAAAAAAACTTGGTGTCCAAATATTATGTAAGCTAAAAATATTGAAACTTTCCTGGAAAAAAACCCAAACATAAATGTCTTTAGTCTCTTGAAAAAACCTCAAATTTTGCTGAATTTGACCTGAAATCACAAAACAGCTTCAGCTGAACTGAGCCAGAAAATTGAAAAGAAATACTCAATGAAAAACCTCTCAAATTCTAGTCAAAGGCAAGGATAAGACAACAGGAGGGATACTAGRCAAGAGTTTAAAAGTCTACAGGACTTGTCAGGGGGTTTTAGATTGGGAGGGGAGTTAAAGAAGGTTTTTCCTTTGTTTAGAGAAGGTAGAGCCTTTTTTTTTTTTTTTAAACTAGCTGAGGAAGCTTATTAGTTCATCTAGAACATTTACCATCTTAGAGTTTTACACAGACTGCTCTGATCTCTAAATACCTGCAGGAATTCAGGGGAAGGATGAATGAAAAAAAATCACTGATAAATACACAGACTAATTACATGGTCTAATAAACACATTATTAAACACATAAAAAACATATCTGACTCTACAAAATAAATATTTGGAGAGCATTTGGGGGAAATAACACACACACTTGTCCTTTATCATTTCCCAGTCATCCACCTGAGGCTGTTGCCAGAGGTCATCACACGCAGTGGGGCTCTGTGCATCTTTGTCCTGACTGAGGACATCCACCCCTACATTGTGTGTGACATCTTGGGCAGACTGAACAGAACTGATTCCCCCCCTCACTGAGATGGGGTGCAAGAAATAAAGCCAACAGCGGGTTTGTGGAAATCTGGGATTTCAAAGGTCCTGTCAAAAGTCCACCCAAGGACCTAGAATCCAACATTTCCCCTCTCAATGGAGCACACCAAACGGATTTCAGGCAGGAGGAGCCTCCAGAAACACAGAACGTCRGGAGGCAGTGAAATCCTTAACGAGAGTGAGCCAAGCATCACTCTCGGAGCAATCCCACTGCAGTTTGTTTACTCAGAGGTATTTACCGCCAGCCCCAGGTCTTTGCACACCAGTTGCTGCTGCTCCTTCAAGCAGTTAGTCACTTGCCTGCTCTCCAAATACTATTTATTGCCARCTCGTTCCCAAGGTGATTCAATTAAGAAGTCAGAGAAACAGCCACATTGCTCACAAAGCAGTAAAGAATTTCTTTTACGGTATAGTTTGTCATGTGTTCTTGTCTCCTGTATGTAAAGGGAATAATAGGATGCAATAAACTGCACCAGGCAATAAACATCTGTTACAATTATTTAAATGCCTCAGACTGGATTCATTGTTTAATTGCCTGCAAAGAAAGCAATTTAATGCCCTTATATATTTTTTCCCCTGCCAGAAACACTGTCCTTTAAACATAAGATAAAACATTTTATAATGCAAACATTTCTCACGATCCTGCATTTTAAGTGCCATGCTGTAAAACATATCCTGGCTTCAGGTTTCCTACATTTAGCTTCACTCTCTTCTGCAGGTGCACACAGCTCCATGGCCTTGAAACATACAAGTGGGGTGGTGGTGAGTGGCCAGCATTGTTTTCTCATCTCCCCTTATTCTCTGCAAGAGAAATAAAGAGAAATCACCTATCATTGTAACAAACCACAGCTGGACAAAGGCAATGTATGCCAAGGAAACTACACAAAATAAACACAAACTCCAATTCAAATGGGGTTAAATGGGAAAATTCAGGATGTAAAGCAAAAATTAAAAAAAAAAAATTAAAAAATAATAATCATCAACACCATTACTCAGTACTGACTTGATAGACACAAATTTCAGCAGATATGCCAGTGCAATCTTTGGATATTATGGAGGCTTCAAAAGCTGGGGAGAGAGCAGGGCTGGCAACTGAAGCATCAGCTCTGAAATTGCCAGCTGGCATTTATTGTGAGGGGCTGTGCAGGGCCAAAGGCAGCGAGGGCAGCCTCAAGTGCCAGGTCACTGGTGCTGGATAAACCTGCAGCAAACCCATGGGCGCTGGCCCACGTGCCCTGTACCAGAGAGCACAGGGGTGACAAACAGAGAAATGGATGTAGGAGGGAGATGAGTGTCAGTAAGAGAAGTGGATTATTTTGTTTACTGAGCTGCATAAAGTAAGATGTGTGCTTTTAATGCGATRTACAGCTTATGTTATGGAAGTTATTACCATGACATTACAAACACAACTACATCTGAAAAGCTACCTATTAAAGCAGAAACTCAGTGACTAAGAAATATCCAAGCTAAAACCACCCACRCAGCTTCCTTACTTCAGCTTTGAGTTAAAATACAGCCTTTAATTAGGTGATTGTAGGCTATATTTTTGTACAAAGCCCCTGTCTTCCTCAGTGAGGGGCTAAATATTTCTATTTATTTCTAGTCTGCTACTATAATACACAATCCTTATCCTATTTACTTTATATAATCTAAATCCTGCCTAAGAAAAAAATTGTGCTTTCCTTCCAATTATTCCTACTATAGCATCTTGTACTCCACAAACACTAAGAATTCCTTGCAGTTTGTGTAGGATATCAAAGAGTTACTTACACTCAGTTTACCAACAGAGGACTAAGAGACAGGAATATTTAAATATAGATCTAACAAAAGCATCTGCAAATTTTGATTTATGAGGCTGAGACCCCCATTTTCCAGTGTACTCAGCTTTCTTATGCCTCAGCATCCAGACAAAGCTCCCATCAAAAGCCTCTGCAGTTAACTCTTCTTTTAAAAAAAAATTTAAATAAAAAAATAAGAAAAAGTCCTGTATGCCTTATCTTGGAGAAAGAGAAAATGGGAATCATGCACTTTGTGGTCAATTTTTCTGTTTACTGGAGAGAGACAAAGATAGTGGCTGAGCAAGCTGTAGAACCTACTTCTCCACCAAGGCGTCGAGCATCCCCTCCGAGACCATTTTATRTCTTTCTGCACATCCTGCCTCATTCATTATGCATTTGCAGCCTTCTCCAGCAAGCAAAGCCAGAGTTTTCCAGACAGAAAGTGCTTTCACTACGCAGTTCTGCTCCGTTTCATTAGTTTCYTCTGCTCTTCTCTTGGGCACCTACTGAGGCAGCCGTCTGCAGAAAAAAAATAACAGAATGTGATATTTTAATTAAAGTCTAATTACTGCACATACAAAGGGCCAAGTTACAGTTATATTATATTGTTCTGACCTAGCTTCCAAGAGTTAGTATTTGAGCTCAAAACATTCTTCCCATCCTCATTTGGGCACGGTAGAAGGAGATCCTTGGGATTTTAAAGGAGTCACCAGGAGGATGTGCAGAATGGTATTGTCACATGGAGGACCCCTCAGTCTGCACAACACTGCTCTGAATGGAAAGGATTTTGTGTTGGGGCTCAGGGGGCACACCCCACACTCGACAGTGAGTACCTGGGCTTCCTGGGACCAACCAGATATTGGCAGTGGATTTCAGATGCTTTTGCTGTCAAGCGCAGGAGTCCGGGCAATAAATGCCCCCCCRTGCTCAGAAAACAAGGCATATGCTGGCATAGACGTGTAAATATATGTAAATGTATGCAACGATAGTTCTCAAGTGCATTAGGAAACTGCAGCGTAGGCAGGATGGCTGTGTCTGGAGCTACTAAATGAGCAATGTATGGTTGTGGGACTGCTGTGACCTTCTCCCCAAGTTCAGCACTGTTGTAGCTCTCACTGTTCACACGCACTGCTCCAATCCCTGCAGAAATCCTGCTCTTCAGCCACCAACCTGTTGGCTTGGTTTCTATGTTGGGAACACTTCAGAGGAGAAAGAGGTTATCTGGAATATGCAGAGGGGAAAACTGCTGAAAAGAATTGTGCTTTGCTTGACTTTTCTAACAACTTTTTACCTTAAATAAATTAAACAGAATACTAAAAAATAAACAGCATAATTCAGAATTYTTGCAAAACAAAAAAGCCAACTAAAGACCCCAACTGTTCTGTGAACAGCAGAAATCGTGAAACTTTCTTTCYCATGGATTTGTGACATATCCTGTAAAGTTTCTTTTCCTTCTTGGAGCAGTCAATCCTTCTGCCAACTCTCATCTGCCTTTGATATCACCAAGAAAGGGAAACAACTGTGGCAGTTGAAAACACTTGTTGGCCAGCAATCACACACACTGAGGCACTGCTGAAGCCCTCTTGACTTCTTTCATTGCCCTGTTCCAGAACCTTCAACAGGGACTTTGCTGTCTGGGGACGATGATGTCCCCTTCAAATGAGACTGAAATCAGCCAACAGAAAGGACAGAGAGTCAGGGACATGTCACACAAGGCTTGGGAGATCTGGCCACATGGGTTCCCAAAACCATTCCTTTGGTTCCACACTCCATGTGGGTATCCACATGCCTTAGTTGGGGAAAGGCTGACATTGCAACTATTAACGTAATACAAAATTAATAAGTTCAGGTTAATTTCCCTGTCTTCTCTCCTAGAAGTTTAGCCCAGCACAACATGCTTAATAAAGCAGACCCATAATGCTGGATTTGTGTAATTGGAACTCATATTTAAGACAATAAACCTTGTTCAGTAAGGCCATCCTCAAACATTTCAGATGGACTTGGCACGAGCCCTTTTATGGTGCCACACTTAAATATGCACAAAGGGCACAGCGTTGATTTCTAGCCTGACTGTCTTTGCATCTCTCCTAGGCATCACCATCCCTTCTCKGCCTAATGGACCTCCTGCTTTTTACTCCATCCTTAGGAAGTCTTGAGCTTTCAAGRGGAACAGACTAAATCAGTCTCCTTGCTCATTGCAGGACCTTGGCAGCCACGCAAGAGCCGTAATCAGAGCTTGTCTGTGCGTGTAGTCAATAGTCCAACAGGACACATTAAAGACGGATTCAAATCAGAGGGAAAATAACTTGTCAACYGAAGCAAACTCTGTGAAAGATACTGCTTTCAAAACCACAAAGGAATTGCTGCTGTGCTCCCCATCTGGTAGAAACAATGAATCAATAGATATTCAATTTTGCCTAAAAAGGGGAAGATAGAGGTTTCCAGCATGGACATGTCTATTATTTCATCAGCTATTCTGTTTGCACATTTCAGACAGAAACTTGGCCAGAGAAGTCTGGGAGCTCTGGGTACTGTCAGTTTTG
>NW_026623370.1:1302695-1304066 GCF_030028575.1 Malurus melanocephalus
AAAAAAAATCAACAAGAAAAAATCAACAAAGCAACAACAGTAACAGAAAACGACTGACAAAGCAGGATCCTAGTCAGCTAATTAAATCAAGTTGCCATGTTTAGAATAGCTGCAGCCCCCAAAATGAGCAAAACCTCACTCAGACAGACAGAGGCTCTAGACCAAATGTTGTTTTTCTCTCCCATCTGTTAAAAATAAAACCTGCAGAATGGGGTGCCAGTTTATCAAAGTCCTTCCCACTGGAATGTTAATCAGTGCATTGTATTTGATATTTATATGCCTACAAACATTGCTTAATATTTTTCCTGCCTTTGTGCATTTTCTGCTGTTGGAAGAACTCTTATTCTGCAGTCTCATCACCTACTGGCAAAAATGATCTTTGCTATGCTAAGTAAACAYAGAGCTTTATAGCTTTAAGCAATATGGTCTCTGCTCCTAGATGGAATAGAGTTGAAGTTTCATTGATGTGGTTTAACTGACCATGAAGAGAGGGAAGGAAGGGTGAATGAAAAAGAGAACAGACCATGCCATACTGTGTGAGAGCAAAACAGCTTTGTGTAGGTATTCACTGGGAAAATAGGGAATAAAAACAGAGTAGTGCATCCTGCTGGATAGCAAATGAAACGGGAATGTGGAGGAAGGAAAAAAATGGAGCATTTAGGAAAATGGTCTTTACTCAYAAAGCAGCAGCAAAAGAAAGATGAGGAGAAAATTTAGGGTCACTGCAGTGGCAGCACCCAGAGGTGGCAGTGAGCTTGAGTTTTTGGTAGCAGAAGGCATCATCAAGGGTGCCAGAGGGGAACAAAGCACTGAGCAAAAGCAGCTGCCAGCTAAGCAAAAAACACAGAGCTTGGATGAATCCAAGCTGGAACAACTGGTGGTGTAAGCAGCACAAGGGGCAGAGAGTGAGCAACAGACTGCAGAATCTTGGTAGGAAAGCAAAAAATCTCAGTGCAGTTCAGCARTGGGTGAAAAATGAGGAACCATTTATTTTCAGCATGACTGAAAGCTGAACAGTGAGGAGACCAGGAGATCTGTCAGCTGCCACAAGTGGAGATGTCAGGGAAATGTGGAGACATCAGGGTACTCCACGTTCAGCCTGCTCCATGAAACCCTGATGAAAAAGAAAAAAAAACAGTGAGAGAGGACAGAGCAGAGAGGAATCCAGGCTGGAAAGATGTCAGTACCTGGGCAGCACAGCCAAGATGGGATTTGTGCAGGATCCCTGCCAGGTCAGCACCAACCCGCAGGAACAGAGCACCCTCCACCTGGGGAGCACGGCTTCATTGCCAGTTTCCCCACCTCATGGCCACCTCCTATAATGCTCTTTTGATTGATGTTCTGACCATTGTCCCAAGAACAACCCGCAGT
>NW_026623370.1:1304542-1305194 GCF_030028575.1 Malurus melanocephalus
CCTTGCAGGAGTTCGGGGCTTTTTATTTATTAAAGTCCCACGCTGAAGGCACAGACAGACAGACAGACCAGTTTCCCCTGGGCCCAGCAGCCCATTCTGCCCCAGGCTCTCCCACTGCCTGCAGTGACGCAGGTACGCGGGACATTTGTCAGGATTGAGTGGATCTGCAGGTCCACCTCAGCCCCTGAACACTTCCTCATACTGCACCAGCTATCCCAGGAATATCCTGACATATTTCAGGTTTGAATCATCTCAGAGATTACCTGAGAGTGGAGGAAACCTCACTGTATCTCCATTTTACTCTCAAATGCTGACAACACTAATGCACTGCTCTCAGAACACTGAGACCCTTGACCCTCACTTGGGCTGCATGGCTCTGTGGGCTCACCAGTTTTAATAACACCTGGAAAAATTTGGCTGGGACTTTGCAAGTCATATGGATCCAGGAACAGGGTGAATTTCACCTGGTTACCTCACAAAATATTTTTTGTCATTAGCGTTTAGTCAGGATTTTTATCATACCCTGAGCAAGCACCACTAAATATCAGGGATCTAATTCCAAACTATTTGCCATGGGCAGGGTCACCTTCAACCAGACCAGGGTGCTCAGAGCCCCATCCGAGCTGGCTTGGAACATATCCAAGGACAGAGC
>NW_026623370.1:1305884-1331815 GCF_030028575.1 Malurus melanocephalus
ACTGAAGGACACCACTCACATTTCATAAAGCAGCCTTCCCATTCCCATCAATAACAATGAAAACATATTTAAGAAGCCTGCTTCAAACAAATAAAAGTGTCAAGATTTCTCTGACAAGAAAACAGTAATGAAAGATGTGTCTTGCACATGAAAGACACAAAAGACTTTTACTGAAGCAAAAGTCTGCAGGGATTTCCCTCCTTTCTGCCCCTCCACTACACCAGGGAGAATCAAAGAGCTGTGGATTTCCATAGCCAGATGGCAAGAAATTTGGTGAACACCTAGGTTAGAAACAAGGTGATGTTTGATCAGCTCAGAATAGTCCTGAAGTCAGAAGCACAGCGCCAGCAGTTTTAATAAAAAGCACTAGATGGGAGTAAAACATCAAGCAAAGTCTGCTTGAGGAACAGCAGGAAGGTTTTTTACCAACAGGGCGAGCAAGCAGGAGGGGCTGCTGTGAAGATGTGCCTTATTCTGATGCAGCACCAGAGTGGTCGAAGCTAACTTAAAATAAATGTGTCTGGCAGTGCTGTAATAAAGTTTGGTGCGCAGACAAATAAGGAGAACTTCCCTGACACGATGCAGAGATCTGGCCATCTGTCCAACACAGAGCTGCTGCAATTAAAGGGAGATAGAGGAGCTGCTTCACAGACTAAACGATTTCCTTCCTTAGGTGTCTAGCTGGTGGTGGGTGGTGTATGTTCCCAAAWGCCTGGGGTATCCATCATTCAGCTGGCAGTGGAAATTGATGGTCAGAAGYCACACACCTTGGTCAGGAGGCTAGAAACYCAGAAATRTGGCAATTTTGCAGGTTTTGCTTTRAGARAGAAACAGCATTTGTAAACCAGAGAGATGTTTACACACTTGCAGCACATTAGCAATGCAACTTCCTCCTCCTCTAAGCCCATTACCAGGAGAAAGCTGTGCTTTCTTTACCTTTCAGAAAACACTAATTGAATTTGTTTTTTTTCACAGTTCCTCTTGATTCCCATTTGCACAGAAGAGGATGAGCTCATCTCCCAGATATGTAAATGGTGTTTGCAACACTCTCCCCCTCTTTCCCCTTTCCCTTCTGACAGCCCTCAGGAGGAAGCTGTGTTTCCCCAGAGCAGGCATCCACTGAGGATACAAGAGCTTGTCACATACCACAGCCATCAGTGCATCCAAAATCACACACCTGGGCTGACCACAGCAAGCATTGGCAGGGATAAGTTATTTCTGCTTTGATTTTTATTTTACCCTCACTTAGGGGAAAAAAAAAAACCAAACCAAAAAAAAAAACCCAAAAAAACCCCACAAATAACTTTAGGGCTGTTGACGTGACTTGAGAGTTGATGAGAAACACACAGGACACTTTTGGCAAATAAATCTCCCAAATCACAGTGGTGTAGCACCTCTCTGYATGCAGGCACTCTTATCTGGGCACTGAAGTCAACCAAGAATGAAGCCCCACTACTTGTCTGAGCCCASTGCAGTTCATGGCCTGGGGGATAAGGCAAGAGGTCCTGTGGGTATTTCAGCTTCCTCACCAATTTCCTCACCAGTTCAGCGCAGAAAGTCTCTTCCCTGGGGTGGAAAGTTAAGCAGGACCTCCCATTGACTCTCCAGATGSATCCAACCTGATGAAAGGCTCCCASGTSCCCACCACTGTTCCACCWCTTCAGAAACAGCCAGCCCCTCTGCCATTTCCAGAGAGGAAACACAGCAGCATTCCAGATCCATGTGGGAAAAAACAAGGGCAATGAGAGGCACCTGCAATAAGGAGACAGAAAAGCAAGCTGGGGGACACTGTTATGACCCCACCATGCCCTAAGCCCCCCTCCCTTTCCCCCTGACCCAGGCTGGAAGCCCCTAGACCTTAGGAAAACCCCAGTACCAGGAAAGGTTAGAAGCAGGGCCTGTTCATGGCAAAGTCAGGGAAAGGTTAGGCAAGAATGAGTGAGGCATAAGATCAGTGCTCTGATGGACAATTTGTAGCTGTGGTGCAGGCAGGGTGGAAGRGGGGAATCTCTCCAGCCACACCAAAATGCTGCCCACGGTGAAATGAATGTCAAATCATACTCCAAGAGGGACACAGCACAACGCTGCTCCACACCTTCCTCTCCATGAGCCTGGATTAATGTGGGTGCCAAGGCTGGGGCCCCAGGGTATCCATGTTGTTGGGAGGATTGAGGTCATGGAAGGTTACTCCTCCTTCCCTGCTTGCTGTCTTCGCTGCTGCTTCCTCCTCTCTCCGCCTGCACATTCCCATCGCTCCATCTCCTTTTCTTTGCTCACATTTCTCCTTCTCTCTTGCACCTTGTCTCTTTCCCTGTAATTTATCCTCTGAAGTGCAAGCCTTGGGCTGGCCTGTCAGTGCCATTGTTCCTGGAGAGGGCATCGTGCCACCCTCGAGCACAGGAGCCCAGCGAGTTATCAGACCCACAGTCACCTGCAGCACTGACTGTTCTCTCCCTTTCCCACCTCTGAAATAAAAGCAGATCCCGCTTCACCTGAAGGCCAGCAGCTGCTTCACCAACAGTTCCTGCAGGATTGGTGACAAAGGCCACCTCCCACGCCCACTGAAGGGCAGTTTTGCTGCTCAGGTTTTCCTACTCTCACAGGTGAGCAACAGGCACATCAAGCAATCTGTCACTGAGAGGCAACGTGGAACTGAGGGCTGTGGGGGAGGAATGCAGCAATAACTCACAGGAGACAGGATTAAAACCACTGTAATTAAATAAACCTTCAAYAGCAAAATGACATAATCAAAATGACATACATCAAACAGGATCAGTCTGTTTTTATTAAATCGTGACCGGCCTTTCCCAAAGAGAAGGGCTGGTAGGGAGTTCATTCTGTTTGTTCACTCGAAGTTCAGTTGTGTTCCACTGGTATTAAGTATTTATTTAATTTCCCTGTGCATAAATGATGGGACACGGTAGCACAAAACAGTGACACTAGAAGCTATATCCATTAACCGATGTTTTGCGTGGAGAGGAGGAATGCTACCATGGATCTTGCATTATCATGTAACGTAGGAAATAGAGAGGAAATGGCCTTTTCAATTCTCTAAAGCATGCCATTTTGACAATTCTCAGCTGTTTTATCTTGTGCAGAGATTAGAACTAGGCAAATAAATTAAAGCAGCGTAATCAATGAATGCATTCCTTTTTGCTGTCTGTGAAGAGGGGAGGGAGGCTGAGGTAATATCAGTTAGTGAATGCATTCACAGGCCAGAATTACTAAATGAGTATTCGTGCACACACACGTACACTGAGCTATTGATTACTCATAACCTTATTTGCAAAGAAAACTCCTCTGAGTAGTTTGTAGTTCTGATTAGACTTTGGAACTGTGAGGCTGTCTGTAGGGAGAGCAATTAAAAATATCTGTACCAGCCTAACTTACCAAGTTTATTGATTTAACTGCACCAGCATAAAAATCTCTCGGCTGCAAGATATTGAACGTACATTATAGGTTAGAGCTTGTACCATTACACCAGGTTAGCTGAACACAGGCAACATTGTTCTACCTGGGATCTGCCCCAATGACCCAGCCTCCAGGGTGACTCAAAACCCTAGCAAAAACCACGAGAAGAYTGGTCTCAGCTACAAGATCAAACACTGCAGTCAAAAATAACCTAAAAAATGTGCAAATGTTATTCCCAAAACAAGGTGATAGGAAGCATTTCTAGATCAGAAACTCAGGGCTGAGACCTGAAAGTTTTCTGCACTGCTCCAGGCTCCCTCAGGGTCAATGTCCACAGTATTTCAGGAAGCTGAGAGAAGCACACAAACCTTCCCCACCTCCAAGCACATTGCAAACAGGGCTGTTTGAGGGTCAGAGTGCTCCAGCAGAAAAGCCAGCACCCATCCCAAAAACGCACACGGTAATCCAGATAGACAGCGAAAGGATTTACTGTCACAGCTGAACCATCTGATCTGGCTAGCCTGTGTGCTGTCCCTTGGGGAGTGCAGATTATCTCCTCTCTAATCTCCTCTCCCCTTTCCCTAACCTGCAGACTGCTACCTGCAAACACACGCTGTTTGGTCTAGCCTTAAACTGTTAGCTGTTCGCCTCAGGGCCCTACCTTCTGTTTGCTCACAAAGCCCCTGGCACATTTTGTCGTGGCATAAGGAAAAGGAGAATCCGCTCGATTTGCTCCTCCTTGTCAGCTGCAGTTTCTTCAGGTTACCTCTTTGTTTGGGAATAATAGCGCTTTTCATACCTTGGATAAATACGGTCAATCCTCTTATAATATTTCCCCCATGTCTGCACATTGGCTTCATCTGTTTGTCCTGGGATGCTTCCAGCTATTTTCTGTCTTTCTGTGGGCATTCAAAGGCAGGTCTTTGTCTCCTACAGCACGATGCCTGCTGTAATGTCCAGTGGTGTCCGACTGCAGTGGGAGTGCCAGAGTTTCAGGGTGCAGGAGGAGTCCCCATGAGACAACTTTCTCAAGTTTGTCAATGGGCTTCTCAAAAGGCCCATTCCTTTCCTTCTGAGAGCCCTGCTGGAGAAGATAGGAAACAAGCTGTTAAAAGATCTGCCCTCCACTCCCTATTTTCAAGTTTCCTTCTCCAAGATTCCAGCTGGGTGAACCCACCAAAGGTGGGTTCAGATTCCAAAAGGCAGCCTGCTGCATTCACCACCAGTCYCTTGMTGCTCYCCAGAGCCCAGARCTCCTTCCCTGCTTTCCCCAAACACAGGCATCCTGCTCTTCTCTGCCGGTGAAATCTGCTGGCCAGGGCTCCCCCACCACCACATCAGGCTTTTCAACAAGAACATGAAGGAGCTGAATTTGTCACCAGGGCTGTGCAGAGCTTCAATTCACGAGCACAAAGCTGCCGTTCAATTTGTAATAACACCCAATGTGTTACTAGAGGGAGCCATTACAGTAGCACTGAAGGCCGAACAGCTTCTGCCCCCAGCACAGGAACAAAACCACCAGGAACTGTTTGGTCACACTCCAATTTTGCTTTTTCACTTTGCTTTGCAGTTAAACGTAGCTGAAAAGCACTTTATCCTGATACAAGCTTTTCAGAACATTGCGGTGACATCAAGAGTTTCTTGCTGGTGTTTGCCATGCAGCCAGCTAGAAAACAGTCCCACAGAAGGGTAATATTTGGTGGGATAACTTTGTATAGMATAACAGAGGAAAAAAATCCCACAGTGCTTTCCAAGTGAATTCGTAGTGTTTTATGATTTTTTTTTTAAATGGGAAAAAAATACAGGAATAAAGTAAAAAAGGAAATCAAAAGCACACCACAGYGTGCAAACCTCCTCCATTCAGTCACTCCAAAGCAGCAAGAACACCTCATATTTGTATGAGGTGGAAAGCAAAGTCTGGCAAACCCTCTCCCAGGAAATTATTTCAGGGAATGCTACCAAATTCAGAATAGCAGCAGCACTGTTATTTAACTTACACACAGAGCYGAAATTTTAGTTTGAATTTTGCATCTCAGATCCACCAAAAAGCAGCCACYCCTGCAAGGGRAAGGGGCAGTGCTTGACAACACTCYAGAGAGCCCTGGGAAAGCTTTGGTTAAAGATCCACAGGCAAAGCTCTGCCCTTGGAAGAAGAGCTTTAAAATACCATCAGACCTTTATTAGAGCAGACAGTCTTTGATTAATAAGGTCTCTTCCAAAAGAATGTAAGCCATTAGACCCGCTAATAACTGAGACCACAGATAAAAGCACAAGTACACCTGAGCTCTGCCTCTGTGAGATCCTTAAGTGGGGGGAGAAAAACAATGGGGAGCTGTGCAGCTGARGGAGATACAAGACCTGCTCCTGCTCTGACTTGAAAACAACACTTATTCTCTGTAGCAGGAATAAGAATGGGCTACAAATCATCTTCACTGCTTCATGCATCCTTCTGAATGGGAAAGAAAGCAGTGAGAAGCATGCAAATACCCAAACCTTCTGCTGAGAAGTTTCATAAGGCTAGCTACTAGAGCTGTCCTGAACTATTGCTTTCTTTTTTTCAGTATCAGCTTCCCTGAATAACGTATGACTTTTGGTCTTTTAAACCAGAATKGGTTTTCTTTAGCATGATTTGAAATAGAAACTAACACCAACAGCTGAGCACAGCCTCACTCTCCTGTGGACCTGTGCTTGCACGTGTGTTTTATTCTAACTCTTCCCCAACACAGCCTGATGGGGAAATGCCTTTAGAGATGATGGCTCACTGACTAGAAACAGCACCAAAAAAAAAAAAAAACAAAAAAAAAAAAAAAAAAAAAAAAAAAAAAAAAAAAACCAAAAAAACCATCCAAAAAACCCCAAACTTAAAAAAAAAGCAAATATACATTCAAGGACAGAATAAGATACTGGCCAGAAATGTTAAAGTCTTACTATTGGACCTCATTCTCTAAAATTCCCAGCAAAGGAGTGAATTTATTTCTTTCTTCCTCCTTTTAAAGCTGGCAAGTATTTCCCACCTTGAAGGAGAGGACAAAAATGGAAGAGGGATTCAYGTTTTGTTGTTTTCCTGTGATGCTCCAAGGTGGGGTTTTTCTTATGCTTAGTGTACATGAAGCATTATTTAAAAAAAAAAAAAAGTTGGGAAATTTCAATCAAAATCACTCCAGTTTACAGACAGAAATCAGCTTATCTTTTTCATGAGGCCTTTAAGAATGTTTGCCAGGAGAGTTTCCTATCAAATCATGACAGATGCATAGCAACATTACTAAAAATGCAGTATCTCCTACTAATGCATTTAATGTATATAATATTATGTGCATAATATTATGCTGTATCTATCATCTGMCAGCTGCCTTACTGCAGTGTCTTATATCACCCCTTTCACTCTGTATATACCCAGCAAGTAAAGCATGCAAAACCCATATTAACCTCTTTTTAAAGTTCCTCGTTGCAGAGATTTTGAGATGAGGCGTAAGGCCCCTGAGAAATTCTGCCTAATCAAAATCAGAGTGCTCTTCTTGTCTTCTTGATGGGTAATTCCTCCACAGTGCTGTCATCTTCTCCTTTTGGGAGAAAAGAGGATTTTTCACTCGGGTAAACCTCAAAGCAAACCTTGTTCTAGTTCTCCTCCCCTCCCCAGGCTTGCAGTGGTCTCACTGGCCCAYGAGGTTCTTTTGTTTCTACATGCAGTAGGTGGTTTCTCGGTGTTTCCAGACAAAATCTTGCATTAAAYTAAAGAGAGAGCAGCTGCAGGTCATCCAAAGAACAATTCTTCTGCAAGTGCTGAGGAGAATATCAAGGGGCCCAGAGGAGCCAACCCAGWGGTGCTCTACCTGTGAAGGATAATGATGAGGAAAAAAGAGCCAAAGTGCTTTCAAGTTGACTTATTCCCAGAGAAGAATAGCAGACACGGAATTTAGAGGGACAAAAGTCAATATTGGTAAACAAGAGCAGAAATGGTGGTCAAAAATCCTGATTTTTTTTTTTTTTTAACACACATTTAAATTTCAGAAACAAGCCTCCCACATTAGAACTGGGAAGTCCTTATGGACAGCCGGAGAGATCAGAGATGTGGACAATCTGGTCAGCAGGTCACCAGAAAACAGCATGCAGAAGAAATTCAAGCCTGCTTGTGAAGCCTGCCAGGATACAGAGAATGTTTCCCTCTGCTGGCATGGCTCTATTTTCCAGGGACAGGATCCGAGCTGGTTGCTGCACTCATTTCCTCAGTAGTTATTTTCTTGGAAGTCAGCAGAGTACTTCTTCCTTTTTTTTTTTCTCCCCAATAGAAAAAACATGTGATGTTATTTAATGTGACACGCCAGCTTTCCCATCATTTTAATTTCTTTCAARGAGAAGCACCCCACACAGAAATACACAATGCTACACAATGGMGTGCCAAAAGGTCTGAGTGGAGAGCAGGGAACTCTTTCAGAGTGTGTCTAAGAGGGTGACATGTAATGCAGGGTTTTTTCTTCATTTTCTTTTATTTCCCCCTCTTTTCAAGGCTTCCAGTCAAGTGACATTTTGTTTGATATTCACATCATTTCCCAATTACAGTTCTTCTAAAATTCTTGTGAACAGCTGAATAACTCCTGGTGTGGCTTTGTTACAGCTCATTTCACTGCATTAGCTTCCACTACCTCTCCTCTTCAGAGGCTGAACCTGGAGACGCGGTTCAAATCTTCCCCTCGCATCCCTCCCTCTCCACTTTCACTTTTACTGAAGCATTTCTCTCTTATCTCGACTTCCATTTCACAACATTTCTATTATGGCCTGGTTTAGTGTAATTCTCCCAGTGTATGCTAGCTAAAAGAAAGGTTAAAAGRTATCCCAGTGATATAATTGCCCCAGCAGCTCAGCACCACTTACCTGAGGCATTCCTGAGCAGGCAGGGAACTCACGGATGAGAAGGATCAAGAACTGTAATGTGACTCTTATGTTCAAGACTCTCCAGCACACTTTCACAGCTGAAGGAGAGCWGTACATTCAGGGTAGGATATTTAGAAGCAATAAAATAAAGGAGCAATCCACTCTTTATGCCTTTGAAAAGATGGATGCTTGTTGAAYGCCTCTCCTGCAAATATTTGTATTCACCAGCAGGTTCCCAGATGTAACACAGCCCACTGAATGCTGCTGGCAGGGTTCTCTCAGGTTAGACTATTCACACAGGGAGCCCTTTTTTCCCCAGGCACAGCAGCACAAAGTCTGGCCCAGAGGCCATCCTACATGGATGGTGCAGTCCTGGCGCTGCAGACCAAGTGCTCAGCAATCTGGTATTTCTCATGTCCCTCTGCCCAAATTAAAATAGCTGTGCAAAAGCAGAAGGGAAAATGACATGCTCAGGGAGAAGCTCATGATCATTAGTGAGCTCACATGCAATTATAAGAGCTGACCATGGATTCTGGTGTTCCAGCCACAAGTCTGAATGATTTTTCTACTCCCCCATGCAGACCGCTTTTTCTTGCTGTGACACCATGGACACTCAGCAGGGCTGGAGGGGAGCTTCCCAAAGCACAAGAACAAAAATAGAGATTCATTTAAAATGGCTCAATGCCTAGAAAGAGACTGAGGAAACACCTCAGTGCAGGCTACCAATGTGTGAGCTTTGGGGATTTTTTTTTCCTGAAGAGGTTGCAGGTAGAGCTTAAGCTGCTGCCAGGGCTCAGTGGAAAAGGGGAATCAGGAGCCTTCCACTGCTGTCTCAGCAACACTGTTGATGTTATGCAATGATGAGTATTGCAATGACCTTGTACAAAGAGAATCCTGCATCCACACGCTGGTTTCAGCACTGAAGTTAACGGGTTTTTTTTTTTTCACCCTTCCCTTCCACCCTCCTTATGCTCAGGGAAAAAAAATTCTTCTCCACCCAGAACCAATTCCCAGCTCACACCTGTGCTGAGAGGTTGAGATGTCCTTCCTTCCCCAGCCCAGAAGCCCAGCAAGGATTATCTTGAGGTCACCTTCACAGCACGAGGCATATTTCTGAGAACATTCCTGACCACAGAGTACCCACCATGCTCTGTTTCTGCTGCGCTGAGCCAAGAGTCTATAGATTTCCTGCTCTTAAAATACATTAACGTAATAAAAGTCAAAATTACACAGCCTGGTATTTGTGATTTACGGTTCTGGGCCAAACACAACAAGTAAGGAATAAGAACATCCTGTGGCAACTCAAACAATCCAGGAGCRTTACGCAGGAAGGTGAACTTTTTACCTGCAGTGAGATATCGTGCCCATTACAGCCAAAACAAAAGCGACAGAGAAACATCTGCAATACCTTTTTTCTGGTTTTCAAGTGAGTAGACCAACATTACTAATGACTGGCCTTGGCAGCTGTCCTGTCTAATTACCAGCTGCGCTCCGACATTATCATCTAATATTAATACCACTGGAAACCCGTGTTACATTCCGTTCATCGTGATGTCATGTCTGGCTTCTTGTCTGTTTTCTCGGCATGGTTAACCTAGACCTGCACCACTCCGTGCTTCCAGACTGAGTGGGCATTCTCAGACCCCCTTTGGTGAGGATGGTTTTTAAGAAAAACATCACAAGACAAGAAAATCACTGTGTTAGACATTCRATTTTTGCTCTACAACCAGCTTTAATCCATGCAGTGGCTCTTTTTTTTCCATATCCACAGCAGCATTTAGTCTTTATGGATAAGCACAACCCCAGTGACCAACTAACGAGGCGGAATTTTAATTTTAAAATGTGTTCTGACCTGAAGAAAAGTGCTGTTCCTGGCACTGGCTGAAAGACTTCAGTGAAGGGCAGCAGCACTCCAGCACAGCACCCGAGAGGAGGGACCCAGAGACAAGACCTTTGCCTTTCAAGCCTGTGTATCAACAGCAGAGCCATGCTTTTCTGTTAGCTTCAACAGGCAAAAAGGGAGAATGGTCTCTTTGCATTTAAATTAATTACCTTAATGACATTTCTGAAGGGAGACCAAGGACCAGTCCAATTCAGGAGAAAACTCAGCCTGAGKATACATTGTACGATGTGTTAGACGCTCTGCCGTACACAAACACCMGGAAAAGATGCATTGGAGCTCCAGCTCAGGATCTGCACGCTCTTCTGAGGGCAACGTAGGCTCTGAATGTCACACTGAGAGCACAGAAAACCAAGGTATTGTATTGGTCTCTAGGCTAAACTTGTGGCAGAAAACAGGGGCTTGTTCTTTCTTGCTGGCACACCTCATCAGCCAGATACCCAGAGGAACAGGTCTGCAGAGATGGGATAGGCAGCCAGATCTTGCCTTTCAAGCTGAAATGCTTTGGCTCCCTCTTGGTACCACCTTCTAGGAAGTGGGCCCTGTTTCCACAAAGATGGATATAAACTGAACATTTTCCCTAAACTACTCTATTTTCTGTTTTTACCTATGAGCTGCTTTCCCCCCCCCCCCCTCTTGCTAGACCTCTGGGRTGATGAGCCCAAATTCCTTCAGCCTTGCCCCCTCAGCCCCCCTTCATCCTGCTGGCAGCAGCTGCTGTGGCACTGCTTCAGAAACCAGGTGCTGCCAGGGGGTACAAACTGCATGACCCCACTCTGTATAAAAGGGTCACATTAGTCACGGAGAGTGCTTCCAGGAAGGCTAATGAAAGGAAATGGACCAAGGCACTGATGCTCTGCATACTAAGCAAGTCTTACTGCAAGGATCTTCTCTGCTCTTCAATTAAATAATAGTCAAAGGAAGCATTGGTCACGAACCTTTTCCACTGTCATCCTTAATAGCTGGTAAAACAGTTACTGTGGCCCCTTGATGATGCTCCATGACCACAAAAGCAGTGGAAGAGTGGATGCCGTCATCAGGCTCAGTCAGTCAGCACACGGGGTGGAAGTTTTCTCACAGATATCTACTTCGAGCTCCTTGGCTCACATCCACCCCGGCTGCCCTCCACGCTACTCACCTGCCAGAAAACCAGCGGAGGTTTTAGTGAAGAGAACTAACTCAGGAGCCAAAACTATGATTGTGCCATTAATATATACACAAATCTCCTCTTCCTAGGAAGGCAAACCCAGCTCCTGAGACATCGCACACTAAATTAGGTACAGGTCTAATATAAAGGAAAAAATTGCCTTCTTAGCATGTCATTAAACATAATAACAACTCTGAAGCTGAATCTAATTACCCCAGGCTTAAAAGGGAATAAATTACAAGTGAATAAAGACTGATTCTATACTGAGGATCCTTCAAAAATCACAAATAGAGTTATCTGTAATATGCATATTCATACATACAATGTCTAGCTCACTATCAATAAGAAGACCTTTTCCAGCTCTTGTCCTTCTGCAAGTTTTGCCTTTTTCACTAGCATTTGGTTTTCTTTTTTTCTCTTCAGTGAAAATGGCAGTAAATAGGGTAATTACATTTTTGTGTATTTACACTATTCAGGTTGGAGTTTTTTAATTGAATCAAGGAATATTAGAATATACATGCCACAAGCAAGGAACAGCTGAGCACCAGGGCTAAATGTGATCAAAGGGCATACATATATCAGGATATACTTCCTCTGCCCTCTTCTTGCACAGTCAGTCCCAGAATCTTTGTCTATAATATAAACAATATAGGGCATGGGAATGACAGAAAGCAAAGTGGGAAACAAAACTGAAATGGTTTGATATAAAATCCCACATTTGAACTTGTCTCAGAAAACMTAATAATGCTCCAGAAAACTGAAGATAGAGGGTTTGCATAGCATTAAACACTGTTTGCTGAAGTGTGATAGACATAAAAAATCTCTGTCTGGTAGCAAAAGAGAACCAAAACATRAAACTGACAGAATCTGGGAAATTCAAACAACCAAGTAAGGATGTCAGCTGGGTAAAGCTCAAATGGACTCAAATAAATACAAATGTGCTGGGTCTCCAGCCAGTGCAAGGCAGCAGCTTGGAGCCCTGGCACTTCCCTGCCTGTGTAACAGGGCACTCCAGGTTCCTGCCATCATTCTTTCTCTTCCTAAGGCTGCTTGGTGATCTTCCACACACKTATGAGAGTGTATCAAAATGTTTTTAATGTTTTCACCTGCTGAAGTAGCTTCAGGAGTTAAAATTCTTTTTCTGCTCCCAATGAGGTATGATTTTCTTTAAGCTTCTGAGTTCAGGAGAGCAGCTGTAGTGCAAGGTGAGRATGATTGATTATTTTCCTGCAGAGCAAGCAAGAGCCCTAAACCTCTCTGGAATTACTTTAGATCCCAYCACTGGTGCTTTCCATTAATTTCATTCAAGCAGATCTTTTTTTTCAGGTGAATGTTCTTATTGCTTCTGGGTACATTTTCTCAGCATTGGCAAAYCCAGACCTTTGTGAGAAACCTCACAAAACCAAAGCACTCGCTCCCAGCTGCTCGCTTGCTCCCTTGGGATGCACATATACACCTCCTGTCAAGAAAGCTGCTCTCAGTCCACCTGTGAAGAGGAATTGTTATTTTCTCATTGGAATGTTGAAGTGACACCAGGTGAGACAACAAACCATGCCAGATGGAGAGGTCAAGACAGCCCAGTCTCATTTACAGACTCCAAAGCCCATCAGTTTTTTGTCTCTTTCAGCKTACAGGGCGCAGCTGTGAATCATTTGCTGGTGACAGAAGATCCCTCCTTCTCCAGTGAGAAGGGGGCGAGGTACCAGGTTGGATCAGTCATTTCAGCCTCTCCCAAACCCAGGTCCCTCTGACCAAGATAAATCCCAGCATGTCTCAGGTGGTGAGGGAGAGCAGATTCCTCTCTGAAGTTTGGGGCTCTCACTGATCCCCATCCCCCAAAACAGCAGGATGAAGGGAGCATCTCTCCCCCCACCCCAGCATTGCAGGCATCTATTCTGCTGCTATTCCGACCACCAGCCCCTCACATTAGCCCACGACGGGAAACACCAAACCAGACCATGAAAAGCAGTGGTGTGTGCTGAGCACAGCTAAAGGTCACTGCTGCATGTGAATTCACTTTTAAAAATAATTAATTGAACAACAGCCTGACATTTACCCTGCAAAGGGATTTTTCAMAGTTTGCTTGCTGAACCCTGATGTTCACAGGCTGCAATGTTTACTGTTGGGGGAGCAGAGGATCATTGTTATTCTACAGCAAATAAAAGAAAATGGATCAAACTCAACTCTGAATAAAAGAGAAAAAAGCCCTGTAGGCAAAACTTGCATTGGATTGGCTCAGCTTTGCTCTTTCTCCCTGTTTTGTTTCGTGGGATCAGTGAATACCATTAGGCTGAACAAACATTTCCAATGCAAAAAGTAATTTCCGCTTGCATGGAACATCTTTCCTCAGGGCTGAAGTTTCACACACACCTTTTCCTACCTCAGAAATATTTTTATTAATCCTATTTGGAGGAATGAGAGTCTGAATAATGGCCAGGCAGGGGTTTCTTTTAGGATATAGTGGAAGGAGAAATAAAAGAAAGGAAATTGTGTTCTCCTTACATCTTTTTAACTGAGAGCTCTGCTGCAGTGTCTCATCCCTCTGTTTCACAGATGGGCTGGGCAGCATGATCAGCATTAGCTGTGAGGGGCCAACAGCCTAAACCCATTCATTTTATGTACTTTGCTTCTGCATGTCCATGGACCATCAGTTTCCTTCTGACTACACGTGCCCTTAAAGTCCTGGAATGAACACGCCATGGATTCATCACTGATGACATTGAACACAGTGGTTGTTCACYCAAAAACCTGTTCCCACACCATGTTCATTAAGYATTTTRTCTCAYAGGGAAGGTAAAATGTGAATTTTCRTTGTGGCCTTGGACTAGACTCTACTTAATTTCTGAAGCACCTGAAATTTGAATGAACAGCATCTCATCCTCTAAGCAGCTTTCTGTCCATTTAAAAAACTAAAAGTCTTCCCTCCAGTCCCACAGCAACTTAGTTTTTTACTAACCTCTGGTGTTAACCCTTGCCTAATGCTGTTTGAAAATCCACATTCAAACCTCTCCTGGGCCCTCCTTATYGACACWCTCAGGSTCACTCACCCCCTCTAGGAGGTGAYAACAGGACCCAAGAGGCTGCACGGGTAGGGCTGCCCTTCCAAACAGCCACGCTGCTTCCCACASGCTGTGTTCATATCTACCTGCCCAGGTCTCACCATCACCTCTATCATCTTGCTGCTGCTGGGACAGACTCACTGCCCTGTGCCTCCTAGCACCCTCTAAAGCTTCATTTAGAAAGGGAATTTGCAACTGGGGATTTCAACACTCCTTTAGAGAAAGGCCACGATATCGGTTTTAAATTTCAGCAACAAAAATCTCAATCTGGAGTCTGCGTGTTCTTCTGCCCCCAGCCAAGTCTGTGATTCTCAGCATTTACCAGCTGCAAACAAAAGCTTGATTCTTCTTTGCACATCACAAGTCTTGCCTAATCACCTGCAATTTATTAAGACACAATTTAAAGGAAATCTCATACACTASCACATTGTAGCACCTGGCATCAGAATGCACAGAGACAGCATGTACATCTCCCAAATTCCCCAATATTGGTCGACAATATCAACCAAACATTTTTCTTTAAACAGTAAATGTTTTCTAACATTTGCAAGAGCTAGATTTTGTTTGATTTATCCCCATCACAACCAGCTTTGTGAGGACACATTAATACACACAGCATCACACTGCAGACTGTGTGCAGTGCAGAGATACCAAAGGCAGCTTTTCAGCTCTGCTATTGTGCAGACACGAGGGAAAGTAAGAAAGCTGGCTGCTGTGCCAGGGTGGTCTCTCAGTCACGTGAGACCAACTGGGTAATTCACCTCATTAGTTTACTGCTAGCTCTGAAATTAATAGCACAGCCATAACAGCCCAAGCTGAAGAGGCAGGTAGATTTTCAGATTCACTGCAAGTGCATTTAGGTCAATTATTTTAAAAATAATTTTAATTTCTAGAAGGTGCATTATGAAGCCAATTAATCTTATGGCTGGCAGCTAGATGTGGCTTGGGACCTCTTGCACATCTTGGCTCTGGATCTCAGCCCTCCTCATCTGCTGGCCAGGGTTATTTTGTCACCTCTGGGACAAGCCCAGGTGTGGTACCCAGCCATCAGGGCTGGGGTCCCTTACAGGACACTTGTTTCTCAAGTGCAGCTGATGCAGAGACACGACTGGCATGTTTGTCAACAMCCAGAACTAATATTTTGTGATTCCTTTGTCTACACACTCGGTCAGGAATTTCTCCTGTTTACAGTTTCTGCTCCACATGCCATTCTGAACTTTATCAGTCAGGAGAGCTGAGCAGGCAGAGAGATGGTGTCATGGCAGGACAGATTTTGTGTCAAGGAAGGCAAGGAAATACACTTAAAGAAWAATAGCCTACCTGTGCCTAAAGGATGTGGAATTTGGAAAAGGCAGATACAACTGAGAAAAGAGATTTTGGGGTGATCATTGACAGCTCTCAGGTCCAACTCAGCATATAGGATCAGAAAGAAGGAAAAGAAGGAAAAGAAGGAAAAGAAGGAAAAGAAGGAAAAGAAGGAAAAGAAGGAAAAGAAGGAAAAGAAGGAAAAGAACATGTTGAGCATCATCAGAAAGGGTAACAGGAACAAGACAGAAAGGAACGTTTTACTACCACCTAAGAAGCTGTCAGCCTATATCCTGAAAATGGTGTGTGGCTTGGGTCTCTGCATCTCAAGAAGGACAGAGTGAAATTAAAGAAAGTACATGGAAGGGTAACTAAAGTGATAGAGGGGCAGTGCAATTGCCACGAAAATAGATTGTAAGTGGCTGGGACTCTTCAATTTGCAAAGGGAAAAGCTGGGGGATATCACACAGTGCAATATCAATATCMCAACATAATTTGAGAGCTGGTGGCTATGCTGACTGCCAAACCACTGTTCACYAAATCCCATACTGCAGGAACTAGATGACACTCAAGGAATCTCTCTGGAAACCAGCTTTAAAAAGCTGAAAGGAGATTATTCCTCTCACAGAAGGTAGTGAGTGACTTGCTGTCACAGGAGATTGTGGATGACAATAGTATTAGCCAGGTAAAAAAGTAATTAAAGTCACAGACAATATATAAATGATTTCTGAAAGGCCTGGGCAAAGCTGTGTTCTGTATAGTTTTTATGATGGAGATTTTGGGTGATGGAGAACTACGAAGAACATGGATCAACACCAGAGGAAGGATTTAAATAACCTCCTTAAACAGCCCCTCCTATCGCCATTAAAATCGATGAGTTTTGCAATCATCTTCAAATGAGGCCACTCTACCCCACAACCAGCATAAGATCCCACATATCATGAATGGGACTTGTTGGTAAGGCAGCAGCTAAAGTCTGTGAYGGATTAAAATCTGCTTGGTCAGGAGGTTCACTCTCAGGCCTAAAAGCCCTCAGAGAACTACAATTTTGACTGGATAAYCCAGTTCTATCATACACGGCACAAAATGGACCTCATCAGATCTTAAGAAAAATCTGAATGCAAACATTACCACATGCAGCTTACCCAAATACAAGGAATATGTTGTTAATACTCCACAGTACCCTTCATTGTTACTGAATACTGTGGAAATACTTGTTTCTGTCGACATCCTGAAGATACAGCATCTTAACCTTCACAGTTTAGGACAGAGACAAGCAAAACAACACATCATTTGGAAAAGAGCCATCAATAAACTGGGATTCAATCCACTGGGCCATATCAAGGTTTATCTGAGCTTTTTGTTTTCTTGATTTAGAGAACTCTTTRGGAGAGCAGCATAAAGACACACAGGAGCAATGTTTTCCCTCTTGTAAGTATCTGCAAAATATTTTCTAAGCTCTCTGCCTTTATACCACATATTTTTAAACAGCAGGAAATCCAGACTATAATAAAACCCCCTGCATATTCAACTCTTCCAGCAAAATGCCAAAACCACGTGGTAACTCATTCCTCTGGTTTGCACTGAGTCTGTAACAGTGAATGAGCAAAACTGAAGAAAGGGGCRATTTCCAATTGTTTATTAAATCTCTCCTATGCCAGTTCTCAGCTGGAAGGGTAATTCCAGTCACAGTAAAGAACMCAACCATGCCCTGTATGTCAGCTGATAACATCAAAGATAACACACAAGGGAAACATTGACCCCTGTGACTACTGGAAGGCAGAAATCCTGGGTTACTGATGGGAAAAGGGATGTCTGGCAGCGACAAGACTGTAACACTGCAGGCAAAACCTTCAAGAGCTTCTTGGTAACTCCATACCCAAGAATCATGCAACATTACTCTGACCACTAAGGTGTGTCAGACACCTGGTAGGCAACTCAGTCTTCTATAATTCAGGTGGGTGAMCTGGAAACTGCTGCCTTTGGTTTTGCCTCCCAAAGACTGTGCGGGATGCAGAAATTTCCCAGGAGTCATTTGCGTGTGCCAACCKACAATTTGCTACCAACATAGATCAGTCAGGAAATCTGAGAGGAGGCAGGAAACAAAGCACATGAGCACTAAATCTCCAGAATCAGAGCTAAAATTACCCACATAATCCATTTACAAAGCCTGCTACTCATTGCAACACAAGTAATCACCGCTGTGATTCTGCTAAATTGACAGGTGTGTCCCAGTTAATGTCCTGYGCCATCAGGTCTGTTCGGATTCCTGTAGTTTAACATGGGTTTGGAGAGTCAGAGATGACCACAGTGACTCCTTGGCCATCTGAAACAGTAATTACAGGGGCTGCCTACATGTAAAATTGTATTGATAGTTAGTTCCAGCAGCAATAATCTGTTACCAAGATACCTTTTACTCCATATGATCTTGTGACTTTGGGGAAGAGGCAGGGCAGGGGTGAAGACACAAAAACAATAAAAAACACCCACAAACAACCAGAATCTCACTAGGCTTGTTTGCTTCATTCCAGCAATAATTTTTTTTGCAAATTAATGATTACCTTAACCCCACTGCAGCTCCTTACCACAATATGTATTTACGTGGGAGTAATATCATCATTCCGCTTTAAGGTTCACATTTCACAAACTCCACTTTACTCAGAATCCAAGATACTTTCTGAGGAATTTCTTAGGAGATGAATGAAGGAACAGGTCAAAACAGGCTGCACCCGGTGCCATCCTAGATAAACCCTGGAAAATACTTACCTAGAAACCTGGATAGAAAGGATCTCTTAACATTATCACAGCTTTTTGATGTGGTTGTGCACTGCAACATCCTGACAGCTCACTTGCTGTTTCAAAGCCTCAGCAGCAGCGAGGCTGAGCCACAATTTTCTACTCCTTTGATCCACAGATTTTGTTGGGGGTGAAAGTGTGTGAATTGCTAAACTGAAAAAGAGAGTTACATCTGTGGTAACAGACATTTTCCATCCACAAGCCAAGGGTATTTTCATCATTTTGCTTCCTTGAACAGATTAGCTCTGATTAATATCTACTTTTAGAAGCCTCTGTTGTAATAGCAGCTCCTCCCAGATTGTTTGGTTATTCCTCTCCACTTCACCTATAAAACTATGAGCTCATGTCTGGTGCTTGCTTCTAACCTTTGCTCCTTTCTTGATCAGAGCAAAGATCTCATAGTTGCCTTCACTCCCTCAGAGGTGCCCAGCCGAAGCTTTGGAGTGCATCTCCTTCTTCTACCATGAAACTGAGCAAACTTCAAACTTTACAAAACTTTCTGTCTCTCCATCACACCACAGCAGGGCAGTTAGGTGTAAGATATTCTCCTCATGCAGTTCTGTCCACATGAGCTCAGGGTATCTCTTTCTGATAGCTGCATTTCCACAGATGAAGTGTCCCCTCTTACAAGATGGGTGCACAAAAACACAGAAACAGAGAGGCCATTCCTCTGATCCACAAATAGACGGAGGGAGGAAGCAAAGAACTTGTACCCACACAAGCCAACACTGCTCCTGACCTCTGGAGGTTTTTTTTGTTTGGTTTGGTTTGTTTTTAACAGCAGCCAATCAGTAGACTACAGACATGAAGGATGAACAGTGTGTCACTGCTTCTCTGTGGTCTCCTGTGCTCTGCCACCACGCACGACCTCTGGAGAAACGGGATTGTTCCAAACAAACTGAACTATTTCAGTGAAAAAGGAAAAAAAAAAATTCAAAAGCCAGTATGAATTAATTCCACCCATGTATGACAACTGTCACTTTTATCCATAAACATGAGTGCAGTATTGACTGGTGCAGATATGGGATGATACATGGATATTATKTTACTTCCAGTGTGCTGCACATTACTGGTTCAAAAGACACAAACTTAAAATATGGCTGGCTTAAACAAAACTGAACTAAAATTACAGCACTATACCTGCTCCTGATATGTCTGCATTCTTTTTCTGTTCCTACAGGCACTTTTTCCCGGTTTGTTAATATTTTTTTCCCCTTTTATACCTCTTGCCCTCTGAAGGACTTGTGCTAACACTTGGCAGGTTAATGAACATGCACTTCCAGCTCAGTGAAGGAACACCCAGGCAGGGGGAAGAATTAGCAAACTGCAAATTAAGGCCTGAGAGAGAAGAACATAAAGAKAAATGGACAAAGAAATTWCTCTTTTTTTCCCATCTATAACTTACTCTCGCAAACATTTGAAGAACACAAATTAGATTCATGGAGGTTGTTTGGGGAGGGGGAAAGGAGAGAAAATGTGGGGGCTGCACAACAGCTGAATAGAAATGTGAACAGATGAGCACATCCATCCAYCCAYCCRTCCATCCATCCATCCRTCCRTCCRTCCRTCCRTCCATCCATCCATCCATCCATCCATCCATCCATRTTTGCACGAGGCAATGTCCATTTGAGACAAGGCCCCACTTCACCTGCTGACAAATATTGGAAGGTCTTGACTCCTGCATCCAGACCCTGTCCTGATAGAGGCGATATAATCCAAACTGTGCTTTAATGACACAACTGCACTTTCAAACAACTTGGCTATTTTTGAGTGTTGTTATTATTCAAATCCCTTTCCATCTCTGGTGACTTTCAATGTGAAACCAGAGCTGATTTTCAACTGAGTTCCTTCTCTTCATGTGAGGCCAATATGCCTTATCTCGTCAAAAGCAGCTCTACCTCCAGGATTAGACTCCTGATTTCATTAGGACTTCTGAAAGGTTTTAATTAAGGATCCTTCCTCTTTGCACATTCCTGCAATCACTCAGCATTGAAGACACCAGGTGATTTTCTCATTTTAATTTTGTCCCCAACAGGTTTCAGTAACTGCTCCTTCAGCTGGAAGGTTTTCTGCAGAGCCCTGGTGACAGCCCCTGAATCACAACAACGTGGTGTGTGACACGGGCACTCGCCTCTGGAGTGACCAGAAGCAACTGCAGCTACAGGGCACAACAAGGAGGACAATGCTATTCAGTCCTTGCCATCTCCAGGAGTGTATGTGTCTTCTGAGGCTGTGATTCTGTTGTAATCAGTCAAGAAAAGCAGCAAAGTTAAGTTGTCAATTCAGTTCAAACCAGTAAACATCTGAATTGACATGCACTGAGAAACTAATATCAAAACAAACCTGATTTAAGCCAGGGTTTTGCTTTTCTGATTTTTTTAAGAACCATTTATAATCCAGAGAAAGTTATAACACCATTCCTGACTTGGCAATTTTTCTACAGAAACAGAGTGGGGAAAAGGTGTTCTAAGGTCCAGGACAAGCAAAGGTTTAAGCCTGCTGGACATCCCTCTGCCTTCACTTCAGGGTGCTCCCACTTCCTGACCCCTTACATCTCACCAACAAATCCATTGCATAATAGCAGCTGCAAATGCCAGAGTTTGGAAGGAGAGCAAGGCAGAAAGGAGGGAAATGGAGCACAGAGGTGCTTGAACCCTTTGCTGACAGGGACTMCCTAGAGGGATTGCCAAGAGACCATATTTATCCCCTGGTAAGGCAATTCCTTCATTGCAAATTGCACACAATCTGAARTGAGGCGCAGGGTACAGAAACGGGGCTTAATGCTGCAAATAAGTGTGTTCATCCACAGAGTTCTTTATTGCTGCTTGACACCAGAGAACCCATCAAGTTCCTTCATCTTTTTTTTTATTTCCTAAGTGTCTCTGTGCAAAATACAGGAGCATCTTCCCTCTCCAAACAATTATGATCTTTCACAGCTCGCCACTGATATCGCATTGTCCTAACCCAAACTTGGAGAAATTAAGTTCCTGCCTTGTATTCCTCAGGTATGATAATGCAAAATTTATTAATCTCTTACCATCTTGAAAAACCTCAYATCTGCCTGGATGGACAAAAAAATCCTATCAAGCTTGGTGGATAACTAGAGTCCAAGAGAAAAAGGTCTGTGATGGGTGAGTTTTAGCTGCTGAAAGACAGAAGTTGATGGGCAAAAGATCCCAGTCCCCAAGCAGAAGCTGTTTGCCTYTGTGCCCAGCTGGACCCTGCAGCACCAGTGCAGATCACAGCTGGGCCAGCAAGTCACAGAGGACAGCTGGCTCTTCAAAACAATGCACCTCGCTTTGCCAAACACRTAAAATGTCACTGCTAAACTCCACAGATGAATCAAATACGCACAGAGTGTTGATTAACAGCAAATTAACAAAGTAAATGACAAAGAGATTATACTCARTCTGCTTCTCTGTGTGTGTGTGCAACAGCAACTGAACACAAAGCTGCCCAATAAAAGACACCAACATGTAMAAGTGGATTAACAAAGACTGCACCTAAACATATCCAAACACATCCATAGCAGTTTGCCTATTTGGATGCACTTCATTTTGCAGGCATTTATCAATAACCTTAAAATAACTTCACCCACCAGCATACAATTCTTATCACTAAATATGGACAGTGACTTAATTGTCTTTTTCTAACTGTAAATTATGGTCCACAGACCATAATCCCTCTGTAAAATACCCTACCAAAAACACCACAATTAATATATTGTCAYTATTTTTTACATGCATATAGGCATGCTCAATATGCATATAGAAGCTTAGACTAAAGAAGGCTTCTCCAGCTATTTTCCACTATAACTACTTGTTACACTTTATTGCACACAAAAATGGATTTGGAGCTTGCAAAATAAATACTGTCCCCATCACATTCCTCTCAAAGAGTAGCAGCTGAATCCATGCATGTACAGTGGCCAGAAGGCAGGGGTGAGCCCAGCAGCAGTGGTTTGGCTGCTAMAGGCCTGATTTGGGCAAGGGGGTCCATCAGGCAGAAATGCATTTTCAGCTGCTCAGGTGGCCTGGGACCAGCTCACTGGACACCAAAGCTGTGTGTACAAGCACCYCCTGCCCTGTGCAGTTCTCAAACATCAGACCCTAAGGAGAACTGATGGAAAGAATAGTTTGGGTTTACACATGCCTGGAAGACTGAAGGACTTGAATGCAATGGTGTTGAGTACATAGAGACCCACTGAAATGGAAATATTTAAGCAGCAAATGATGTGAAAACTTGCTAGCAGTGATGAAGAGGGCCTCAGTCACTGGCAAAGTGATGCACGTGGTACCCTCAGCACCTGCCAGATGAGTTGGGCAGAGGAAGCMGTGAGAAGGGTCTGGGGTGAGATGAGGAGTACAATGCAATTTTGAGTTTGTGGCAGATCCAGGGATGATCTTGACCAGCCTCTCTGACACTGTCAGGGCCTGAAATCAAACTGCAGTGGGAGCCCAAAGTGGCAGCCCTAGGGAATTTGTAGCCCTAAAAGACCCGTTCTCATCCCTGGATAAATCAATTCAATTTCTGAAGATTGCACACAACCTGGAGCTCAGACTCTGATGCTACAGTCAGGACTGTCTGTCTCCATAATCCTGCAGCAGGAAGCCAAGCTGAGCTTAAAACCAGTCAAGCAAGCTGTGCTAAGCTCCACAGGTCAAGGCAATATTAGTACATAGAGGGAAAAAAAAAAAAAGGAACGCGATAGATTGCTTCATTTTTGGCAAACACACAGTGGACAGAAATGATTACCTCAAGCACTGCTAGCTAAGGGGAACTGACAATCTGTCCGTAGCTGCTGCAAAGCACTCTGAAAAGCAAATGAGAATATTAACTGGACACCTTTACACAGTTACAAGTCAGTTGCCAGAAACAACAGTATTAAACAGAAAACAAAGTTCCAAGCTCTGAAATTCTTTCAGAGAGTTGGTGCTTGTTATGAAGAGTCTTTCCTATAACAGGATAAAAGAAACTTGGTGCTGATGATTGAACCACCACCAATATTAATGAAGAAGAAAATATTTGTACCAGTAATCAGGAAAACAGTACCTTACCATTACAGGATAAAGGATGGGAATATTTGCCTGTTGCTGCATCATGAAAGAAAAAATCCAACTGTTTAAATATATAAACCCTGAACACCTGAYTAAGACAATACAAAATTACATCTTACAAAGCTTCATCCTTCAGATGAATGGAATAATATCCTTCTGGAATGACCATTTCATTTGGTTAACATACCAGGAAGCACAAACAGTGGCACCTCAGGAAAAAGCCAGAGCAAACACAAACCAAGGCAAGTTTCATAAAATGGGAACTGAATTGAATGATGAAGTGGCAACAGATAATGGATGTTAGGCTAAAGCATGTTTAGGACAGATCTAAATTTAGAGCAGATCTACAATATAACAGATTTCTGGTTAAAGAAAAAAAGGTGTTTTAATGCCAAGGAGGGGGTGGCTGTGATGCTGAAAGCTGGAATCAGAGCAGTTAGCTTTTTATGGATATATAAGAGACAGATGAATCTTCATAGACAGCTCTACGATTTTTAGTTCTAGGTCCCACCTCCACTTTCTGCAACAGAAGCCTACACCAGGTGGGGACACCAGGGACTGCAGACAGCAGCCATCCCACCAGCTTGCCACTAAGAGGAGCACGCATGGGGAGATAACAGCCACCCTCAGTTTCAGGGTGGGAGGACACCAAGACAGGATGGGGACAGAACTCCTGCTCCCCAAAAAGGCCTCCGGCAACAACCAAAGCAGATTAACCCAGTGCACTGAGAGTGCTACAATAAACAGATAAGGATGTTTCAGCTGCAAGCCCAGGCAGCCACCTGAGGCAATTTGCAAATTATGTGAATGCCAGTAGCAAAACCAGGTGCAATCTTGGGGCTGGTGTTGTATTGCAGCAGCCTGCAAAGCAGRGCTGAGCCGGGAGAAGATGGATTTGTTGGGAGAAAGAAGATGGATGTGTTGTGGGGACCACCACCCTCAGCAGCCTACCTACCCATCCCTCAAAGCCTGAGACAATAATTTTGTTTACACTTTACCTTCATGTTGTGCAATGTTTTCTTCCTTGTAAGAAAAGACYGGGCAAGGAGGGAGACAAGAGCTGGCTAACATACCCTTCCTACTCAGAGCAACAYTGACAGCTTCCCTTGCCGAACCCCTCATGCAAAACCATCTGCAAAATGATGGAAACATCACCTGACAGAGCTCGGGAGGCTCACAGGGAGCAAACTGCTGCTATCAGCAGAATGCAGATAGATGAAGGAAAAGTCCACTGGAACTGCTGCTGTAACAGAGGAACAACAATGAAAGGTTATTTGGTAGCTGCTGGTCAGACTTTCATTGGAAAGTCAGGTATGCTACGGGTGGCTCCTGAGAATGGAATACCCCAAATACTACTGTAATTCCTCTCTTTTTCTTTTTAGACACAACTAGATGTATGAAAAAATAATAGAAGCACATCTGAACAAGAACAAATCCATTGCACTCTGGATTATTTCCATATGAAGCCCCTAATTTCAAACAGACGATGACCTTTGTGTGACAGGAACAAGAATCAAAAATACTGAGTAATGGTCTCTGAAATGTAATTATTTTGAACAACCTACTTAAACCATAGCTAACACACCAAACCCATGTGTCCACAGTTAATAAAGTGGAAGCACAAAGAAGAAACACTTGTGCTACTTGTCGTGGCCCTGGATGCTCTAGAGGCTGATGGCACAGCCACGTGCTCAGCGCCTYCCTCCTCACTTTTCCCTTCTGAACTCCGCTGTCATTCAAACTCAGCTCAGGAACTCCCTGCAAATGCCCAATTTTAGTTTAAAAAAAGTCAAACTTGTCATCTGAAATAGTTTCACCACCTTAACTCCTCAGCACATGGCACAGTTGCAGAGGATGACATTTATAGCCCAGAGAAGCTTTTCTGGTCGAGCTGTGCATCAGGAAACGAGTCCTGTTGTGTCATAGAAAAAAACTGATGTCCTCTTCTGAGGTTCTGCTTTAACCTCCACTTASAGGTTCAGAGCAGGACTGTTATTTCTAAGTTAAATCAGACCAWGCTATTTTATCCAAATCCTCTCCTCTCTCTCTTTTCAGCATTCTCAGTTTATTGGAAATAACTGAAAACTTACTTGCCTTATTCAACTCAGTGAAATTAAAGATCAAGTCAATTCTAGRCCCATTCTTGAAGCACAGTAAAGGRTTAGGGTTTGTTAGGGTTACTACAAGCACAGAAAGGAAAATTCCCAGGAACCACCACTATTTTCATCCTGAAGATCAGGGTGGAAATCACATAAGTTTCTGCAATTTTCTTATTTGGTTTTAAAATAAACAAGACTGGGAGTCAAAGTGCAATACTCACCGTGACCTCCAGGACTGAAGTTCAACCCTAAGCTGAAAACCAAAGAAACAGATTAGGTTTTTTTTTT
>NW_026623370.1:1331923-1428019 GCF_030028575.1 Malurus melanocephalus
AAAATGAAAAAAGAAAAATTATCATAGATACTTTCAATTTACTTAACCAGTCAAGCACAGGAGAGGTCATTTATCAGCAGTGCAAATTAAAAACTGAAGCCACCTCTGCTCTTTAAATTAAGGCACTTTCTGTCTGTCAAAGCAAAAACCTACAGACTAAACAAAAATCATGCATAACTGTAGAGAAAATTTTAACCATTCTRCACTGAATAAAAATGTGATGCCAACAGCATGCTGCATTTACATGGGCAACTGCAAATATTTCAGTGACAGCTAGAAATCTGTTTGATACAAGCATGAAAAGATTTGCTTTCTCATTCTTTGTACTCCTCAGCTTTTTGGAAAGGCCCCAAGGTGGACTATTTTGGACAGGTGTAATTCCATGCTTTCCCCTACGTTTTAAGCCACCTATGACAAAGTTTGACAGGACAGYTGGTTAGTTCTGCTAAGCCTACAAGTTCCTAAAATTTCAGAACACAGAATTTACAGCACTGTTAGGCACAGGAAAGARGTTTTCATTTCTTTCATATGATTTAACAGCTGCCTGTGGCCTTGCACAGTTGTACTCATAGTAACTGATGCTCCTGGCTTTAAGCAGAAATAGAGGGGGTGCCAAAAAGTGGTCCAATACAAACACTTCAAATCTGTTTAAAACAATTGTTTAATGGTTTTCTCTAGGACTTAATCCYTTGCTGCTATACAAAAGATTTTGCTTGCAGTGCCCAGAAGTTTTCTGAAAGGTTTTCATTACACAGAGGGGAAAAAAAAGACTGCACATCTTGGGAGAAACTCAAATTTCAGCTCAAAAACGAGAAGGTTGCTGTCGAAAGAGAGATAGTTTTGGCTGATCAGYGTTCCCTGATTTTAAGTCAGCTTTTCATAGGTACTTACAGCTCTACAAAAGCCTTGCTGATGGTTGACAGCCAGGTCCCAGGTACCCTTCATAGCACAAAACCAAAGAAGCACCTGTTGGGGCTTTTTTCTTGCTTGTTTTTACACCTTTAAAACATTGTCAAAACCCAGAATGCTTGCAGGCACTTTATATACCATGTGGAACCAATCCTGGCACCAACCCATTCCATCTTTGGCACGGCTTTAAGCTGCCACTTTGGAAAGGGCTGTGCCTTGCAGGCAGCTGCAGCAAAACCCTTTCACACCAARAGCAGTCAAGTGATCCGAGGAAATGTGTGTCACCTGGGGATGGTGGCAAGGAGAGCAGGAGCTGAGTGGCCAGCCCACGCTTTAGCTGTGCCTGCCACCGCCATTCAGTCACAAAGGAAGTCAAATGAGGCCACGGGCATGGAGCTCCCCTCTTAGCAGGGCTCTGACTGTAGGTGCAGAACACTTTTGCAACAGAGGAGGGAGGGAAGACAGAGRGGAAATAAAGACAGTGAGAGACACTCTGTGCAGGGAAGGTTCTGAAATTTGATGTTGTCTTTTGTACCTGGGCTGACCTCAGAGAGAGAAGGGTGGGTGGTTACTCTGATTTGGAGGGGAAAGCCACATGAAGCGACTGCAGCAGTGGGAATGGCACAGCTGCAAGAATAATTACAGGCCAGGAAAGCACAGAACAACCCAAGAGCAGCAAGAAACCATGCCTGTCTGCCTCCTGCTCTGCTCCAGCAGTACACCTCAGATGAACCACAGAGTTACATTTTTGGCCTTCAACACAAGGGACAAGCGGAAAAACAAAGTAAAAACGCATGGTGCAGTGTCAAGAAAAGGAAAATAGACCCCCCCCAAAAAAGGCAAAAGTGAGCTCATTTAGCTGTCATCATCAAAATACTTTGCCAGTTCTTTGCAAAATGGTGTGTTATGTATTCTTCCCTAAGGGTAAAGATTTCAAACTACTCAGCCAACTCAACACCAGAAGTGGTGGTTGGTTTGTTGGATTTTCTTCTTTAAAAATTGCTTTATGGTTTTGTTGGGTTTTTCTTTTCTGTGAACTAGATACTCATGCTGACAGTTGCAGAATCCTGACTAGCAGGGCTTTCCACACAATGCACCAGAGACATTTAAGTCTAAACACATTAAGATTCTCTGCTTTGCCATACCTGCGCCCTCCCTTTTCATGAAAAGGGAATCTCATCACTGTTTCACTGTTTTTCCTTTGACTGATAAACAAAGCTTCCTTTTCTTTAAAAATAACCCTACTCTACACATGCACAGGAAAAAGGACAGGAAGACAAGCACAACCTTTTCAAGTAGAAGAGAACGTTGGCTTTTGTGGGCTCTCCCTTTTGTGAATGAAAATTGAACAGGACATGGAACAAATGCACTGGTGTGTTTCAGAGGAAGTCCCAGTCACCAAAACGCCAGTCCTGGAGCTGGTGCTGTTCTGACCCTTAGAAATACACTGCCCCAGCCTCAGCAYGCCCACCACTTTCAGGATATCCAGAAATCCTCCCTCTGAAGCAAACACAAGTGATGCCATGCGAGTGACAAGGMGTCAGGATGAACAAATCTTCGCGGGGAGTCCCTTCAGTTCACAATGTTTCATGTTCGTTTCCAGTTGWCATCACGTTTCAAAAGACCTCGTATCTCTTAAGAAAATCTCTCTGTGCCTTCACAAAGCTGGGGAGTCCAGGTTTGTGGGCTGTGCTCTGCAGCCCAAAGCAAAAGTTTCCTGTGCATCTCTTGTAGGACAKGCCGAGCTGGCCTTTGTCACTGAGCTGGCAGGTCCTCATAGAGGTGACAAGCATCAGTAACCCGCCTGTAAAAAGCACGTGAGCTTGAGCTCAGTCACTTGTTTCAGAGAAAGGGTTGTAAAATAATGCTTTAAGTTTGGCTCAAACTTTGTGAAGATGTCTCTTTTTCCACTAGTTATCAGATCCACTTTTTGGCTCTCSTAACTTTAAGAAAAATAATTTGTTTTTTCCTAGGACTCAGCTATATATATCCATTGTAAGTTACTTAAAGCAACAGAATGACTCCTGGGAAAGCACAGCTTGCCCCTGTGCTGACCCAAAACATTTCTCATTTGCAGTGKTTGCAAAGACAGCAAAAACTGGCTAAGAAGATACAGCAACTTGGACTTTGTAAGAGAAAATTCCTGCTTTCAGTGAGCAGAGAAACATTAGACATTAATCTTTCAGGAAATCAGAGAAGCAATTGTTCACTGAGCTTTTTACTATTCCCATAACTGCCAAAAATTAAAACACAGGATGGCAACTAGCAGAGCTGCTGCTTTTTTGTGTGGTTTTGTTTTTTTTTTTTAATTCTTAAATTTTATGTGCCAGCAAGGAATAAATCTGTTCTAAGTCACATTTACCCCATTACCTTTTTATCTGAACACTATTAGGTAGAATATGAGCTTCTACTTCTTCTCTCCTTGATTATATACAGCTGTATAAAATCTACTTCAGCTGGTTAACATTCCTAGTCCAGGCACGTCCTAAAAAAATTGAGCTGAACTTTACAGTCATCAAGCTACATCCACAGGATGCAGGAACAATCACTTCATTAGCCTTTTGCAACAGCTTAGCTTTCAATAAGCTTCATGCTCTGAATGATCAAGACAGACAGAAGTCAAAGCTCACTCCCTCCATTTAAAAAAAAAAAAAAATCATACAAAAGCTGGCATACAGTTAAGATTACCTCTAACTGGGTTTCTTTCAAGTTTGCATCTTGGTTGTACATACACCACAGCTCTTTATTTCCAGTATCCATGGTGCGAAAAGAAACTTTTCCTCTCCTCCCATTYGGGGTACAGTTGTGCCTAGCACCAAATTCATTCTTAGCCACAGATTGTAAGCATTCTCATGGAATGGAAAGAAGAAAGGAAAATGAGCACAGACACATGGATTAATTCCATTTGTGGGGTTTACAATGCTCTGTTTTGAGAAGAATGATGGATGGAACCACCTCTGGTGCTCATGTGAAGTGCCAAACACATCRATAGCTGCTTGTCATTTCTCACAAACACCTCACTGACATGTCAGCCCCACATCCTCACATCACCTGCTTGGGAAGGGGCAGGAAGAGCAYAGTAAAATCCACCCCAGTGATAATACAAACTGCAGTGAAGAACTTGGCAAAGAAGGAGGACACTGTGGYGGCTGTTCCTTGTGCTTGGACAGCTAATTCTACTGACATTAGGTGACCTGTCTCAAGAACCTCACACCACAAGTAAAGCAAAACTGTCTATGGTAATACTTTGAAGCACAGGTTTTGTGGTGTGGGGTTTAACAACAACAAAAAAAAAAAAGACAACAATGGGAACCTTTATGTAACAATTAGAGTGGATGGACTTCAGAGGACTCTAGGAAGAAATTTATGATGGACTACCTCACTGCAAATCTCAAAAAAAGCTGGGGTAAAGGCCAGTGCAGGACAGGGGAGTTTTTATCTATAAGAGATGTTACCTTCTCTGTTTCTGGTAGAATTTGTCCYTCTTGCAGACATCTTCAGACAAGTTCCATCAGCGGATGCACAGGACTCATGTAACTGCCTTATGGAGCTGTAACATGGAGTGTGAACACAGCAAAGTGTGACAATACACAAAAAGCACAAACMCCAGAAAACAAAACCCAAACTCCTTACATCAATGATATCTGCAACACAGGACAAACCACAGCCTCCTCCAGTTCCTACTGCTCAAATTAGCAATATTAAAGACTGTAAGCAAAACCCATTAAACATCATACATAGCTACAGGTGGTGTAATTGTTTTTGCTGTTGACAGAGTATCTTGCAAGTCAGCAGAGATGTTTGGTCCCAAGAGTTGTCTCACATCCATGCCTGAGATAAAGCACAGGGGAACTCTTTGGCACAGTGCTCCATCAAGAGGTCTGGGAGAAGGGACAGCATCACTGAACAGCTTTGGGAAAGTGATAAAGGCATTCTCACTCTCACCAGARTCCCCATCAAACCACATTATTAACACATTGCCATCGTTACTATGGCTCTAGTTCTGTCATCTCTCTGAAAAATGAAGGAACCTCGTACATCAGCCTTTCCAGTCCTTCAGCCAGAATCACATCTAATGGATGGCTTTTTWAATTTCCCACACATCACTGACAGGATGAGAACAATTATTGTGTCTTGCTGATGTCCAAGTCAAACACATGATTAACAGGCAGACTCAAACAGCCCCACRTCTGGAAGAAAGTCCATTACACATTCCTCTGATATTTCCCACACAAGATACGGTGACTGGAAYCAGAATATTCAGAGCATGCAGTAAGATGGTTCAGAAGCAAATCTGAGGCTCAGAATGTCACCAAGASAGCAGTGGTCTACTGCTTCTACACCAAAACACAAGGGCTTGCTGTGTTGGGGTATTACACCAGCTGCCAATGCTGTGCCATCAGTTGCACCATGCAGAAGGCATTGCCTGTTTGCTGCTCAGAATAATCTGACCTGTCCATGCTGTCCACGTTGCACCGCAGTAGCACCACKCTGGCAGAGGCAGAGAGGGGCTCACCAGCTCCAGCACCAACTGCAGAGCAGACCAGGYGTGCTGAACTGCAGTGAACTGAGAGCTTTAAAATGCAATGCCTGAGCAGAATTGAAGAGTTATCTCCAGTTAGTGGCCTGACAAAGGCAAAAAAAATCCCTTCTGTGCTGACCAAGTGTTGCAGGATGGGGGTGGGATTTTTGGGAACTTGAAGAAAACAATTCCATTTTAATGTCAGTGATCATTTAAGATCACTCCAGATTTATTTGTAACAAATTTGACTTCAGGAACCAACAGAGTTAATGGACTATACTCAAATAGCTTCTGAAGATTTCATAAGGCTGGGAGATCATTGATCCAATTAGACTGAAGTATCCAGGAACAAAACATATCTTGGTAAACTGATCTCCACACAATCAGAAGACCAGCCCTGGCAAGTCTGTAGTCAGAAAAATATCCAGACCTCATGGATCTGGTTTCTACAAAAGCCATGACTCAGAAGAAGATCCAATTTCCTCCAAGACACATTTCAGCCCTGCTGCATAGGGCTGGAATGCATTTTCCAAGGCAAAAGTACAACACAGAAAAGTGGAAATGGCACACGACGCCTTGTGGCAGCCCAGAGCCACAGAAAGTAATGACAACAATGAAGTGTGTCCTCACGCCGGGGACCTGACTAAGCAGGGYTGAGATGGCACCGACCAATTTATGCAGCAAACAAGAAAGGGAGGGCTTAGCATGCCTGCAACATTTAACTAAGTTGTGTAACAGCCTTTTGAGTACAGATTGGGTGGACATGCTCCTGCTGCCGGGTTCAACTTCAGCTCTAATTGAAAAAGTTTAATGTGCTTTGTCTGAACTACTTCACAAAAATACACACATATACAGAATCTGTAATTGAATAATTCTCTGTTTTCATTCAGTAATTCCATTCAAGATCACAAAAAAACAGGCCAGATCAGAATAATGATTGGCTTTGACTACAAAGGGTAATTCTGAGAGCTACTACATTCAAGCAAGCCCTAAGTAWGCAGAATACAGTTGGTTCCTGTGGTTTTCAGCATCTGGGAATGTGAGAGAGGATTYTGGGGTTTGAGATTTGTTTCCACTTCATTCACCATATAAGTACAGCCACATTTAAATGGAATTATATGTGCAACTTGATCTCACTGCCTCAAGCATACATTTCTTTMATCATTTCACACAGGGAGAGGTTCTTTACTCTGGGTAATGGAAATGACACTTTCCACTCCCAGCACTTCCTTGACTCAAAAGAGCACAAGAGAAAGCGCAAGCAAAGGGTCATTGGCATTCAACAAGCCATCACTTTTCATATTACAATGATCATCTATAGTGACAGCTGTTATGTCCTGAGATCCTGGAATAMTCACCACCAGAACTGGCCATTTGAGCTGAGTCTAACTGCCATAGACTGAAAATGCTCTTTTGCTAATCTGGCTAGCAACCTGAAAACATTYTCAGACCAAAAAGATCCATTAGACTCAGATACCCTGATTAATCAATTGATGAACATCAAAACCAGGAGAGAAAACAGCAGCTAGAAAATTCTTCCTGTTTTCACTGAACTTGAAACAAGGTTTTGCTCAACATCCCCTCATCATGCAGCCAAGGCAACTACAAAACTTTCTCTCAGATTTTTTGGTCTGAATATTTCCAATGCTGAAGTCGCCACAGCAATAAAGGCTAGGCTTCTTTCCCACTTCCTGTGGACTGGACATGGACCCAACAGTTTATCTTGGACTGCCTCATAGGATAGGTGCCTCTCTTTGCCAAAATTAAGTTTGTAGGAAAGGCATATTTCTAGAATTTACAGGAAGTAGTGGTGAAGTCTCTTGAAACACTGGTTTAACCTCTGTTCTATCAGCAGTTCATTCTCAGTATGTGAACTCTCCATGGCCAACTGCTTACAGTCCCAAAACCAGGAAAATGACAGAGCAGACAGTATCAGCAAAGTAAAGATTTATAATTAACTTTGAAAGGCACAGTGAAAGGCACAGAAAAGTTGCAGGAAAGGAAATTCTGATTAGGTACTGGGGGAGAGGGGGGGGGAATTCTTCACCATGAGAGGTGTCAGACACAAACAGGTTGGCCAGAAAGTTGAATCCTTCAAGACATTGAGAAGCTGATTGGGCAAGGTCCTGAGAAACTTGATCTAACTTTGAAGTCAGCCCTGTTTTTGCAAAGGTTTGGACCAGATRCCCTGCAGAGGTCTGTTCCAACCCAAGAGAAAAGCAAAAGTAGAAATATCCAAAATGTGTGATTGAACCAGCATCATTAAGTACTGAGAAAGAAGTCCTGAKTTACTTAAAACAGCAAAACCAACCCTAGATGACTAAACAGCATACATGGAAAGAAAGAAAAAAATCTATGAATTCAACTTAATGCAAAATTATAATAARCTAAATGTTCAGAAGACCAAAATGCCACTGAGGATCACTTCCTGAAAACATTTACTTAATGCAATTTTGGAATGCCTAACAAATAATGCAGAAATAATGCACATCTCTACGTCAACATATACAACCTCATCACTATCCTAAACACCTTAATCCTATATTTGAAAACAAATTAAAAAAAGAAAAAAAAAAAGAACTCAAGAGAAAGGTGATGAAAATGAGACAGGACTTAAGGGGTGAGGCCAAAACGCTTTTCTGAAGAATACAAAGATCAACATCAAAGTTGTGAGAACTTCTAATGACATCCATTCACTGAAAGAAAGAAGATGCATTTTAAAACTGAAGGAGGTTCTGTGTGTCTTACTATTTACTCCAGGGGCAAGGACACCAGTCATGATTGTTTCAGAGGCAGGTTACTCTCTATGCCCTGAATCAATTACTTGGTCTGTATTCAGAAGCAGCAGTTTGCTTTAATCTCAGAATGCAATTCTGATATGGAACAGCATCACCAAGCTGAATGGCCTGGGAAGGTAAAGATCAGCTGACACTGTATGAAATGCAAGCRTTATGCTGCAAAAACATCCTCCAATATTCATAAAGAAAGTAAGTGAACAATGCAGTGAATTAGTTTTCATCCCAATGTCATAATTTCCAGTCTTTAGATAAGTATTAGTTATGTGCCAGTTTTGTTTTCTGCATTAGAAACTTGCTACAGAAAAGTACAATTTTGTTGTTCAAAGTACCGTACACCATGCTCACCACCTTCACATATCAAACTGTGCTTACCTGAACAATTMTCAATTATCAGTGGTTACAGTAAGGTGCAAATGTGAGAACTATTTGCTTTAAAATGACTGTAAGAAATGCTGTARTAGACCTGAGTGCAAACAGCACTCTGACACTGTGCAATTTTTAAACTTGGCACATTCTTATCTTACCCTAAATCTCTACTGTTTACAATTCAGTTCAAATCAGATACAAGGTTCCTAAAGCTATTAGAATTTATTCTTTAGCACTTGTGTTTTCCCACATTTCTTCATCTGAAAGCGTGAAGGAACAGTTAATGTAGTGAAGGAAAGCTTTGAGTTACTATTTCTTAGTTAATCTTCTGAAGCACATTTGCATCTCCTTACTTACCTTGAAGGGGAAATATAGCAGAATAAATCTGCCAGGGTTTTGCTCATCTCTCTGTGCTACATCACTTGAACAAATACAAGCAAGAATTRTAAAGGATTATCTTAATTTTGATTCTAACTTGTAACATAGATTTTCCTTTTYGCTTACAGTACATATCTCAGAGGAGGATCATTGCTGTGATAAAATGAAAAGTGACTGCCAAACCCCTTGAAAGGAACTACCATAAAAATAAAGCTACTAAAATACAACTTAATACTGACAAAACAAACTGACAGATTGAAACAACAATCAGAATCATATGTACACACAGATAACTTTTGGACTTTCAGAATCTGAAGAGACTGAAGATGACCTAATCAGACTTGGCACAATGTGGTTATCTAAAGTTTGCACCATAATTTGTAATCTACTTCAACTCAGTTAAAAGGCACTGGTGTTTCTCAATAAATGTCTTTGCACAGGCAAATGAAAAGAGATGGAGAACAGAACACYGCCTCTAGAACATGCATAGGAAATTTATCCTAAATACACTGAGCACAGGACAGACAAAGAACAATAAGAGAGCTTACCAATTCTCCTCAAAATATAGACACTGATTTTTCTCACCATTCTGCATCTATTTGCTATCACAGTCAATTAAGACAGCAGCGGTCTTTTTCTTTTTTTTCCTCCTCCACCTGATCAATGTTTTGGGTTTTTTTCAGAACAGGTTAAATAAAAATATGTACAGAGTTCTTAAAATTCTATCTGAAGGCTTCAGTACAAGAAGACAGACTAGATGGAAAGGAATTAAGTATGCCTGTACTTGATAGAGTCGACAACTCCTACTCAAAGCTGGTATATAGAAGCACCATGACTGTCAGTGGAGCAGCACTGCTGGGTGAGCAGTGTCCTAAGGAAGCATACTTTGAGCAGGAGCTCTGGTGACACGAGTTTCTGTGGTAAGAGAAGCTCTAAGACAACTCTGTGTGGGAAGCTGTTCTGTTGAAGAGCGCTTAATACAACAGAGTATTTGAAATGCACATTGGTGCAGGCAGTGTTTGCAGAAGCCCTGTGCTGCCCACCAACACAGCTCGGCTGCTGGGCACATGCCATGGACACATGGACAGGCTCAGCAGTGCTCAGTGCCATCACCAACACCAGGTACCCTCCATGGGACTGGCTGAGCTGTGGGGTTTGGAGCCAAACACCCCAGGGCTGCAGCCACGCTTGGGTCTGCCTCTTTCCCTCTCCATTCTCAGCAGGTAGGAGCTGGCAATGCATAGGATGGAAATCTGATTGCTCCTTCAGCTGGCTGACAACCTGACACGTGCATTTTAAGGTGTGCAATTATTTGTACCGCAGTTTTGTGTGACCAACATATAAAATGACTTGTTGGACTAGGAAGGGTAAAATCACATTAACACTGAGGGCTGCCTACAARTTTAGTTGCCTCACAAGCCATGGCATCACTTCAGTTTTGGTGAACAGGATATCACAGCAGGACTCGTATRAGTTGAAAACACAAAGTGAAAATGTGTTTGTTTTGTGTGCTCAGTGATGTGCTGTGTGTGTATGAAATCTGATAAATTAAGCAATTTTGAAAACTTACASGACTTTCACACTGCATTCCTGATGCTCCTGGTTCTCATTCCATGAAAGCTTAATCAACTCTGATTTAGATGTCTTTGCTAGCAATGTTTTTAAAGGGGTGTTTTGTGCTTGGGAAACTGTTTCTGAAGTAAAATAGCACATCTTTAGGCACCATCACACACATATGTCCTAAAAATTGCTAACATAAAAACAAATGATGACACTGTCACGCACCTCGTCCTCTTCACTGACCATAACAAAGGAATAAGTCTTCTCACATTTTTCACATAACCGTTAAGATGGACTTTTTCCTTTTTTTTTTTAAGTTATCTTGGCACTCTTCAATATATCTCTCATAAATTAATTTTATAAATCTAATATCGTAAGATTTGCAGGACTATCCAAACAAAGAGGTGAATAAAAAATAGTTATATACTTGGATGGTTTATCTGATATAAATCCCAAATCATCTCATCCTATGTATTTTTAGAGTAGCAAATGTTATAGTACARTTTGTTAACCTTTGCCCTGCTTTCTGTATGAAAACTCTTGTGTACTGCTGCASAAGTAATGGAGATAACACTGACAAGAGCARCTTGGGATAGTAAAACTAAAATGGCCTCAACAACCAAATATAATTCCACACAACTTTTGCATGAGTCTAGGTTTAATTTGCTTTACAGGACAATTGGCCAAACAATGACATTTATCATAAAAATATCCTCTCCATTAAGCAAATCTTATTTTTCTTTCCAGAAGAAAATTCAATGTATACTCTGAGCATTCAGTGGCTCATTTTCAAGATCAGCCCACACAGACTTTTCTTAACAAAACAAAGCAATTCAGTTAAAAAATGCAGACCAATGTAATGACATAGTCATATTGCCTTTGGCTATGTTAACTTTAAAAACCATGCCAATTTCACTATTTTTCTTTAGGTTTTATTAGAAAAAAGCAGCAGATCAACATTACAATTCAGAGTCTAATCTAAATATGCACTTGACAATGAAGCACATCTGAATATGAAGTGAAAAAGGATTCCAGAAAACCTTCAGTTTTGCCAATCATCTGCTACCCAAATCATGTATCTCGTCTTCTGGCTTTCTGATGACTGAAATCAAACAAGGAACAAAAGATTTATTGCTATGAAAACAAAATTGTAGTACAGTAGTACAAGTCTTGGGYGCTAAGCATACTCAAGTTAACTTAATTTCAAAGTGTACTTAAATCTTTTGTTTGGCCATGAAAGTCCATAAGCTGACTGACCCAAGTATAAATTGAAATGGCAGGTCTGGGGGAAAAAATAAAAGTTAGACAGCATGTTAACCTCCAGTTTTCAGACAGTAATAAAAAGATACAATTCCAACAGCCAAGAAATTAAAATATAAAAAAAAGTTGATCTGACATTCAAGAGCTCGGTTTATTCTTATGCTCATTTTGTTTGCACCCAAAATAATTTTAGACTCACCAGGAAAAAAAAAGGTATTTATGGACTATCACACAATTGAAAAAGAGAAACAATTGCCTTTTGACTTGGTTATTTTCCCCCACTGAGGTATAAAATCTACATATAAATTTGATACTTCACTATAACAAATTGTACTTTTCATAGTTCTGATTTAGTTTCATTAAACCCTGTTAACTTTTTGTTTTTAAACCACAGAATTCTTATGTCATGATACTGAATCTGGTTTCCAGCTCTCTCATTTATTTGTGGACCTATATTTAGTAGTCTGGTTACCACCGCTAACCAGGAAAAAAAGAATTCTTGAAACTTTCTTCATTACAACAGCACTTTCAGCAGAGGTTACTGATGTGCAAGCAAACTAAAACGATATGTAGCTCTTCAGAGAGACTATTTCACTGATTATGTTTCCACTGTCCAAACGTTCTCTAAATTMTTTGCTGGAAGAAACTCTTTCGATCTTGTAAACATCAGTGGACACAGTTTCACTGCTATGTGTGGTAGTTTCACATCCTTGTACAGGAAGGCTGGTTCACAGATACTGAGAAGCTGCAGGAGCTCTAACAGCTGAGGAACTGTGGATTCTGCTGAGCAGAAGTTTCTTCTGTTGCTACTTAACAGCGTAGCCAAAGTTATCAGCCGAGGTAGCCCAGTCAATCTTTGCTTTTCTTTAGAACCTCTCAGAATATTTCTGGAAGGGTGACGTTGCGGAGCAGCCACTGCTGCGAGCGGCTGCCRGTGCAGTCTCTGATGCTGGGTACCTGGCTGTCCTCTTCAGTGGCTTTGTCCAGGCACTGGTTACTGTTCACATGCAACAGGGTTAATTTCTTGAAGACAAAAGAAAAAGAAATCAGCTTTATAAAAATCACCAGGCATAAGGCAACAAAAAAATTTCTAGCTGGCAGCAAAACTTTTCCATAGGTAAGCAGGAACTAGATGAGTGCCTGTGGTTACTGACTCCAGATTCCAAACTTTAAAACTGTTTAAATATTGCTATCTGGCATTGTAGACACTAAAAGTAGTGCTTTACAAAAAACAAAACAATCTGAACTTGTAGACGATGTTCTTTATCAAGCAACATCCACCATTCTTTAGATAGGATTACACAGCCAGGATAGAGTTAGAAATTACAGGTTGGTAAAATACACAACTTCAATTATTAGTTACAACAGAGGCTTTTATCAGATCAGAATGAACATGTTTTCAAAAGTACTTTTTCTTMCTCAGTTGGGGACACAATACTGACTTTATATTATGTTCTTTAAGCACTTTTTTAGCTCTATTAAAAGTATGTTCTTTTACAAAAAGTATGTGCAATTTCACATAAGTATATACCTTTTCCTACACCTACTAATCTCACTTATGTAATCTTTGGTCTACCAATCCATCTACACCTCAGCAGTAGCCTCACGGAGTAGCCTCAGAAGCTGCAATTCCTGCCACTGARCTATGGATACTCCTCAGTGCACCAACTTGCCTATGGTACTACAGGCATTGCTATCAGTATTTGTTCTCTCAATCAGCAGCTCAGCCAGGGCACTGGAATGATTGAAAAGTCATGGCCTTATTTGCACAAGCAGCAAAGGGTAATAAAAAAAAAAACAAAACCTGAGCACATCAATCTCCTGCACTCAGGTGCTGAGGAACAAAGGAAGGAGTTCAACAGAGGCAGAAAGGAAAAAAAAAACTACAGAAAATAAAAATCACTCAACTGTGTGGGCAGGAGTTCTTTTTAAATATGCTATAACTTTTCTTTGTGCTTTATTAGGCAGCTTTCAGTAATGTTTTGAAGATTATGCTTGGATTTTCTACTGACAGAATAAAGACAAAAAACACATATAACTGAATTTATGGCTGAGGATCACCATAGGAGAAGTCTTTGGCAATAACTGCAAGAGAGACAATTGTGTTTAGGTGTCTAAAGATGCATTTTTCTTACMACTGATAAGGTAGAAACCTAATGAAAAGCACTTGCCCTTTGGTAAATCACTGCAGGTGGTAATATTATTCATATTATTTGCTTAAGTCAGGTAAACYAACTACATTAAAACCAAGAATGAATAGTTCCCAAGACTAATTTAATCTTGCAAGCCTTCAGCTTTCTTCAGTGTCCTATCAACAGCTGCCAGCAATGTGCAGAAATCCTAGCAGAGATCCATTGTCTTCCACATTAACTGCCATCCTAATCACAAAACCATCACTCACACATATTTGCTTAGTGGAAAAGGCTGCAGGCTTTGTTAACACCTCAGCTACTGAAGCCTATAGCAAGTAAATTTAGTCAGAAATAACCCCCACTTTGCTTTTTAATTAGTGAAGTGGCCTTTTTGTAGCTAAATATCTAAAAGTCCTTTWCAAAAACAGTTATTGCAAATATACCGGCAAAATTCTTCAACCACAAATTATCTCATAACCGTCTTTTGTAATTACTGATTTTAAATTAATAAGCTTGAGAACTACTTTTTTTCTAACTATCCATGAAGTCAGAATTTTTGACTGCATTACTCAATCACAAAATCGTTTCTAGAGCCTGCAATCAAATTAATGATGAATTGATCAATGGCCAATGATTTCTAAATCTGACAGGTCAGCATATGAGCTTCAAAGTAAATTTGAACATTATGTGTGARAAAGAGCATGACTGAAGTAAAGCTGTTTTAAGCATCTATATATTAGACATACCATGATTAGAAATGTAAAAACATCTTTWTAAGTTTGCAATGCCCATTTTTTAATTAGACAAGTATTTCCTTTTAACTTTGTGCAAGACAAGACACCAAGTACTGGATTTGTCAAGTCATCAGTATTACCGTTTATTGTCCAATAGATACCTGGAATACTTCTCCATTTTTCATCTGATTCATATACAACACTACACTATCAGACCATATTTCTCCWAAGCATCCAAAAGCACATTCAAAATGTTCTTCCTAAAGCTCCCCCAAAACTCACCAGGTAATTAAATCAACACAGATGTCCACTGCATGACTACATGGTGAATTAATAACAGAGGGAACATAATCCTGACTTTATTTCCTGTTTTGTCTGTCAAATACTGKCTCCCATTTAAATATGTTCCTCTGTACCTCATGTTGAAACCCAAGTTGTCTCATTTTACAGTCAAAAGTCATTAGAAGACTTACCACTGGATCATATTCCCAAAGCTGATTTCCTTTTAGATGGTGGCACTTGAGCATYGTTACTGGGCCGTTAAGTTTGGATACATCTAAACACAAATCATCTGTTCGAATTTCTTTATTGGCAGTATACGAGAAAACCTAGACAGAAAAAGAATGAGAGGAACTGAAAAAGAACTGCTTCAACCAAAAGATTCCTAGAGTGAGGGGAAGGGGAACATTTGTTCATTATTTCATTGATTCCCAGTAATTTTTTAATTATTTCTTTTGTTTTCTGTTCCCTTCACAATGGGGAGCCATAGGGTTTTTTTTGTTTTTGTTTTGGGGGGGAACAAGTCTAAACAYCATCACAAGCTGCTCAGTCAAAACAGGCTTTTTTTGAACAGAAGACTGCTTGCTGTGAAGGAACATGAGAATCCCACAGCTGAGATACAGAAAAGATATAAAATATATAAAAATAGTATTTCAGGCACAGGCAYGTTTGGGTTTTTTTTTAAAGTAATAATGCCAATCAGGAGTTCCAATCAGAATGCAGTTCCAAAGAACCTGCAGGAGGTGAAGTCTAGCTCGTAGCAGTGTTCACCTCCCATGAATTTGTTTTTGACTTTAAAGTTGAGCTAAAATTCACTGCAAACAGGCCTCAAAAACATTCAAGTACAAACCACCACCAAATCTTCTCACACATTTCCTCTTACAGGCATCTTTTTTAATGAGGGTTTCCTAAACTACAACTTAGGTATATTTTGAAAATAACTACAAAAAGTGTCCAAGAATTGTCCCAATGAGCAGTATAATTCAACACATTAAGAAAATTCCTTAAAAAAAATTATCACCTGATTGCCACCCATTCCATGGCAGTTAAAGATTCCAACTTTCTCATTTTCTTTTCTTGCCATGTTATCCAGACATTGATTTGTCTCCACATTTCTTATCTAGGAGTGAAAAAGAGCACATCACCAAAGGCTGATTTTTTTCAAAGAGAACTAGGTTCATATCAAACCACACTGGCACCACTTCTCTCTATAYACCAGAAGTGAACCCTATTAACAATGAGGCATCACTGTCCAAGACCCAAACTCCCAAGCAAATATTCAAGCTACCAGGTCACAGAGCTGTGATTATTTTTTTTTTCTTTCTTTGGAGGATCATTCTGTCTTGGGGATACTTTTTGTTCCAACACTCAGCTACAACAGAATGGAGACAATTGAGTCTCCAGCCCAAACCCTTCAACAGTATTAATTAATCCCTGTATCACTATATATTAAGCAGGCAGGAATATCGAATCTCCTGATAGTCATGCAGAAGCATGAATGCCTGCTCCATTYTGCAAAAAGTGTTTCTTTTAAAACCAAACAGTACAAAATCACTCTACAGMAAACTTGATATTTAGTTCAACATAACTTGTAGAGGAGAGAGTGCCTACTTATTTAGGATGGCATCACCTGTACTATTTCTACAGTCACTTAAAAATGCTAAAGAAAAAGCMGAAATTCCCAGCAGGCTTAGGGGTTGTAGAATTTGCTGGTCACTGGTGAGGATTCTGGGGGTAAAATTCAGAGCAGCTTTTAGGCAAAGACCTTGCTTGACGTAGTACAGCTTTTAAGCAAAACTTTGCTCATACTCCATGAAGAGAACATTATAGAAAAAGTTATCCATAACTACATTGCTAAAGAATTATTTCTAAAGCCATTTATATGTCATTTTGTACTGTAGCAGAAAAAAGGAAAACATTCAAATTATAGTACTGTATACCAAAGTTGTTGTTTCCCCACTGAGAAGCCAGATTTATCATTTTACAGGTGACAGAAACACAGGTGGAAGATACTTGAACTTTGCTGAAGACAACCTGCCTGTACTCCTCAGTTCAAAATACAAACAATTTACTGCATAATGTACTTTACACAGGGAAGATGAATATGAAAGATAAAATCTTACCTCTCCCAGAGAAAAGTAATGGCGTGGAATYTGGGAATCAGGATAAACATTCTCCAGGTACCAGGAGAAAGGCTTGCACTGGAGCTTGCGCCTCAGCCCAAGCCGTGATGATATGTCCCCATAATCAACTTTAGTAACTCCTGTAGAAACAAAGGAAGTTTTATTCAACGTCTGCCAATAAATGTAATTTAATTCCACTTAATAAGAAAACCYATCAGTATAATTTACTACTTCCATGAAATGCTCTTTCTTTAAAAAGTCACCTCAATACAAAGAGGTTTTTATATAATATAGCATTATGCTGTTTATCCTCAGAGAGGACACATCTGTCAAGACCAGTGACTTCTTTTTGCAGCTAATTAAATGAAAGATAGAATCACTACAGCTGAGCTGTGCCTGACAACTTCTTACTGTGGTTTGTGGAACAGTTTGAATGCAGTTGCTTACTAAGTTAACAGAGAAGAAAGGCTGAAACCTTTTTAGTCACTAATGCCATTCTATCCCCWGTGGTAACTGGGGTGTGTATCTGCAGCATAACGCAGCAGTCTCCTTCTGTGGAGCAAGGAGAATTCCAATTTAATTTATWTCTGTAAGCCAGGTACCACCTGCTGGACTCTTCATCATCTATCTAACTGCACAAAGAAGCAGGCAGAAAGCAGCCTTCATACAAAGCACTAAATCTTTAATAATTCAGCATTTGTTCAATGTAACCGCAGCGTTTGCAGGAAGTATGTTCACCATTATGACTGTTATCATTTTTTTTGGTGGTATTTTGCTTGCCTTTTTATTCCTTTGCTCCTCATTTATCAAAGTGCTCCTTCTTCCTGTATCTTCCCACTCCTTTGTGGTTGCTTTAATTCCTTCTGAAAATTAATTTGTGCAAGTCCCATCTGCAGATGGGTTGAGGATGGTGCGCATGAATAGTAGATATTTTTGCTTCATCCAAATTGAGCACTATTATAATTAATATTCCAATATTTATAATAATTAGTAAGAGTAGGATAATTTCTAGTTTTCAAGCATCATGTCCTTTTTCTATTTCCTGCACCACACTCCATATCACACACAGGTCAAATGCAATATGCTATCAAAAATCCCAGATCAGAAAAAGAACAAAAACTAGCCCCGGCAGTTTAAATTACCCTAACAGACTACAAATACAGCTCTGCTGTTTACCACACCACAGACTTCCAGCTGCACACATTTTTCAGAAATCCCTTCATTTGGAGGACTGAGAGTTACCTCTAAAATTGTTGACCTTGGAAACAGAGTCCGAGACATTTCAAAGCTGGCACACTGTGTATTAAATCGAACTGCCAGCAGATGGTGTCTTTCTACTCAATTGAGACAGATAATTGGATCAAACTTTAGCTAACTGTCTGTAAATGTCAATGAAAAACACAATTTCGACATTTCCGAATTAAAAAAAAAAAAAACGTTAGCCAGGGTTTTAGGATTTTTTTTGTAATTAAATACTTCATTTTAATAAATATATTGGAAAGCTATACTRGTAAGGGAATGAAAGTGAAGAAAAACTTGTTTTTACAGAATTCCAGAAAACTTCAGTCTGGGTTTTCAAGTCGCAAAAGAAATCCCAAAACCAAGAAACAMAAAACAAATTTTTAAAGAAAGAAAAAAAAACCCAAACCAGCCACAGAATGCTGCCCTATCTTCATGAAAGCAATATTTGCTCTATACCAAAAGCAACATTCTATCAAAAGCTGATGTAAGTAAGAACAGAAAGGTTCCAACCACAGCTAAGTACAGGATTCTTCATTTTTCAGTGGTGAAAAAGCAGCTGATGGATGAAACAGTTATTGTGCCACTCTCACAACAACCTTACAACACTAAGAACTTACTCAGTTTAYTACACTGACCTCCAGAAAACAACACTGTTAATGGCAATAAGAATTAAAGTCACAGCCATAAATAATTAAATGTAAAGTGAGACTTAATAGCATACAACTGTGCTGTTTCTTAAAGTAGTTTTAAATGTCACCACACAAAAAKTGCCAGCTGATTTTTTTCTCTGCTACAATGTATTCCATTAAGCCATTYTTATTCAGAAAGGTTTTTAAAAAATCCTCTCTGAGGTCAGGTCTGCACCAAACCATACATAAAGAGTACAGTTAGCATCAGGTTAGGAGAYGGACTGAAGAGCAGAACAGGTAGAGTTGCCTTAGGAGTGTCCTCTACTAAGGCTGCATTATTCTGTTTCCAAGATTTCTGGTACATTATCAAAACTCTCTAAACCAGCTTGAATTTTCTATCCAATGTAGTGCCAGTTACTTTATGGGGAATTTCTTTTGGGGAGAAAAAAAATGGAGGAAAACAAGAAAAACTGCAGCAAAGTATAAAGCATACCAAAAATTAAGCACAGGTTTAAATCACTATTCCCTCCAGAGACCAGTAATATATATATATATATACACACATATATATATATATATATATATACACACACACACACACACACACATACACATATATATCTACAACAGTGACATATGTCCTTCTAGGGGTTTGGACATTTTTTTTCCAAGGCTCAGCTAAAAAACTAAACAAAAAAACAAACCACAGAACATGAATTAGCTTAAATTTCCTCCCAGAAGACAATTATGCCAGATTGTAAAGGTCTGTACATTGTGAGGAGGACAGTCATGTCCATTGGCTGCTTTTTTCAAATCTTCAGTTAATACTAAAAGAAAAAGTTAGGAAAAAAAGTCCTAGAAACACAGAATGGTTTRGGTTGTAAGGAACTTAAGGATCATCTCATTCCAACGCTCTTSCCATGAGCTGAGACACCTTCCTCTACACCAGGCTGCTCAAAGACACATCTAACCTGACCTTAAACGCTTTCAGGGACAGACCATCCATATCTTACAAATCAGAAATAGTATTTAAGAAACCTTGCTACTGTTGTCTTTGACCATAACAATTAYATTTTTTCCTCAACCCCCCTGCCCCCAACCCTAATGACATTTAAAAGTTTGGGCCTCTGATGATTCTATTTGTCACAGCCTGCTGTTTGTTGTGGGACAATCACATCTTTTTTTCCACACACAAGCTAAAATACAAATACTGGTAATGCAAAAAAACCCCACATGAAATCATCCAGTCACACCAGCACCAGTTATTTTGTACAAATGTAGGACTGCACTTGCTTGTGCTGTCRCTGCTCTTGAAAAAGTCTGGCATGCAGAATAAGATCACTCTGATTATTAAACAGAATGGTCTTTCCTTATACTTTGATAAGAACATATATGTAATGATGTCTATCAGTAGAATACTCCCTTGATTTTAATTTTCTTTGGCACCTTATATTTAAGCTTCCCATCAGCCATGTTGCAACAGTTGTCCCATCCTCACAGTTTCAAAAGCTGAAGATTTGCTTGCCCAAGTTTAATGTGTGGCAATAGATTTATGCTAAACTCTTTTGAAAAAAACAGCATGTTGTTATCAACATGATTATAAATTGCTCAATCATTTTAAAAAGCAGAGTATGAAAACTGTTTCATCTAAATCTAGTCTCCTATAAAAATAATATAACTTGTTTTTATTTAGTATTAGAAAACTCTATAAGCAATAATAATTTAAAACCAATTTGAATAGCTACATTCTTTGCATTCCCAATTAATGCTAAAAGGGAATAGTAGCTGAATAAAAAAACAGGTGGAAACTCTCAGTAGGTACTTTTGAACATAGGCTTAGCTACATTAGAGATGTGAACTCAGTCCCTCCTCTGTCCTCCCTATCAACCACAAATACTGTTTTCCATTTCCAGTCTGTACGTACTGAACCTTGACTTACCATGCCTGGCTAAAGCCCAGTGCAGGCAGTAATTAGATACGAGGCCCACAGATCCAGGTTTCAGGATAACACACCTACAATGACTCCTGCTTAGGTAATTCCACAGTGCTCTCTTTTCAGGCTTTCTGCCTGCCCACTGGGTCCTAGGGTAATACACCTTAGGCTATATCCCAGAATACATATCCCAGAATATGCCTTCTGGGGCAAACTTTGGTCAACAATGAAAATAATTTCTATATAAACTAAATAAAGCTGTACCCAAGCTCACTGGAGCTGCTTTTGGGGATGTCTTCAGCTCACCAGCTTTGGAGCTGCCCCCCCGAAAGGGGCAGCTTTCCCTTGCTCAGCTTCAGATTCCTGCTGTGCCTCCTGTGGTGACACAGGCTCTAACTCAACCTTTGGGGAGCCAGCCCACAGGAGAAATGATCCTGACGAATCCAGCAAACCACAGAAGCAGTTGATGCAGATAAAGGATCAGCAGGTGAGGGGAGTTGGAGCCCTATTACCTGCCATAGCAGCACACCTTCCCTGAAAAGCAAGGCACCCTCCTCACATCAAGCTGTGAAAGTGGCATCACCATCTCGTGAAGCCTCCTCCCCTTGGACAATACAGTCCTAATATTTTAGCCTGGATAAAGTGAGGAAAGATCAGCACTAGAAATAAAGAAGTGGCAGAGTCCACAGAAAGAAGAACGACTGGAGCCAGGAAACACGACTATTCACATGCTGGATTTGTTTTCTGAAAGCTGAAGAGAAAATGGTCTGCTGAACTCATGACTGTGAGAAAAACTAGCAGCTAATGAGAAAGGACTGCAGCCAGCGCCTGCACTGCTGGGGAGAAGAGCTGCTGYCTGCAAAGAGACAGCCTTGATTTGGGCTGAGCAGCTGCTGCAACAAACTCCTGCCCAACCTTGATCTGTACCTAACCACTCCTAAGCAGAGAGATGGCTTCTAAAGCGCACACAAGCTTAAAACAGACAAGTAGYAGTTTCTACTGGGCTATACTTATAAAAGAAGAAAAGGATTACAGGCTTACTTTTCAAGAGGGCAGCTTTCCATTTAACTACATTACATCAATAGTAAAAAGTCTCTTGAGTTCCTATCATTCAAGCAGCAAGCCTTTTTTTTCCAGACAACACAGATTACATGAAGTGGGAAAGCTACCTGAGAATCTTACATTTGCTTTCCTGGATGAATCCCTCTGTGATTCACTACCTTAGAGGAACAGAAAAGAAAGTATATAAAAGAGGAAACAAGTGTCTTGTTAGCTAGGCTCAATGATGCTTGTAAGTGTATTATCTCCTTCAAAACTCAATTTTTTTCATCCATATCAACTAATGAAAAAATCCTGGGTGCACAGAGGATTGCCTGTTTTCTTCACTCATCTGCACCCAAGGCTTGCAAACCAGCATCAGCTTAAGAATCCTCACCTCGCTCCTTGCAAGAACTTGTGACACTGTCACAGTAATACTGAAATTACACACGGAGCTAGCAAACAGTTTCACAGGCTGCATATTGTGCTCTGCCTGAGGATTACTACACCAGCATTCTGCGAGACCTATACATTTAAATTTTTATATTAGAAAGATATCTGGAAAAGCTAAGTGAGCCAAGCTGGCAGAGGTTTGCCGAGCTCCTAAACAACTTAACGCCCACAAGAGACTGAAACTGGTACTGATGCTATTTGTTGTCAATGGGTAAAATCACAGTCTGCAACACTCAGCTAAGATTGAAGGTACCAGAATGACAAGAATAAGGTGCCTGTGAACTTTCCAAAACAGTAGTCCTTTTTAGTCAGTATCTACTGTATCTCACAACTTACGTTGTGAGGAAAGAAAGGATTTTGGAGCTGTGAGAGGCATGAGCAGCACTGAACACTTGTGTGTTCATTCTCTGAACAGCAGGTATGCATTAGAGCTAAAGAATGACCCACAGCACCAGGCATTCTCCTCACAGCCCCAGGCAGCAAATCAATTTCAGAATAACCCAACTTATTCAGATACGATATGATCCTRTTCTCCAGACACTTGAAAATTCTGGCATCAAACGTGAGTGCCCGGTCAGTACGGTCACGGGGACACAAACGAGAGCGTGTGACAGGCGCCAGGTGCAGATGCTCTAAGAGGAGCTTGGCAGGAGCACATCCCTATCCAACAATCACTCAGGCTATTAGCATACAAATTATGCAGACATGAATCTTTTGAAAGGAAAGAAAATATACAGTGCAGTTACTGATAATTGCTTAAGTTACTTTCACCATTTCAGAATTTTTACTGTCTTTGGAGAATGCATGCAAATTCTACAGTACTAKGGAAGTCCTATCAAAAAACCCCAATCCTATAAAATTCAAACAGTGTAACTACTTTTGTAGCTTATGCTAACCACACAAAGTGGGAGGACTAGAGATTATATATAAAGTAACAAAGCCTTATCACGGCTTATCAGTAATGAACATTTTTTAAAGAATTTTGTTATTTTTTATTATTAGGTCTTCCTGCTACTTTGTTCATTTTAAAATCTATCTTGGCGTGGATGCATAAGAGCAATCTTAACCAAAAAAGACTGCACCTATTTATATACAACTTTTCTGAATACTTATACATGTTCATGTTTGAATTTATAATGCTGAATTAATTACCAAATAGGGCAACAACAATAAGCTGTCAACTTCCGATTTCACTTTAAAAGCTTTGAATAGCAGCAAGACTTCTTTTAATTAAAAGTCTTACACAGACTCAATTGAGTAAATCATTATTTTAAGACAAAACCACCATAAATCTGCACTGTCAGTTGCTTTCACAAGCATCTGTAAAACCCATAATCTAAAATTTGACACAATTCAGACTCAAACTGCATTGTATTACAGCTTTTAAATGTCAGTAGTAATGCAGGTTTAATAAGCAGACCATAAGGAAATACTAATATTCAAGAAATTTCTTTAAAAGAAGAAAGCAAATGTGGCAGACATAAAACTACCACTTAGTATATAAAGGCTAATGTCTCAAGTATTTAGAAAGGTTGCCTGTTGCCAACCAAAGTTTGTTTGTCTTTTATACAACAACAAAAATATCCTCCAGTAGAAAGTAATAATTCAGTATTTCCTAGGCTCCCTTTTTTTCTCCTGATTTTTTTTGCAGAAAACCTGAGTTCATGGAAATTTGCTCTCATATTTTACATCCTCTTGTTTTGCTAACATCCACATAAAAAACCATAATAAATATCATCAGACTCAATTATATTGGCAACTTGCCCCTACACTCTAGATAGTGACATACAAATTCTATCAAGACAGAAGGTATTAACTTTTGCCACTCCTGCTTCTGGGTTTCACTTAAAATMATTTCTGATGTATTCAGCATGAAATGCCTACAACACAGAAACCAGAGCCCAAATTTCAGCACGTTATGATACATATTTGGATGGCTAGTTTTCAGCACTACAGTTGAGCTCTTTGATGTTCCACTGAGCTTCAGTTCTATTGCACAGGAAGCTCATTCATAAATCATGTCCACGTTAGGAAACAAACAAACAAACAAAAAACCCTTCAGGGCACATCTCTGGCTAACAAAATTACTCTTCAATTAAGACCTTGCTTTTTGTATACCTTAAGTGAGTTCTGCCTTAACGAACTTCAAAGCAATAACATTCTTATATAAATACTGATGTTATTTCCCAGTAGTAACAGCATTTTAATTCTTAATAAGTATTTCTCATAACCAAAGACCTGCTTACCTGGGGAAATAATGTAGAAAAAGTTTTTGAATTCATCCATCCAGACTTCTGCAAGCCGCCTGTTATTTTTGTTGATTATCTGCCCGGTACCTCCCGGGAAAGTGTATGGTGTTGCTTTCCTGAACACATGCCCAACGTGTGAACAGGTTACAATTTCCAAAGTGCCACCACACTGCCAGATCTGGAAGGCGTAGAACAATTATTGCATAGTTACAAGTTGCTAAAAAAAGTTCAGAAACATTAATCACTTGCTTCTGTTCAAGGTGGGGAAACAACATTAGTTGAGGTCCAAACCAAATGCACACTCCATGGAAAAGTTTTTTTCTGCTCAACAGCTTAAGATGCTCACAAGCCCCAGCAAGGCAGTGTATGGAAGTACTACAGCCCCCAGAGCAATAATGCATCAGCCAGAGATTACTTTAAAGAACTGGGCAAGCTGACCACAAAGGAAGGAAAAGGCTCTCATGAATCACAGGAACTAACAGGTGTCTAAAATAGTCCATTATAAAACAGAATCTCCACATAAAAGAACCCATACGCTTCCCAAGTCCCTGAAAATATTTTCAGTTTTATTTTGGACCTCGAAAAATGGCAGATTCAGAAAGATGAAGTACATCAGTAGAATCCACCTAYACACTTTTTGCTGACAAGTAAAAGGAAAGAAAATGGGGCTATTTGGTAGCAACAAAAATGAGAATAACACTGGTTAGGTCCAAACGAACACATGAAATCAGGAAGTAAGTAAAAAGCGACAAGAAGSGTTTGTAACAAGAGGTGCTCACATTTCATTGTCACATTAAACAATGCACTGACAACATCACCCTTAACTGATGCTCCCCGACCAGCTTTTCTAACTGAATTCCTTCTAACACACAAACTCTTCTTCAGAATAACCTTCTTAATCTTTTAATCACAAAGCTCTACAAACTATTCACTATGCACGTTTCACTGACAGATATTCTTTGTGCATCTCTGTTAATGGGGAAGGGAAGTGCCAGATGCAACAGAAGAGGACATTGATGCAGCAGCAGATTTGTGTTTTATGGAACTCAAGATGCACTGTCCTAATTAATGATTAATAAATTAATGATTAATAAATTAATGATTAATAAAAACTACAGAGTTTTACCTACCCTGAAGGAAATTTCTAGGTTTTCTCCACCCCAAATATCCATTCCAGCATCATATGTTCCAATTTCCTGGAAGTAATCTCTGTCTATTGAAAAAAGGCCTCCTGCCATTGTAGGTGTCCTGGAGAGGGAAAAAAAAGCACATCAGTCACAATAAAAACATACTTAGATTCATTTCACACTTACACTGACAAATTAGCTGTTTTGTTTCTTCCCAAGTTCCTAACATATTCCTTCTCAGTAAGCTCCCATACAAATTCTGTTACTGTTGGTGTACTTGTTAGCTCACAATTTTCAAAAGATGGAATCAGGCAGTGGCAGTTCTCCTTTYCTCACTTCAAACTGACATCTGGATAGAAAAAAAGTCCCTAAAAAGCTGCTGTCACGCCTGAGAAAGGCTTCTGCCTCCAATGCTGGTAACTCATAAAAAAGAAACCAGTTTCAGACAGGAAAATTATACTTCTGGCTACTGCTCTTGAAACAATTTTGGGAGACCATTAAGTAGCCTGCTTGCTTTCAYTTTTATTGCTTCATCCAAGAATACTCTACAGTCAGGGTTACATGCAGGTTTTCCTTACAGATTCCTTAATGTCAGAAAAAAGAAAACTTTGCTAGCAGTTTCTCAGAGCTTTAGAAACATCTCCCAAATTTCAACATTTTTAGACAACAAGTACACAACAAGCAAATTATATGTTAGGCTGACAACTTTGTACTGCATTTATTTACATTTTTAGCATAAATATCTTTATATCACTAGCTATTTTCCTGAGATGTTTTGGGTTTTTTCTGAAAGACAAAATACAAGCTAGGTCACAATCTAACGAAAAATTTATATGTCTTTTGCCCCGCTGAAAAGGAAACTGGGGGAAGGGAGAATTACAATTAGCCATATCCTGAGAAACCTCTTAATTTCTTAAATTAAAAACAAACAAAAGTCAGCAAAGACCAGATCCTTAACTTTACAGTAAGCAAATATTGCCCAGTTTTTAGAAAGGTAAGGACGGAAAATATATGTCTGCAATTGTTAAAAGGCACATATTACACACAAGCTATYTTCCTCATTACCTTTCTCATAAACATACATGACACCCAAGTATAAATTCACCCCCATCCATGCCCTCTTAAGACTTTTAATTTTGCATGGGAATGCACATACACAAATATACATGACTTACACATACACTACAAATCAATGCATCTTTACAAAATACAGCTTACTTTGCTAGAATAAAAGATAAAAATAAGGTTGAATTAAAAAAAAAAAAGGACCTTGTTATAAATTTGTGCATCGTTGTAAGTGCTATCTGAAAGTTAGCAATTCTGCATTAATTAACATAAAACTGAAAAATACTTCCAAAATGACAAATTGATTGATTCCTTTATTGCTACTGMAAGTTAGCAACAACCGATACATGCAAAAACTTTTATGTTGTTCCTTCAACCAGACAAAAAAGATGCTACAATGCTTAACGAAGTACTTAACAACCTTGAATACTTTAACATAAAAAGGTTATGAGCAAGCATCAGACAAACATTTTAAGCCATTTAAWGATTTTTCATTACCTAACGGGGAGGGTTCGGTCTCCTTTCCGTCGATCCATCTCTCTCTGAGGAACAGGGTACCAACGAAAATTCAGCTTCCAGTTGAATCCACCATAGGTCATGTCAGATCCTGCCATGTATTCGAAGGTGTCATCACTGATTACATCAATGATGGGACACACTACTGTCCTCCTAGGAAGAGGAAAGAAACAAAATTTATTAATCAAAAGGGTCAAAAAGGACATTTCGGTTCTTTTAAATATTGTATTTAACATATGCAGTTGAAAATTTATAATGCCATCTTTTAACAACATTATTCAATAAATTATTAACAGGAAACATACTCAAATTCTGTCTTGCTAATTGTGATTCTGATATAATTTTGGCAATCCAGATCTTTTTTTAAATCATATTTGCATTATTACCAGTAATAAATATTCATCCCTCTGCAGATGAAAATGATGATCCCAGCTTTCTCACTGCTACACAGTGATTAGATGGAAAACAAGAGGTTCTTGTTTCTAGCTGGGTGGTCAAAGTAACCTGCATGTATTGAAACTAAAACTTGGACATTAACTTGGGCTAAGTATTTTTATATACACTCAGGACTAAGAGAGAGTCATTGTTAACAAAGCACATCACAGCTGCATCACAGCTGACAGAAAGTGACCTCAGTGTCCACTGACCTGACATTATTAATACATATATTCACAGGAACCAATTCTAATCATCTTAGAGACACTTAAGTAACCAGGCTTCCTCTCATGGGAAAAATTCAGAGGTTGCTTGCAACTGAATTCTAAGGACTTAAGTCGAGGCATTTGCACAGATTTTAACAATGTATGTATGTATGTATGTATGTAGTCTCACAAACCTGACGAATGACAACAGTTTACTTTGCACACTGATGAACAAAGATTCTTCATTATTTGTAGCTTATTCATCATGTAACACTATACTTTGTAACATCAAATTCTAAGTGTAATTTTTATCTATAACAATAGCTACTAGGGATCTTTAACACCATACTTAATATCTATTCTATTTTATATGTTGTCTAACAGAGTAGCAAGCAACCACAGTCACTGCTCAGATGTATGATCATTTTATAAATCAGACAATTCTCTCACTTTCTTCCCCAATACAATTTCCATCATGGATATACGCATGATTCCAGTGATTACTCTAACTTTAGAAAATACATCCCAGAAGACTAAGACACAACACAGATTTCTACAATCAAAACCATTATGTAACAAAGAAATAACCAAGACAGCCTGAAAACTATAAACCTGAYAGCTCTTGCTCACAATGTTGGTGCTACATGAGACCACGGCTCCATTTCTTTCTCAAGATTATCTTCTGAAATTCATGAAGGCATAGGCCAGGCTGCAGACTGAAGACTTTGCATTCCCATAATTCCTCAATTTCATTCATTTTCAGGACTCTTGCTATTTAACACATCATTCCATGCATCCCAACATTGACTTCACTTGAAACAGAGTTTTACTCTTAAAAGTTTAACTGAATTAGCCTTTTATCCTTACACCAATGAGAATTTATTCAGCCCCTCAGAAAGTAGGTATCTGCTTGCAGACTATTTTGTAATACTTGGAAAATTTCTTAATAACTGCAAAAACCCAACATGGGCAAATAGATGGATAATTACCTGTCAGCTTTGATCCTTGCCAGCAGAGGTTCAAGCCAGCCTACTGTACATTCACAATGAGCATCTAGGAAGGTGATGACTTGGCCTTTAGAAGCAGCAGCCCCCTTTAATCTTGCTCTAATCAATCCAGAACGCTGTTCCATTCGAATCACATGAACAGGTACTTTTAATTTTTTCACATAACTCTCCAGTGGTCTTTTTAAGAAGTCTGTAAAGAATGATCAAAACCGTGAAAAACGTTAGTTATGTAGTTCAGTTGCCTTTTTTTTTAATGAAGAGACTTGAATTAAGACACATTTCCCTTTTCTTGTCTATCCTTTTGCTACTTTCTCAGCTCGTTTCGTCTACTGCATATTCTACATTTCACAATACTCCTTTCCACATCTCCAAATGTTTTATTCAATAGCACAGAAAGTTCTTCCTCCTTTTTATTTCTTTGTGATAGAAAACACAAAAAAGAGAGAGCAGAACACTTAACACAAAACCCAGATGGGACAGGCAAGCTTTTAGGGCAGAGAAGATGTGATCCTTACTTTCAAAAACATGCGTAAGTGCTCTTGGACATAACACTTCTCTACCAAGAAAATACAGAAATGATTTGACTAGCTGAAYATAATGAATTGCCACCTACAGTAATGCAACTTACAGATAATTTCTTTGTGAAAATTTAAAACACAATCAAGCTGATTTTTCAATTGTGCTTTCTGGCTAATATTTTTTATTAGATTATTGCTATAGCACCTAAAACCAAAAAGGATAATGGGCTATACATAAAGGAGAATCTGTAACACCAACAAATCTCAATGTAATGTGAATTATGAAGAACAAGTTATTCAGAATAGGAAAGTCGATTATCATATGCCTAGAGACTCAAAATTACTTGCACTGCAAAGAACTACTGGGTTATGATGAATGAAGAATAAATAAGTGAGGGAGAATGTAATGTACAGTCGCAGAAACAGATTTCTGCAATAACTTGCAGATTCCAAATGTGTAAGGAAGGCAAAATAGTCTTATTGCCTAGCTATGGAATAGAWTAGACTGTACACTCAAAGCACCCGGGAGTTCAAAGTTGTACTACAACAGTGCAAAGCTTGCAGCAGGATTTCATGTAAGGTAGGAAGCACCTCATACAAGAAAAAGGTATGACATTGCAGGAGGGGGAAAAAAGTCTAGGCATGAACTCTTAGTGGCTCTTTTGTAGATTTGGAGAGGCAGTGCTGACTTGAAGGTGATTACCACTCCTTACCAATTCTCTGGATGAATGAGTTCTAATTGCCTTCCCATTATTTTCTGTGCATTGTTGGACTGCCACTAAAACCCACAGTAATAAATTCTGACATGTCTTGAAAGCTAAAGCGTGCTAAAAGTACATAAGAGTTTGATATATCTAAATATTTGTGTCCRGAGAACTCAAAGCAAGGTAATTCTTATTTTGCATATGAACAGAGAAGCAAATTAATAAGTGTTTATTAGTACAAATCAAGTGTACAATTAGTACAAATCTGAACATCATGCAAAGCTTTTGGGTTGAGCACTGAGGTCATTTGGCTGAYTGAGTCTGTAACAAATACAGTCTCATGCCTTTACAGTGTGGCTTTCCAAAAATATCATGGCAATGTTTATAGTTCTAATGTATATGGCTTCCATCACATACACAGAATATGCAGCGTTTCTCTCTATGCTCACCGTCTGATGAGCAACTCACACAAATCAACATGTTTCTCTGCACATTTCAGGAGCAGTGCTGATAAGCTTTTAAAGTATTTCCATCCATTTTAAACTTAAACGAATGTATATAGGCTTTGACATTGGTTCTTGAATGTAGTTACATTGATAGAATGGTAAAACTCTGGCAGGGGGAAGAGAAAGATTTTAGTAATACAACTGCAGCCAGTCAAGAACATAAACCTCCATTACAGAAAGTCTTGCTCAACATATTGCGTATAAAAATCTTGASTCCTATCTCCATTTGCTCTGTAAAGTATTTAAAATTTCAATTTATCAAGTACTTTTCAACRTTTTTTTTCTCTATCAAAGAATCACGGATGTGTGCACTGTCTCCACTATGGAGAAAATAAGGTTAAGAACAGTCCTTCTCCCTTGTTTAACCATGTCCATAAGAATATTCTTATGATCTACCACCTTGTTCAAAACTTCAAAAGGGCTTTTTCCCAGAAACAAAACATTCTGACAGACCTTCAGTAACTATGTCCTTGAAATATTACCAGAGCTTCAGAAAAAYAGCCAGAAAAGATAAAGCTTGATGTCTCATCCCTATAAAGGCATAGTAAATAATTCAGGCATCAAGATTTCAGAAGTTCCTCTGCTACCAGCAGTTAGGGCAAAATGGTCAAATCTAAGGAGCTATTTTCCCTCCAGAACACCCTCTCTAGGAGAAATATACATCCCTTACAAATTGCTCCCTTTTTGCAAGTAGCAGGAATCTAGCYTTTTTGATCAGTCACACATCCAGAAACTAGTAATAGTTTCTTGTAAGGTAAGACTTGKTTTTTTCCCTTAAAGGAAAAAAGCAAATATTTGAATAGTCTTTTAATGCATATAATACATTTTAGTCTACAGGAAAAACCCAGTTCAAACTGTGGAGATGATTTTTTTATACAAACCTACTGGTCATATTTGTACTAAATTCTATATTGAACACTGAGATGAGAAGTTTTATGCATTACAGAGTCAGCTGTTTATGAGTGACCCAGGATTAGAGCTAATTATCCAGCATTGCTTCATACATTTTCAACTGAGTAAGGTTTGATTATATTAAAAAAAAAAAAACCCATGCATCACCCCAATACTTCTAATTGGAAACAATAATAATTCATGTAGTTTCACAGATATAACTGCGGAGGATATTCTTATCAAGCCTTTTTTCTGTCAAAAGGGTTCAAAGTTCTACCTAGGACTGAGGATCGTCTGTGGCAGTAGCAGAACTAAGGAAGCCAAAAGAGCAAATATATTCAGTTCAAGTCAACTAAGTGCATTAGCTGAAAAATACCTTGCCAATTCTATTACTGAGTCACATTGATATGAATATAAATGAAAAATTAACTTTCAAACCCTTCTTTTATTAAATTACAATAAAACACAGACTTATCATTTTTATAAGCATGCAAACATGTTTTCTTAAGAAGTGTGAATATTTTTATAAGTATTGCTGCCAGGATTTAGCTGTGGTCACATTGCTTTGACCTGTACCCCTGTAACCAAGTTCTGTGGATGTGTCCATTCTGATGCAATTTGCCTACCACTGTTGGCTATTGAGTGCTGACCTAATTTGAAGAACTAGCTAACCCTGATTTCTCCTGTTTACTGTTTTGAACTAGTTACAAGGATCAGTACTTAAAAACTCCAGTTGCAATTCTGATCAGTAAATGGAGAACAATGCCACAGATATGTCTTGATTCTCCAATGCTTTTCTTTTGGGTGCAAATAAAAGYGCGATATTATGCAAATTCATTCTTCTAAGAGCATGACACTAGCAGGTACAAAGTGTGCTTCAGGCAGACTGAATGCTTACTTTATTCSAATTAAAATGACTCTGATGCTAGAATTCAATATATACTATTCTGGCTGAACATTGTCTTTTTATGGAAAAGTACGCTGGATTAATTCAACACAAACAGAATGCTAAAGCAAAAAAAGTAAACTCTTCACATCTTCAGGCATCCTACCCTTCTTTTTTGTTTAATGTTAAAGCACGCTTGATGGAACCATAACAAGTTATTGAAAAAAAAGAACATAACCCCCCCAGTAACTGTTGAAAATAACAACAAATTAAATATGCCTAAGTGATCTGAAATGAAGATCACAGGCTTCAAAAATAAATACTGGAACAGGTTCACTAACACCACCAAAAAAAAAAAGTATTAAATGCTCTGTCTTTCAGCCTGGAATTAAGTTAATTTGTTTTTATTACCAAACCCAGAAACAGAACATTTATCTAGAGAAAGCCACATGCTTTTCTAAGTGGACTATAATTCTGTGATTCATAGTGAGGACATCTCTATTGCTACACTGAAATTGATTTTTTTCTAAAACATAAATTGAAGAGGCAAAACATAAGTAACATGATGTCTACATCATTCTAATATTAGCTTGCTCTTTATTTCTAGGTCATACTGAAAGCTGACCTGTCACAAATAATAATTAGCATTGATTTGAATTAGAGCCGTAACTGTTTTGATTAAAAAAATGTAGAATTTTTATATAAAGGTTAAAAAACTACAACAAATCAAGGGGTATAACTGCAAATTACCCACAAGCATAAAAAGCAAAAAAATTGATGTTGTGCCTGTCTAAAAGCAAAAGTTGATCATGCCTCTCATCTAATCAGGAACACGTTTATGTGGGGCTTTGCACAGGCATTTCTCCTCTGCTGTCAGAATGTAATTGTATTTAATGCCTCTCCTTTCTCCCAAATTGCACTGGAATTAGCTGAAGCACTTAGGTAAAAAAGGAAAAGCAAAAGCAAGTGAGAGAGGAAATGAGCAGAGACAAGCGCAAACACAAGCCGAGTGCGTGAGCTGCGCTTGCTCAGGAGAGCAGATSTGTGGGATGGGATGGGATCCCTCCTCAGCTGCTCCAAGAGGCTGTACCCTACACCTGTGGTGGGACAGGCCAGCTAACATGCCAGGCATCAAACACACACACACACCAAGCCTGAACAAGCAACTTAGTACATTTTCTACCACCTTAGTGCAAAAATCCACCTCTAATGCTCTTCAGTACAAAAGCTCCTGTTAACCATTGTGATGGTTATCGACTACCCCAAAACCTCCCGTTAGCCACTGTAACCTGCGCATCATAGCGCTACTTGGAACAAATCCAGTGCCTCTCTTCACACAAACAGATCTTGGGCAGAYCTTGTTGTTTGGACAACAGTCAGACATCTCACTCTGAAGCTGGAATTACCATAAGTAGAARAAATGAATTTTGCATCACTGGAATCAGAAGCAACAGGCTGAGATGTCAGCATGCTGTGTTTAAAACCCTTCCATGTGTGACACAYGGGAATTCCCTCTGATACAGGCAACAGCCTACAATTGATGACTATCAGGATTTTCTCTAATGGCCTACCAGCCACTAGCTCTAGCATAAAGCTTTCAAAATAGAAATATATAAAAATCCCCATGGTTAAATATAAAAATATAGATATATTTTAGATGAAAAACCCGGTAAAACCCTCTATCCTCCATTTACCAACACAAGGGAAAAAATACTTCATAGCCCATACTACCAAGAAACATTAAGCAAACAACAAGCCAAATATCAATTAACCAAAACAAAATGTGAAGTATTGTCTAGCATATTTTTTTTTAATTTTTAATGTACTGTAATTTAAAAATACTATGAAGAGTAAAGTCTAAATAACATTTTTTTTTTCTTTTAAAAATCAGCTTCAAGTTTTGCTTATCACACATGGCAAGTTTCATTCTGTAGCATGGAGTTTTCATCAGGAGCACTGTTTATTAAGAAGTGGAACCTCTTGCAGCATACAAACTGAACTTTAACTTYCCATGAACTGAGTAATCAAAATTGATTCCTCTGAACACCAAGCCAAAAGGTGGCAGTGACAGTAAATTTGAATATGTGCAACAAAGAGTGTTGCCCTTGCTATTATTCACCAGATGATTCAAGTATTAAATGCYCTCAAGCTGTATGAAAATGCTAAAACTCTAAATGCAAAACATGAAAACTGTAATAGGATAAACCCACTGGCAAACACAAAGTCCTAGCTGTCAACAGAAAAATAACCAGACAGACAAATTTACAGCAGAACAATCCACCTGTATTTCAAAACATTGCTGCCTCTGCCTTCCCCTGCCCCACGTGCTGTGTTTTGCTAAGGACGGCTAAACCCACACCAAGCCAGCTTCAGTTCTTGAAATATAAAGAGCAGCAAGCTGAAGCACAGACTCTATCCTTACCTCTTTCACTGGCATCATCGACGAGGACGATCTCCTCCAGCATGTGCCGYGGGGAGCGGTTTATCACGCTGTGCACAGTCCGCAGCAGCGTGCTCCACGCCTCATTGTGGAACACGATGACAACGCTTGTCGTGGGAAGGTTGTCTGCGTACACCTTCGTTTTACACCTACAAACCAAATTAAAGCAGACGTTTGTAAAGGTCAAGCCTTCAGTTACAGCTCCAAGTSTGAGGTTTATCTCTTGAGTATCAATACTAACACTCCTGACACATCAATTGTACGCAGAGTGCGACAAAGCAGGATACAGTGCACATTATATAGATGTTCAGAGTGCTATAAAATTTATCAGATTAAAAGAGAATTATATTCACATTCCAAAGTTAGCATGGAAACCATAGGTTGAGCTCTCCTAACAGCATATATAGGGCATTTATGTAAACTATGACATACACTTTCAGTAACCCCACATACAGCCAACATTTTTTACATTCAGCAATGCTATTTTAAAACAAATGATGTTTTCATTATCTTGTAGAGAAATCAATATACTGTGCACAAAGTACAGATCACAATTCTGAAAATAACCCCAATTCTGGTCTAAAAAATAACCGCACAGAGCTGTTCCTCCTGCACATTTAAAAATGTCACAATTGCTTATGTAAGATTTGATGGTATTAATCCTTTAAGAATCAAAGTTAAAGAGCTATATGCAGATCTCAAACACAAGGAATACACCGAGGYGGAAAAGAAAATATATTCAACGGAGCTCCATTCCAACAAAAAAGCTTTTATTAGATCCCAAATTGTTGAGTCAGTTCACTGTATTGTAACCCGATCTAAATGCTACAAAAATACATTAACAAGTATTCATGACAATCATCCTGACAGCAGCACTGTCCAAAGGCTTGAGAAGTACATATCCTCTACCCTAAATATACAAAAGCAATTCTTAGGGAACAGTCTGCCAATGCAGGATCACAGTRTCAGCACCCAACACCATGCCAACCAGTGACACCAGGAATGTCAGCCAGAACTAGGCTCCAAYGTTAATATTTTATTTGCTGGATAACTCAGTTAGCCAGAGCTCTTCTCAGAGAGAGCAGCTCTCAACAGCAAACTGGCATTTCAGCTCTGAGGTGGTGACAAAAGCCCAGCATGCACAGACATCTCAGAAAGAATCAGTAAGACCAGGTGCAAATGAAGAAATATCTGGAAGAGCTTCTGTGAAATAATTTCTGAGAACTCAAGCAGCAGGATCAGGCACTATCTGCCTTCAGTATTATACCTACTTATTATACAACTATGCCAAATTTAATTATTCATCATTATGAATGATGAACGTTATAAAATCTTTATGGAAAGTTTCCACATATCCCTACATTATCCTGATTTATTTTGCATGTGAAAAAAAAAAACAACTTGCAAAGCATGCCAACTGAAAAAGTTACTTCTTTGGTAATACCCCTTGAAAAATAAAATGTTTTTCACAAAAATGCTATGAATTTCAGATGAAAAATTCAATCATAAGCCAAGTAATTTTATCCCCATGTTTGCTACTTGTTCAGTCTACTTTGCTACTTTAAAAYCAAAATGTTTTATTCCCTCTGCTGCACTGCTTGCTAGACCAGAAAATAAGTCTCTGACTGTAGACCTTCAGCTACAATAGTAATACAAATCCACCAATTGCTCCTCTACTTTTTGGAAGAATATTTGTAAAAAAGTCAAGAGAAACCTGTTAGCATTTCTCTATGAAAAGCAGTAACAATGTGTCATTCACCAGGAATATCATGCTGGGAGAGCCACAGGATCTACTATTGTAGTATGAAATCTCTCATCTTCAGCCTTGCCTTTTATCATGGCTTTACAGAAGATTTTATTTTACTGAGCTCAAATCAATGAACYGGTATAAACATCAGCCAAGTGATCAGGGACTACAATGTTTATTTAGCATTACACTGTCTGAAGTATAAATGTATCAAAACATTTGAGATCTGTCTTTGAAGGGGAACTTTTTTAGCACCCACAGGAAGGCTTACAGGAATTTTTTTGGGGACACCCCTCCCCACTGCAAGGCATTCCTTCTGCTCTGTCCTGCAGAAGGTGAATATCCATGTTGCCATAATGAGACATGTCTACTCTCACCCCAGAGATCAGCCCTTCCTGGGGTAACAATTTGGGGTGACCCTACACTGGCATTTGGCTGCTGGCTGGGTTTAACCCGTGACACTTGGGCACCAACACGTAAAAGGCTGCCAGGTGTAACACAAGGCAGGTTGCCAGGCATAACACAACATTTTGTTTCATAACAAAACTGGCTTGGCATTTTTGAATGCTGTTCTTAACAAAGCGTTTGGWACGAAATTATTCTGGAAAGATTTATAGTTGCAGGTGAGAGAAATGAAAGCATTGATAGTATGAGATCTGTTTTTCAGTATTTCTTCTACCTGCCCTTCTACGTATGCCTTTTAGCTATATTTGCACAAATTGTTATGAATAAATACAAATAAAACCTCCCGGTTTTAATTTTGAAAACACTGGTAACTCCTTCCCCCCCAGGAATATATTGCTGCAGAAGATAAGACAAATAAAATACAACACTTGATGCCCACGATTAGACATTAGTCTTGTAAGGAAACCTCATGTTTTATTCTATTAACAAACATTTAAATTAAGAATTCTTTTTGTCTTTCATTTGAAAACAAATTACCCCAGAAAGGAGTACTATAGAATTTAAAATAAAGCATTAGCTTCAACCAAGTTATGCAACATTAGAAGCAGAATAAAACCATGAGGGGTATGACACACAGGCTATGAATTAAGGACAATTTGAATTTTAATGAGCTACTAATACATTATGTTCCTTTTGTTGGATCATGCCTCAAACAGTTTTAAAATTGAGTGCATAATATTAGGAAGGCATGCCATCTCCAGTAATTTAATGAAGACTCCAAACAGCAGCTGAGAATGTCTACTCCACAAGGAAAGCATCATCCTTTCCTTAATCTACGGCATTCACTATGCAAACTCTCGGCTAAYGTGACTCCATATATTATTTAGATTGTGGAAACTCCCTAAAAAGTCACATATTTTAAATATAAACAGAGACTTACTGTCCTATTACCTAAAGACCCAGAAAAAGAATAGCCTAGATTGTTAAAATATGATCAGAGTGATGGTGTTTGTCTTCCCAAGTCACTGTTGCAGGTGATGGAGCCCTGCTTTCCTGGAGATGGCTGAACACCTGCCTAGCCTTGGGAAGTGGTGAATTAATTCCTCGTGTGTGCAGCTTTTGCTTTCCTGATTAAACAGTCTATCTCAATCCGTGAGTTTTCTCACTCCTACCCTTCTGATTCTCTCCYGCAGACCACTCTGGGTGCAGTGAGCAAGAGGCTGCATGGGGCTAGGCAGCCAGCTGGGGTTAAATCACAACAGAAATAAAGTGGAAAATTACACAGGAAATAGAATTAAAATTATCGAAGATTTTTAATGCCCCATCAAAATCAAATGTGAGAAAAAAAGTTTAGTATCTAGACCTTTTAAAGCGGTTTTACAAACAGATGACTATAAAGACATGACTCTGCTCTGATCTCTGTAAGATGCTCACAAACATTCTTCACAGAATCTCATCTTTTTGCAATCTTGCATCATATATTCAGAATATTGAGCATCTCATTGTGGTCTGGGGCYTTCATCATAGGAAGGACATGGACTTGTTGGAGCAAGTCCAGAGGAAAGGCACAAAGATGATCAGAGGGCACCTCTCCTACACAGACAAGCTGGAAGAGACAGGATTATTCAGCCTGGAGAAGAGAAGGCTCTGGAGAGACCTTATGGCACCTTCCAGTACCTAAGGGGTATATAAAAGAGGTGGAGGGGGGACAGGAYAAGGGAGAATAGCTTTAAACTGAAATAGGGTCAGTTAGATATGAGGAAGAAATCTTTACTGCGAGGGTGATGAGACACTGGAACAGGCTGCCCAGGTTGTGGATGACCCTGGAAGTGTTCACAGCCAGGCTGGATGAGTCTTTCAGCATCCTGGTCTAGATGAAAGTGTCCCTCTCCACAGCAGGAGGCTTGGAACTAGATGATATTTAAGGTCCCTTCCAACCCAAACCATTCTGTGATTTTACGATTCTGTGTTTGGCCCAGTTCATTACAATTACATAGTTAATCCTAGGTYTACATCTCCCCAAGAACACAGGGCAATGCAACAAGTCAGAATACTTTGTAACTCGAAATCACGTTTAATGGACTAAAAGCAAAGAAAGGTGGACAGATCCTAGCATATATTTATAACACTGCAAAAGAAGAACAATGACAGTACAATAAATGTTGTTGTCCCCTACACCCTTGCAGCCAGAATTCAAAGCTTTAAATCTATTATAAAAGTTTTTAAAATGAAAGGCTAAAAGCACCTATGAGTTTTGTTCTGTGTCTCCATTATTGTGACTGTGAAGGTGCAAGTTGAAACTTTCGTAGGAGCTCYGCATGTTTTACACAGGGAGATGTTAAAAAAAAATCTCAGATGGATTGAGTATAACCACTTGAATACTACCTGATGCTACCTCAAATGCATCTGAAGAGCCTCTGAATAAACTGCTATCCTACATTTTCTTTCAGCCCAGAGTACAAATAGTCCACAGGAGACATTACAAAAATAACCAGAAGAGACAACAAGCAATTACGTCCAAATAAAATTAAGCCATTAAATCTCAGAGTTTAATTGCTGCTTCAGCACAAACTTGCAGCAAAAGAAAACAATTTTTCAATTTGCCGTTTCTACAACAACACAACCATACATGCTCAATCCTTCTCCACATCTGACAGATGGGGAAGCTCCCTTTCTCTCAAACCAGTGAGGGAATAAGGAAACAAAGGTACTTCACCACTGCAAGGGCAGAAGAAATCTACCAGGTGATTGTACAAGATGCTTCTACTGAACTCATCAGAAGGTGAAATTCTTCTGATACCTAGTTGATCTGCTCAGTGTCCAACTCAGAGTTAAAAAAGGCTACYCCCTCCAGCAACAGCTGGGCATGCAGAGACTCCAGAACGCAGGACATCACTTGCACTGTGCTCAGGCTGCCTCTCTCAGTTCACTGCTGGGTCTTTGACAAACACTCCAACTATTACCTTGGAAAAACCCTACAACTGTGCAGCCATCTTATTACAGAATAGCACTTGGCATTTTATCAATATTATGAAATTGCATTCATGGATCAATTTACTTAGGAATTATTCCTGAGACTCAGGATTGAGTGCTACATGKGTAATGTTGGCAAATCTTGAAAGATATATTTGCAATGTTATTAGTGGTCTGCCTGCACACCCTTCTAAGGCATGCTAAATCATTTCTGAAAGTGAAAAACAAGGATTTACTATTTGGATAGCACTTAAATACCTTTTCATAGGCTAAAAAATCACACCCCAARCAAAGCTTGAAGCAAGGCAGAGGTCTTGTAGGAAATCAGTCATACACGACCATAATGCTTATGCAGTGGGAGACAATGAGGAATAAAAAAAAATAGGTCATTTTCTAGAAACATGAGATAATGATTACAGTCTGCATTAGAAATAAATGCTAAATTTCTAARTACTATGGGGCAGATTTCTATGCCTTCATGCTGCCAACATGGTATTCTCCACAGAGGAGAAATGAGAGAACAAGTTACACTTTGGAACTTTTTTTTAACATGGATTTTTCAAAACAAGGCCACTGATGCTTACCTAATCATGAAAATTAATAGACTCAGACACTACCTGAGCCATGATTTGCTCCACTTGTTTCCAGTTTTATTCCCATACTCTACCAGCCTTTCAAAGGAACAAGTCATGAGCAATAAYTTACAGCGGCTCAAAAACATGAACAGCAGTAAAACATGTATGCAATCCTTGTTTTCTACCTCAGTGCACACAGCCCAGAGCACTCTGTTAAAGGACAGAGATGGAATACAAGTAAAAGTGTCTCCTGTGCACTGAGCAGCTCAGTTGGGAAATCCCAGTGGAGCTCAGATTGGTGCTTGTACGTGCAGCACGATAACACAGTGCCAATGCATTTTTGAAAGCTGAACTAGCAACAGATTGGGGCTAGGGAAGGAAAGCACGTTTAGTCATCTTACAAATTTAGTACAATTTTTTATTTTGCATAGTACAAACAGCAGTTATAAATAAAAACTGAAGTTATAAATAAACTGCATCTCAGGACTTAAATTTGACAATGACGCATAGGAACAATCCAAGTCTTGCTGAAAATCAGGTTAGATCTGAAGTTTTGAGGRAATACTACACAGCACAGCCTCTGTAATAAATTTGTTTAATATTACTGATGCAGTACAAATAACACASATTTCAGTATTAAAATATATTGAGAGTCTCTGGAAAGGAAGCATCAGTATCCTTTAATTTGAAAACACATTTACTTTCCTCTGAGGTTACAAAAGTTAATTCCAGATCGACAGAAAACAAAACCAGAAAATCTGAGCCCCTCCTCATGAAATCTCAGGTTTAATTACTGATGTCAGATGAATATCACTGCAGTGCTATAAAATGTCAGTATTCCATTGCTTACCTGTTCATATGCCTTAAGTTATAGCCWACAATAAAGTTAATGTAACAGAACTGAGGCATTGCTATGCCCAACAAGACAAAAACCTCSTCTCTATCTAAATCACAGGTGAAAACAAGTTTTGAAATAAGACTCTCAGAGTCACCCTGAAGCTACTGAGACTGACCTACATTTCCCTCCAGGGAGAACGCCCTGTAGCAGGGTGGCAGASAAAGTGTCAAAACACTACCTCAAGAACCACCAGGATTCAAGTCAYGTGGTGTTTTTCTGGTAAACACTGACTAAAGTCTTTCCTGGATCACAGAACCACAGAATATGGTGAATTGTAAGGGACCCACAAGGATCGTTGACTATAAGCAGCAGCCTCATAATATATTTAAGAGGGGGTGTTAATGAATYTGCTTTTTACATAAATGTTAAGAACGCTCCAAACGCCTCAACTGAAGACAATCAAGCTGGATAAAGATCTGATTTTCACACTGAAGCAATACAGCTGAAAGGACTAAAAGCAATTCTTCTGAGAAAGATGGGATCACTGGCTGTTGTAACATGCCAAACCACATTTCACTACTCAGACTTTGCATACAACCACAGATTTAACTTGCAACTGAACAAAGAGAAAGAACTGCAGATGAGGTTGCAACAAAACTTCACACTACCCTGAAGCTGCTGCTTCCAATCAAATCAGAACAATTCATTTTAGGAAGAGGCCTTCTTTTCTATGATTCATATCACAATTTCAATTAATCCTTTTGAACAGGTCTTTCTACAGACGTTCTGCCCTGAATGCAGGCAAATCCCTTACTTGAACATTTCAACGCAGCCTGCTTAATATCTGCCTTCAATAGTATTACATAATTTACCTGACATCAAGAGTATGAAATTTTCCTTTCTTCTGATCTCAAAGATTTGGATATAAGAAAGGTCGCATTATCTCATGAGTCAAGTAGAAATCTTCTTTAAACCCTGAAAACAAAATCCAAAATGGTTCTTAAAACCATTGTGGTTACATAATTCAAGCAGAACTTCACATAAGTAATAGTAGCTGCAATTGACTATTTTCCTTGTACTGAAGGCGATCACAGAAAATCAACTCTTGACAGAAGCAAAACCAATTCTGTCCTCAGAGACTGGAATTGAACCTTAAGGTCTCTAGACAAATTATTTTCCATACCTGACCTAACAATCTGAATAAATTTCAGGATACGGCAGCTCATCCAAAATGGATGAGCACAACTAAGGAAATTGCCAAGTGTCTGTGCACATATATATATATATATATATATATATGTATATGTGTGTGTGTGTGTGTAGCATAACCCCTCCCCCAAAAAAGCAGTTTACAGGAATCAAGCTGATTTTTAATGCTAGTTTTTCTCCCTCTAGGCTTTCTCCAGGAAAAAGGTTCACAGGCAATTTCTTTCAGCTAACTCACTAAATCAATGTGAACAAGAACAATTCCAAACATTGATTCTACAGGGGGCCAGCAACAAGCGAAAGGCACCACAAAAGCCAGATGAAAAAACATTCCTGCTTGAAAGAACAGTAAAGTCTTTAATACCTCACATGCTTTCAGACTTCCATGACATTGCTGAAAGTTACATGGCTGGTGATGAGGTCAGCAGATTTTCTTTATAGATGCCAGGTTAATTAACTGCCTGGATTTCTAGCTTGTGTCAAAAGCTCCTGAGTCCTCCACCACTTAGGCCGACAACTTTGTTTTTTTTAATTATCTTTACATCACTACAACGTGAGATAAATAAATACCCAAAGTTCACAAAATATATCATAATTTATGGAGCTATTTAAACCCCTATAGCCTTATGGGTATTTTAACACACAGGTTCTGTAAGAAAGCTTTTTTTCCCACCATATTCCATCTAATCCAGTATGACTACGGGCTGCCAAAATCAATAAATCCACCTTTCACCATGACAGTTTTGCGCCATCCCCTTCTTTCCACTAGATCTCGTAGTCATCTGGCTGCAGTGTGTGTTGCTTCAGTTAGCTGAATCAACAAAATATACTTTTTTTYCCCTACTTTTTGGTGTCCATTCAGTCAACGAACATCCAAGCCACACAATCATCAGTTTAGTATCAACAGAAGTGATGRGAACAATTTTTAATTCTGCAATCCACATTTATAAAAAATTATATGTAGTATAAAACTACCCACTTAGCTATTCTTGTGAATCAAAATAAGTAGAGGGCACACTTTCACAAGCCTCCTATAGAAGCAAGTACCTTGAATGTTGTCATTGAAAAAAAAAAAACATGAAATATCACATTTGAGTTCCAAGAGCACGCTCGTGCATGTGTGCCTTCACATTTTTTACTACGAATATTTCCACTCAAGCTATTTTCATCACATTGAGGTTGTGTTAATTTAATGGATGTGTTCCATTTTCATTCAACTACAATATCSTATAAATTATAGGGCAAACATATTTGCTTTCTTTTTTCCACAGTTTGTATGGATTTATACACAGCTCACTCAAATACCAAGGGCCGTCTGGCTAAAAWCTCTGATTATACACTAACATGATCTATACCACTCAAAACACCAGCATAGCCACCTTCCTGAATGCAGAAAGTTTGAGAAAATGATAGTTAAGAGATCCTAGACCTCATGCAAAACTAACTGAGGTATAATAACATGTCTGATATCCTTAATTCTGGCAAAATTATACCAACTAGGGAAAAAATGACAAAGAAGATCTTTTATGCCAAATTATATAGAACCTGTAGGCTTGGAGAAAGGGTTGGTGAGTGATCAGTGAGGAGCACGAATACTCCTCCTGCTGAAATCCATCACCTTTCTAAGAAATCTCAAGCTGCAAAATATGACACCCTGCTAGAACTGTATCACAAGCTSCAGTGGGGACCAGAGCCTACATGAACATAAAACCATTTTGTCCCAGCTATGCCTTCATTGTTTGAAGCCTTGATTGCTTGTGCCTGAAAAAGAAGAGTGCTTTCAGCAGCTCTTTCCAAGTGCAAAAACCTCAAAATTTGGTTTAAACTCTCACAACAGGGAACAAATGTCTACTTTAACGTTTTATGTATTCCACAAATCGTTAAATAATGAATTCAGGCTGGAAAGCTCAGCCTTAGAACACAATACTCATTCTTCATTTTGCAAAGCAGTTTCTGAAGTCACCTCCAACAGCACAGAGAGCCAAACCAAGTCATRTAACGTGCAAATGTCATGCTTTCAACCCCCCCAACGTTCCAGCCTGAACACCAATCTAAAGGCACAMAGGCACATCTGAACGTGTACTTTAGTCATTGGCACCTATTTTATTCATTGCCTCCCTCATCCTCAGCAAAATCAAGGCAAGACTCCAGTGTTCCTGATCATCCATCTTTTACTCTTTGCTGTCATGTCAAGCCCACAGCTGCATATTTTCCTGGCAACTGTGAATCAACTCCCACTCTGATGATTGATTCACAGACTAGAATAAGACATGCTTGCAAGAATTATTCTATTAACAACTTAAAACCAATCTGGTATGCACAGCTGCTTATTCCCCTGCAACAACTTTCCTCCAGAGACTGCAGCCTCGTCCATTRTATCAGTTTGTTACACTACCATGTTCCAGTCCAGACTCAGGGAAATATCCAGCCTAAAAAAATTACCTCTGGTTTAGCTTTTTCTGTTGAGTAAATCACGTTCAGCTGGAATAAAGAATAAGTAGAACAATGTTCCCAGTTACAGACACAAAGTGACCAGCAATTCAGGCAGATGCCAATGGTTTYGTGGGTGTCCGTGGGCATCAGTAATTTTGTGCCAAGTAATAAAARTAAGTATCAACCTGTAAATACATCTGGGGTGCACTTGGCAGAAGAGAGATGCCAGCTTCTGTAGATGACTTGTACTGAGRAGCTCCCTTAGCTGGAGAAGTGCCCAGGAGTTATTAAAGAAGCTCGTATTTTTGTTCTTCTAGTAAGGGAATAAAATTKCTTGGCCAAAACATAAACAGGATGCCCAGAGTGGATGATCTGCAGARCTTAACCTGTGAGCACTCCAGGACCAACACACTTGTSTTYRCACAGGTGATAGGGGCTTGGCAGAACTAGAAATTAATTGAAGGATAATGTAGTCTACTTCAAAGGCTGCTCTGYGGCTGACAGGTCATGCCATTCCCAYTAAACACATGTGGCAAATTGGTCCTGGCACTCTTAATTCCACCAGCTTTCCAATGATTAACCGCTAGGCAAAACCTCTGCAGGCTTCTGTACTTCAGAAAAACTGACATGCTGGAGAAKTAGAGGACTTGAAATAATCACTTCTTCCCGCCACACCACATTAAAGGAAGCAACCCACAAAACTTGTGAAGAAAATAATTACATGGTTGAACAGCTAAGTGTGCCTTTGAACATATCCTGCTTTTTCAAAACCTTGATTGAAAGTGCTACTGGCAGCTSTGCTGTAGGCACATAAATGTGGTAAGGAATGATTAAAAACTGCCCATTCTCCTTCTCCACAAACTATTTCCATATTACCAGRGACATAGATAGAACAAGTTATAACAGAAGTCATTCCACTAATGCAGCACAGAGGATTTCTGACTTTGGAGTGTTTTGACTAATCAGATAAATAGTTTCGTAAGACATACACACAACACTAGAGTATATTTATAGCTTTCACAATTCTGAAAATGGTTAGAGTGTTCTGGAAGAGTAATACTAATCCACACATACAGATAAAATACCCTTGCATTGTAAATGCAGCATTGTTCTCAAACCTGCCAGAGGAATGTTAACATACCCCACAACTTCTTAATTAGCATGACCTTATAAAGTACACGTTGAAAAGATGACAAAGAGAAGAGATTTTGGGGAAGAATTTTTCTCTCAAAAACTACTAAAARTTCATATAGCATGTAAATGTTAGAATTTTGGCAGGAATTTACATAAACAGAAAAATCAAACTATGCCCTGGGACTATAACCAAAATTTTATTCCACGATTCCACTTTCACACATGGAGTATAGTGACAGTATTGTATCCAGAAAAAATAAAAAAGAGAAGCAAATGCAACATTACAAAACTTAGAGCACATGTCTTACTGTGRAACACAACAACTGCAGAGCACAGCCAAATATGAAAGACAAAAATTTCTATGTAGCTAAAATGGATTTTGAAATTGCAATTTCACTTGTCTTCAAATTTGAGTGATGCCTAGGTAAGAATTCTTTAATAGTTTATAACAATTTCTCTTTCCATTTTTGGCTAATTCAAAGTCTAGACCTCACAAAATTCACAATTTTAAGTCAATTTCTTAGATCCTCAAATGCATGTTTTTGTATTTGAAAATCGATTGAAAAGGTACATTATTTCAGACTTGTGAATAAGAACACCAGCACTAACAGGAACTCGCACACTACACAGAATCACTTTCATCATAACAGATGAAGGCACCTAAAAACAGCTCTTTATCACTCATTAAAAATGAAAAGCAGCGAGAGCTTCATCTCACTCTGCTAATATTATCTTCTGAGGCAGCAGATGAAAACAAATCCATCCAGCAGCTAAGCCTCGTGTATACAGCAGCAAAGCAGAGCTTCTAGAGAAATGGGGTTTCTGTAGCATCTGATTCTTGCAAGAGGATGTAGATAATTATGGAAAATTTTGTTTCATAAGTTTTATACATCCTGAATGTCCCTTTCATAAAAAAAAAGGGGTTGAGGTGGGGGGAATCATCAGCTATCCTGTCAGTAGTCCCAGGAGAGTAAAGCAATCTTATTTTTCTTTAAAACAAGACTACAATTTTCTTTTTAATTACTTATGACTCAAATAGCTCTGAAAGGATCAATATTCCAAAAGCAAGATCAAAACCAAACCAGATGGATATTAGAAAACATTATAATGCAATCTAAATGAGGCTTTGCACATTTCATTAGGTAAGAAAATTTTTGAAGTATTTCTCTCATCACCCMATCTCTTCTACTTTATATAACGCAGAATTTTAGTCTGCCTCATTACAAGCAGCACATGAATTTTTCAAACAARTGATTTCTTCCTGAAATGCCAATGCTTTAGTTAACTTTCCTTCAACCAAATTAATTTCTATTCCCTGAACAGGCTTCTTACTTGTAATCAGATTCAAAGTTAARTAACACTGAAGAAAACTGGTTTCTGCTGCTCCATCTTATTTTACAAATAAGTATCTTACATACAGAAAATTCTCCTATGTTTGCTTGAACATCTTAGACAACTGAACTGTTATTTTGGATTAACCTTTCCACAGTCTTCACTTAAATAAAGTACATTTTAATACAATATAAAGTACTTACCCTTCTAACCTGACATCAGGTAAAGATCTGTTGAGTGCTATCATTTCACTTGCCATTAAATTAAATTGATTTATTTTAAACATTTCTTTCATTTTCTCTTGCTCCTCTTTTGGAATGACCACAGGCTTCCCCATCTCTCCAGGTCCTTCATGGGGTTTTTGTACAGGTTCTGGAACTTAAAAGAAAGAAAATGTTACTAACTCCTTTTAGGCTTGTTTTTCTTTGTTTATACATTAATTTACACTGTAGGAGTGCTCTCATTTAGAAYAGTTCAAAAACCACCAGGTTTTGAAAGTGAAAACCAATATTTGCATTTGGGAGTTGAACAGAAATAGTTAAGTGCTTTTATTAGACACCACAATTAATGTGAAAAAACCAATAAGGATTTATTTCTATCCACYATTATATCATAATATACTTTAGCAAAGTTCATGTAAAGGAAAATTCAACTTTTCCTGGAAAGCCTGCATGTGCAAGAAAAATCTGGAATATAAATGCGGGGAGACTTCATCGCAGTTATAATTTCCTTGTGAGGGCAAGAGGAGGGGCAGACACTGATCTCTGCTTTGTGGTGATCAGTGACAGCACCCGCGGGAATGGTCTGAAATTGTGTCGGGAGATTTAGGTTGGGTATTAGGAAAAGATTCTTCATCCAGAGGTGGCTGGGCACTGGAACAAGGGTCCCCAGGGGAGTGGCCAAGCACTGAGACCAAGAAGCTTTTGGTCAAGCTTTTGGTCAAGCACAGGGTGTGATTCTTGGGGTATCCTGTCCAGGGCCAAGAGTTGGACTCCATGATCCTGATGGATCCCTTCTAACTCAGCATATTTTGTGACTCTGCGATAAATGATGTTCCAGAACAGTAAAGGCTTGATTAAAGTTCTAGTATTGCTTTACATTTATTTCCACATTTTTTCTTGACAGAATAACATTGGCAGCAGCAGTTTAGAAATAATTTGCCTTGTTTGTACTAATGCTATTTTTATGCAACAAAATTACCTTTTGGGGTTTAACATTAGTAGTCAAAACAGTAAGACTACACACCTTAAACCCAAAAAAATCTTAAATATCAAATATCTGATCAAACTGAAGATTAAGAAAAGGAGAAAAGGAACTGAGACTCTTGAATTATTCAGGGTTTTAACAAAATAAGTGAAAAAAACAGAACAATTTTTTAAAAGTTACACTTGTGTTTACTGTTCACTTTTCTCCCAAACAGAAATGCTCAAATACTGAATTTGACATACATTACTACTTTACAAATTCAGCTAAAGCTTTAATTTAAAGAAAAAGTAATTTAAGATCTAAACAGAGGAACATTAGTATTTTTAAATAAAGGCACCAAATCCCTGAGAAATAAGCCTAGCTTCAAATTATCTCTAATTTGCACCTAGGATAGCAGTGTAATTAAACCTTAGGCAGAGGGTAAACAGCTACGTAAAGAATAAAACTAAAAAAAAAAAAAAAAAAAAAAAAAAAAAAAAAAAAAAAAAAAAAAAAAAAAAAAAAAGCCTCAGCCTTCTATCCTTGCTGAAACACTAAGACTTAAAATATGTTTTACTAATAAATGAGGCTTTTTGCCCATCTGCATTTAATGTTAACCGGTAACAAGGTGCTCCTTGAGAAACTTTCATTTTCAAGTTAAGTGATTGTACCAGTSGCACTCACATGGTAGCATTTAAGCAGAGAAAATCCTCCCATCACAAGGGTGCTTTCTTTTTAYCAAACTCTCTTTGATTGTCTGTTGAGCTGCAAAACTCTGCCAGCCAGCCACTCATCCACTGAAAATGGATGAAGTAAATATGTTCAAGCAAATCCTGAACAGATGGGCGGAGGTGCTCATTTCAGCCATGGGCTAAGCTGAGCAAGCAGTTTGCTCTGCATCTTTGCCTCTTAACAAGGTATGGTTGGAACCTGCACCAAAACTTGCTGACTTGCAATTGAATAACCTTTTAAACTAGAATTTGTGCCTTCTGGGGGKTAATTAACTTAAAATTATGGTATACAATGAAGTAATTATTTGGGCTTAATTTTATATATTCAGCTTGGTATCATTATGTGGAATGTCACAACAATTTTTATTAAGTGTATAGCAATGACTACACAGGTTCACTTAGAAGATGATTAAACAATGGGTGTTCTACRTACCTAAAACCATTTAAAAAACCCTATCAGAACATAGTTAGATGCACCATGTTTTTCAGAGTTCTGAGAATGAAGGTCTTATCCTACCAAATTACCTATTTAGAACAAAAAAAAAATTTCCTTTTTCATTTACACTTCCAATTCTTTCTTAACTTCCACTAAACCAGTTAAAATGAATAGCTAAATCAGCCAAAAATTCATCCCTCCCATTTGTAGATCTTGCTGTTAAGATGAGAATTTAGCACAACAGTGACTTAGATCCAGGTGTTCAAATTGCACAAATTAATCAGCCAAAATTTTTAATTTTATTAATAAATACAWACTGCTTGATTACACATTTTACCTAAGTAATGTACTCCATTCTTCTTGCAGAAAAATCCAGCAACAACTAACTAGATTCAGATATTTTGTGCAACTCACTAAATACAGACAGTCAAGCTGGGGCACAGGCAGGGAAGTGACTTTCCAAGAAAAATTAACCATCTTCTCTCAAGTTTCTGAGAACCATCTTCTCTTGGTTTTTGTATACGGTTATCTGTTTTYCCACAAAAGCACGCAGTTTTCACATAAACACAAACCTACAACGTTYTCCCAAAATGACTAATAAACACATTGATAAGAATTCAAACCACAATGCTCTTTTGTCAGTTAAATATAAAAAAAAAGGTTCCTTTGAGGGACTCTATGCACTGATGACATACTTCTAACAAACAGAAATTTAATTCGCAGCTACAGGTTTCAGAACTAAATGAATGACTGAATCACCACCTGATCAAAYAAGAAATCTAGTAATGTATTTATAGATATTTCTTACTTGTATCGTTAAACCATTAGTTTCAAAGAGGACTTGATCTCTTCCAGATCTTCATTAAAAGATCAGAAGCTCTTTATGTCTGTGGATTACAGATTTCTTTTTACCAATATACCTGATGAAAACCAGATACTYCAAAATCTAAGACCATCTAAAAGCCAGGAAAAAAAGGTGGACTCTCCTGGTTACTTGTCTTTAGGGCCCATGTAAAATGAGCAATGCAAAGTGCAGTGACCTGTGGAGGCATCACTATAATTACAAAATTACAAGTAAAAGTTCAGAGAAGTTCTGTCACTTACACACAGCTCAGTTTTAACAGAACAAGACTGGTGATGGATGGTTCACACTCTCAAAAATTAAACCTGTGTTTTGTATCTTGAAATTGCCTGCTTTTMTTTTTAGGGTTTTTTCATGCAGATGAGATTATTCAGAACCAAGACACAATTTAGAAATTCTACCTGGGCATATTTGGTTAACAGGAGTGGTCCCTTATTGTATTGTTAGAGAACWGCTTGAACCCTTTCTCCTAGTCTGGAACTTGTTTACGCCTATTCGTTAAGTTCTATTTCAGGCTGTGAAATTGAAATTGAAATGCCAATCCCCATCTGAAAACAGTAACGCTCAACTAGCTATCCTAAGAATACATGGTTTGGAAAAAAAAAATACTATGTAACATGGAGATTATGTGATCTGGATTTTCTTTCCAATTCRTAGCAATCTTTAAACTTACAGAAATAGCCTTCCATAGGCAACAATTAATTACTCTTTTGTGAATTTGACTGATGAATCATCAGAAATTACAGAAAGGAAAATACCTTAAAGAAAGAGAAGTTGTGTGAATAGGAAGACCATGTGTGGCATTTTGGGTAAGGGGTGTGCACCATCCAGGTCAGCCTGGCTAGTGGCCTGTCCCTTTTCTACCTCACCTTGTGTCCCCTCAGCTCCACACTTTGGTCATTTCGACTYCCAGCCCTCAGTCTCTGTGACAGGAGACACAAACACTTTTATCTCACTTCTCTCACAGTTCCCCATTATCACGTATGCTGAGTTTTCCACAGTTGCACATTTCTTTACCATTGYTTACTTTTAAAATATAACAGCAGTATACCTAAAATCCAATATTGGACACAAGCTGAAGTTCATGATTTCAAATGGTAGTATATTATACCATCAGTACCAAGGAAAAAGATTTTTCTCAAAGGCAATTTTGACTATGGCTCTTATCTATTCCTAAAAAAGAAAATCTCTCCATTTTTTGTATTAAAGACCYATAGAAAACATCCTTCTGACTTCATGAAAGCTCAAACTGGCCAAAATTATCCTCAAAATCCTTTGCTCTTGCTGAAATAGCTAAAGACCGATTTTTCCAACTAGACAAGCACAACCTAAAATAAACAAACTCTCAGAAAAACTTACATGTTGAGTAGCTTCATTAAATGCCATGGAATTCTTCCATGAATTACAAAGAGAAGCTATACACCGGAGTGACATGGACAAGAGGCTATTAAATTCAGAAAACTTGCATAATTTATGCTGAATCAAGAAAACTAATTCAATTATGGAAATTAAAAGCAGAGGAAAAAGTGAACTGAAAAAGCAGATTTTGATAAAATCTTCACAGACAAAATAGCCTCAATGTTATCTGAGAAGACTCTAGGCATTCTGAGCAGGAATAAATTCACAACAGTTTCCAAGTCAGTGAACTACTGGAACAAGTAAAAATATCTATGATCAGGCATCCACCACGGTTAAAAGGAAATGTCACAGGATCAACCAAAGTTTCTAGCAGACCTGTTTCAGCACGTACCTAACTATATCTCAGCTGTTTAAAAACAAGATAATGTCCAAAACTATAGACAAGGGTTTGTTTGGGAGTTTTTCATTTGTTTGTTTACCTGTCAACTATAAGATATCAAAAATATAGATCAAGAATATTAATACACATGGGTTTGGGTAAAGGTCAGAATGAGGACTGTACTCAACTAAGTAAAAMAAGTGTTGCACAGAGAAAGTCATAATACTAATCTGTCAAAACTGAAGACTTTCCCTCACCTGAAGGTTCCCCTAATGACTTCATGGAAACTCATCTGAAATTTCAACATCGTCAATGTAGCACACTAAGCTGATATATATTGACTTCACCTGCTGTTTGCTGGTGTAAATTATCTGCTTTATAGGAATTCAAAAAGTGGATCTATTCGTAAATAATAACACATCAGTCATTGTCTTACTATCATAAGAATTTCCAAACTTGTGGAGGGAAAAAAAAATTAAGAGGACAAAAATAGAGTTCCTGAGTTCCTGTAGAAGACATACTTCCTACATGAGCCTAATTAATTTTCTCACCACTTTCTGCTTACTAAAAAAGAAACCCAAAACATGAAATGCAAGCAACGGAAAATTTAAGTTACTTCTGCAAAATTCAGGCAGATTAGAACCTCTTTAAAATGTTTGCATGTATTGTGGAAACAACAGCCCAGAGGTGCTGAGCACAGAAATTCTGCATTCTATACAGTGCTCTCTGTGGGGATTTATTGGCTTGTTTTCATCACAGGGAAAGAAAACAAGTAAACCAAATCTGACATTTCCTAAATATCTCCCCAGTGTTATTCTGTAACAGAGCAACATAATTCTTAAAATAGTCCATAAAATTTCCCAGGAAGGTCAAGGTTCATAGCAGATGTCAACTGGTRAAAATTTTTTTTGTGATGGAAAGCAATGGTCTTGAGTGCAGTTGGCTGATTTGACTTAACAATTAGCATCACTGCATAGGTTTCCAATAACAGCAGTGAAACAAAAAGACACAGCCTTTTTGGTGGGAGAGACACCAAACTAAAAAATTAGATGTTGCACAAACAAACTGGGGGTAGCAGTTCTAAATGCATATGCTGAGACAYTGCAAAGATGAGAAATCTCCCTGCACCAATCTTTTCTCCCATGTGCTAACTTCCTAAAAATAAAGTTGGCAACATCAATAGTAGTGCTGTCAAAAAAACACAAAACAAAACAACCCCACACTCAGCTCATCTAATTGGTACTCAAAAATGAAGATACAAAACTGAAAGCTTATCTGAAGACCTTTAGCATTGACTAATACAGCTCTCACTTAAAAGTTATGTACATGAGCATGTGCTCATTTTTGTCACTTTTACATCCAAATTCATTCTATCATCATAAACCTTTTCATTACAATATTYACTGTGCTTTATTGCTCTAGTCAATGTCCAATTTTTGGTTTAGGGGGGTCGTGGGGCAGGGGGTGTTTTGTGCTTTGATTGGTTGAAGTCTTTTTTTGCAAGGRCAGGCAGGTAAGTGAGCTTGGCTGTTGGTTTGATTTGTTTTGCCAGCAAGTCTAGTGCAGTTAATAGTGTCTTTGCTTTCTCACTTTGTAGAAAGTGGAAATTTCCTTCATGGAAATTTAAAATATGCTTTAGACTGCATTAACATTGCTTATATTTCTGAACTTCTTGTTGCATAGCTTTTTGGTTTTTTCCATATATATTAATGCTTAAAATTCTACATCTTAAGCTTTTTAARTTTGCAACATACATCTCAGGCAACATGGTTATTCCCTAGTCATTCAAAGAAACATGGAACGTTCTGTAACACCTAAATGCTGACATAATGCTACACACTGCTGGGGAAAAAAAGATCCCTTATATTTAAAAAGTGTGCAATTTTAAAGGAGAGTAATTTAAAGAATACTCAGGCAGAAAACTTACCATCTCCAGCAGGCAGGCCTCGTTCCTTTTTCTCATCACATTTATTGCATTCACTGAAGTACAGCAATAAAAACATATCCAGAAGGACCCAAACCAAAGAGGTGGCAAGGACCACCTTGCAATATGCAAATTTTTTCATGGCACTTTAAGTCAAATACAAAAATAAAAAAGTATAAATAAAAATATCAATAGGTTGTTTTAATCCAGTTTGAGAGACCACGTTCTATATCTGGAAGAAAAGAAAAAAGAAGAAAAAKAAGTCACAAAATTWACCTGAGGACAAATTCTAAAAGCAGAAATTTTAATTCCATTTTAAAGGCAACAATTTGATTCCCAAATGATGTACGCAAGAAAATGAATGTTCTGTGCACTTCAGGGAGATTAAGGGAACAGGGTAAACTATAACAGCTTCACTCCAGTCCTTTATTATGTTAACATTCATCATTTGAAACGTTCAAATGAGTGACCAGAGTCCTCTGCTGAGCCACTGGCAAAGAAGGTAAGCACACCTAATGACATCAGAAAAAACCCTCTGAATCCTCTGGAAACCAGAACAACCTAAATGAATGAAAACCAGGAACTTCTCAGGAAGTAGGGTATCAACCTACTGTGAATCTCATGGCTAATATTTCTCATGCTTCGCCTGTGTAGCACATGCTGATGTTCTGGGTCCATCACTAGGAACACTGGCCTCCAAATGCCAGGATTTCACACAGGGTCTAATGGCATATACACATTCATCACAAAGACAAATGCTTTACTTCCAGCAARCCAAAAATAAACATCCCTTTTGGTAAGGCTAAACAGCAGGCAAGGTGAACAAAGTACCCATAAGCCACCATGATCTCTTACAACATTCAAAGATAAAGTTAGTAATTCTGACATTTAAAGAGGCTTTAATAGCTTAATGTTTCATTGTAAAGTAAACTTTATACATTTTTCAACATGTATACATCACAATTTTAGAATGCCAGSCTTTGAAATTCTCTTTTGCCCTACTCAAATTACAGATTTCATTACAAAGACTGCATATTTCTATGACTGGTAGAGCAGAACTGAGAACAGCTTTGAGTTTCCTCACACTAAAATATGGAGGGGTTTAATTTTTAATTTTTTTACCAACAGTTTTTCTACCACTGCTGACATATTTCAACTCAAAGTACTCCTGGAATGTTTACTAGTGGGAACAGCTTACCAGTTAAGATCAAAATTGCAGATACTCTTAACTTAGAAAATAAAGGGAATAAAATAGAGAGACTTCAAATACACACTAGGGTTTTACAAATTTCAGACACACAATTTTCTTACATGCTTTCAATGAAAACTGAAGAATTTACTGAAAAAGAGAACTTTAATCACAAGCCATTGTGCTGATTGCACTGGGGTAGAGTTAATTTCCTTCACTGTAACCAGCAGGGGCCAAGTTTTGGATTTGTGTTGGACACAGTGTTGATAATTCAGGGATGTTTTTGTCACTGTTGAGCAGGGCTTACACAAAGTCGAGGACTTTTCTGCTTTTCATCCCATTCCACCAGTGAGGAGGCTGGGGGTGCACAAGAGACTGGGAGAGAACACAGCAGGGAAAGCTGACCTCAACTGACTTCAGGGATATTCCATCCCATATGGAATCATATAAAGCTCAGCATATAAAGCTGGAGAAAGAACAAAAGAAGGAGGGGGATGTTTGGAGTGACAGCCTTTTTTCTTCCCAAGCCATCGTTACATGTGACGGAGCCTTGCTTTCCTGGGGATGGCTAAACATTTATTTGTCCACAGGAAGTAGTGAATGAATTCCATCTTTTATTTAGCTTGTTTGTGCAGCTTTTGCTTTAACTCAACTTATTTTTCTTTTTTACCTTCCCATTCTCTCCTCCATCCCATTGGGGTGGTGGGGAGTGAGAGAGTGGCTGCTGCAAAGGGCTTGGCTGTCAGCATGTCAGCTATGACTGTGCAAAAATCTCATAAAAAGCCTGCATTGTTAAGACTGCCCCTCCTTCRGTACTTCACTGTCATAATTTGACCCCTGTCTCCCCCCATCCTTATTARGGGAAAATATCATGACATCCCTTTTCTAAATAGAGCTTATTTCTTCTTATYGGCAGCAGATACTCCATGCATCCCTCTACCCTGAAGTCACACAGGTTTGGATGGCACAGCAACATAGGAGCCTGTGGCCTTCTACTTTTACAAGGCTAGAAGAGTGTATATCCCTGCTTCCCTCATAGGTGCACATCAAATGCCAAGAATTAACTTAGTCTGGAATCTCAGTCTGCATCTATATTGTTTTGGTGTACAGGGATGACTGTACAAAATTAAGAACGGCAAAATAACCTGTAAAAACTTGATGATAAAGTAGCAGGTGAAATTACCACAAACAATAAGGAAAAAATCCTAAGGGTTGTTTGTTTGGGGTTTTTTGGTTGGTTGTTTGTTTTTTTTAATAGACATGTGAACTCTGGATCTTGATAGCTGTACTGTAAAGTTCTGTAAAACCATCAGAAGCATTGAAAGAAAAATAAATTTGTTACAGACTACTATGTAGAAAATAGAAACCAAACCATCACCGTGCCATACACAGTACCTGCTTTCTCATCTTGAGTGCTGTATGAACATCCAGTCTTGTCATTTCAGAAAGGATACAGAAGGATTAGAAGGAACAAGTGAGAAGTGCAAAAGGATGAATACAACAAAGAACAGCTTCATTATAAGATGAAAGTAGCGTTTTTCCTGGCTGGAAAAGATGTAACCTAAATCGAGTGGCAGGTCTATAAAATCAAAAGCTGTACAGAGATGGTAAATAGAGATCAACTGTTGCCTTTTACTCCTTCTTCTTATATTGGCAGAAATCAAGTGAATTTAGCAGCAAGAGGTTAAAACCCAAAAAGGAATGTGTTCCCTGTAATGTGTAGTGACCCAGGGGAACTGCTCCCACCATCCCCTGCCAGAGCTGCAAGTCTCTTCATCAGCTATTAAACACCAAGTCCTTATCCCTACTTCGGGCAGTCCCTGACTGTGAACTTCAAGTCACTACATTGCAGGAGAGTACCATTGTAATTGCAGCATTACAATTTCCCCCATTCTCTGCCCTAGATATCCATATCAACCACTGGCACAATCAAATACTGTATACAGACAAAACTTGTCTGACACAGTGCATGATTCACTTAAATTCTTCATAAAATAGGGGTTTTTTTGCTCCAAACTGGGGCACCACAAAAGTAATTCGACAAAGAATCAAGACGTATCACCACCCTGCTTGTAATTAAAGAGCACAAATGCTAATAAAAATGTGTTTTGAAAGAAAATTGTATCAATTCTTATAATTTCAGACTTCTTGAAGTTCAGACTTGTGAGAAATTAGGCTGTCAAACTGTGAAACACACAAGAGGACAGTGCTTARGGGTCCTCAATTAGCAAGACACCAGGAGAACCATAATCTATAGACTTTCTGTCCATAAAAATGCCAACCACATCAAGTGTTTTAGAATGCATAGCCTGGTGGTATAACTGCCTCTAACACAAGAAATTCCTTTGTCAGTTCAGTGAAATGTCAAAGAGACACTTTGCAAACCCTTGGAATCCTTTGAGGGTTCAGGGAAATGATGAAAAGACAGCGATGCAAAAGTTCAACACGCACTGTTTTCCATCGATAAGGACCTTCCCTGTACCTTTAGGCAAGGTTCTCACTCCCTTAGGCAATCTACCATCTCATGAATTACACTGTGTTTTTACCACTGGTTTTATGACAGCACACTCCATCTGCTTCCCAGCAGAATTCAGGCAGCACAGCAGTGAAGCAGAGAAKCCCAGAAACTCTGATGAAGCTACTGCTCTTAGCACACCAGAACTTTGACCCAGAGCTCTGGGAAGAGCGCTCCATCATCCAGGGCTTGGGTTGTATGTTTGGTTCCTCCCTCTGGGGCTGGAGAGGTGGTGGTGGTGTTGCTTCTTCAGTGGAAGAGGCTGTGAAGCAAAGTGAGCAAGCACAAGCAGTAGAGGGATGAATCTTCACAGAGACCTTGAAGTGCCAYAAGTCTGAGCCCCATGATGCAAAAAAAGAAGACAGCTAGGGATTGCACTCAAAGGRTAAGTGGATGGAGACTCCCAAGATGGGGGCTGAGAGAGAAATACAGGAAATTAGCGACTTGTGGTAAGAGAAGGAAAGCCTGAAGATGTGCCTTTCTGGAACACTTATAGTGCCTGAGATGCTGTTGAAAGACTGATGAATGTGCCTGAGTTACATTTCCTGAGCGCATGAGGAGGTTCTCAGACAATCCTGGAGTACAAGTTTGAATGAAACAATAACAGCAACAAGAAAGGCACCTTAAGGTTAGCAAAAAAAAAAAAAAAAAAAAAAAAAAAAAAGGCTGAGAATAACACAGATCCAGTACTCAGCATGTCAAAATGCTAGGATACTCATGCCTTTTCCACCTCCTTTGTTAAGATAGTCATGCCTTTTCCATCTCCTTTGTTATGGGGTGTCCCATATCAGWGTGGCAGAGTCTGTGAGAGTGAAATTGCACATACAAGACAGACAGAGTCAGGGATCTCTTAAGCCACTTGAACATGAGCAACTCCATGGAACCAGAAAGGCAACATCTGAGTGTGCTGAAGGAGCAGGCTGATCTTACCGCAGGGCCATTCTCTGTCATCTCTGAAAGGCCTGAAATGGTGATCCAGAGTTTCCTCATCTTCGAGAWCAGGAAAAAAGTTATAATCAAGAAGGAAAAGCAGAACCTGGAGAACCATCTGTTAGTCAGTCTCACTTCAGTCCTTGCAAATATTATATGAGAAATCTTACACACAAACACACAAAGAACCAAACCAAAAWCCAATAAAGTAAAAACAAGGCCAACCCCAAACAGAGTGCCACAACTCAAAAACCAAAAGAGGAACAGGCAGTACCGACACACCAATGCCATGTCATATTTTAACAACTTGGTAACTTGCTTCAAGGAGGGCATCTTGTTTGGTGAACAAGGGAAGAGCAGTGAACGTTGCTTGCACTAACTTCAACAGGGACTGTGACAGTCTTCCGGAGTACTTCAGAACTTAATGAGATTTAATCTGAAGAAGTGGGCTGTCAGGGGGGTGKACTCCTCGCTGGACCACCAGGCTTCAAGGGTTCTGACCAGCAACACAAAGTCCAGCTGACAGAACCACTGATGGCAGCTGTCTGAGGCCAAAACTAGAGCTGGTATTTGTTAGTGTGTTTACTGAGAAGCTGGAGGATGGGACTGAAAGCATGCTCCAAAGGTTGCTGATGACACCCAGCTGGGGTGGAGCATGCAGACAATACCCTGAAACAGTATGCAGGAATGGATCTGGGTGCCTGATTCAAGGAACATCCAAAGGCTAAAAGAACAGGCAGTTTAAAACCTCAAAAACTTTAGTAACTAAAAGTACAAATTCCTTTATCCAAAGGCCAAGTTGGATGGGGTCCTGAGCAACCTGATCTAGCTGGTGGCATCCCTGCCTATGGCAGGGAGATTGATCTTTGAGATGCCTTCCAACCCAAGCCATTCTATGATTATTATCCATATGCGCTGGGTATTACGATGCTAGGAAGCTGGTCTGCAGAAAGAAACTTTTGGAGCCTGACAGCAAATTTAAAATGAATCAGCAGTGTCCTTGTGGCAAAGAAAGTCAACTGTATCTATAAACCAGCCCAGCAACCACAGAAAGAATCCCCAAATGCACAGGTTTAATAATTRCATTTACCTACAGAGTAATGTAATAAAACTGAACATTTTTGAAAATCCAAGTATTTTTCATCCCTTCAAAATACTGAATTATAGATGACAAAACTCTTACACCATGGAAGAAAAAGGAGTATGAAAAGCACCTTGGAAAGGGTAGAAACAAAGCCTGTACTTTATCAAGAATAAAATGAAAAGAGGAAAAATGGGTAYATTCAAGTCTTGTTACTTCTGAAGGTCAAGTGAATTTCTTTTCCCTGTGACAAAATCCGTGATACATTTGACACTATAGAAAAAGGTCATCTTTAAAATTACTGCTCATATAAAGAGCACTGTTTCACTTAACCACCTCTTTTACAAACAGTTGGCATGGGAAAGAAAACTTACTCTTTTTCAGTGTGACACACAACTGCTCARTCATTTTTTTGTCTTTGGATCAACTTTATCTTTGTTTATACCAGTGATCWGTCTTCAATATGACTTTGTAGCAGATTTGACAAAGGACTTCATTGCCGTTACTCAGCTAAATCAGGGTTCTACACTGGTTGCAGCACGTAACCAGACAAAGCTGATGTAAAGTTTGTTTTCCAGACTTTCAGATATGAATAAACAGAAGCTGGCACAAAGTAAGGGCTCATCAAAATCCTGACRCAACATTTGCTATGTTTAAGCTATTAATATCAATTTAAACCAAATGGAAAACGATTAACTGAACAGCATCTAAGGAAAGATTGATGGCCTACACAAAACTGAATTTTCAGCTTCTCAGTCTACTYAGCAATGAAGGAGAAAAGACTGGCATACTGTAAGGTAACATATTAGGCATATGTATGGATTTTTGAGCAAACTTCTACAAAATCAAGCCAATAAAAATTGTCATGAGCATTGTCTACGACTCCAAGTCTCTGTATTAATAATGAGGCCTGTTTGTTACACCTATATTTGAAAWCAGAAGTGATGACAATGCTACAATCAGATTTCAGAACTACATTTGCTAATGCACTGATAGGGTTTTTTTTGTTCTTTTTTACTGGCCCATGCTCTAAATTGGTTTTAGTGCTTGTTTGCAGAGAACTCATTACCTTCAGAACATCAGTTAACAGGTCAGGTTGAGGATAAACAAAAGTACTACCTTTCAAAGCTACAAAAGAAAGCGAAAAAAAAAATTAAATCAGAAGGTCATACCACCACCTGTGGAAAATGCATTATTCTCCATCTTCTTCACAGAAACACAAATGCATGCAGGCAAATTTGAACAGGCAAAAATAATACTGAAGAGTTTGAGGATGCCACTACTCTTCTGCTCAGAAGTTATATAATACAAGGTTTTAGTATTCATCTGTTCAGTACAATTCAGCAAGTAAGTTCTGAGGAGGTGATGAGAGAAAGCAGATCATACTAGCCTGAACAGTATGAAAACAATTCATTAAAAGCAAACCTGCTCTTCAGAAAAACCTGAGAAATGKAAGCCAGTAAAATAAATTTCTATTCTTGCTCTGTGTAGGAAGACTACACTTCTACTTCATCAGAAGAGATTTTTTAAATCATAAGTCAATGTTTTAATTGACCATTTGAAAAAACTATCAATTATGTTTCTAAAACTGGTAGGCCTTGGAATAAAGGCAGAATAACACAAACATAGGAGCAGCTGACTACAGTTGAAAAACAGGGATGAACTCCAAACACCAAGGCAGAAGCTATTGGTTCAYACCTCCTTTCCTACAGATAAATAAAATATATCATTATGCTTATAAAAGATGAAGCTCTTGTGAGGTTAAAAATCTGTCTCATCACATAGAAAAGGAATACCAGAAATGGAACAACAGGTATGCACTTCAACCACAATTTTGTCAAACTGTTTATAACTGTATGGAACTAAGTCACTGTGTACTTGAACATCTTATTCTCCCTACTTAGGATCACAGAATCGTAGAAGACTGTGGGTTGGAAGGGACCTTCTTACACAAGTAGTCTTCACCTCTAAACTTTTATTATTAGCTCTAAATACTTCTACACAGTAAGGAAATAACATTTCTGAATTGAAAAAACTGGCTTTTAAAAAGTTTGACTTTTAAAACAAGTTCTTTCAGCCAATGCAAGAAAATTAATTGAAAATACAATACTATTTYGGTACCCACAGTTTTCATAAACATCTTAACTATAGTCATTGAACTTCCGAAAACAGTTTATAATTTTGCAAATCGGTGCTTAATGGTTTATCAAATGAGTTTGTAAGCATGCCAAATCCCCTCAATAGAGCATTTTTGAATAAAAGATTATTTATACAACTGCTAAAATGAAAACCTTTGAAACCACTTAAATGATACTTTTTCCCAGTCATAGTCAGACCTTTTCAGACTGACTTTAAGAAAGCCCTGGCTTGCTTGAAGGAGGAAACTGCAATGGGAAAGGTTTCAAAGGACCAGATGAGCAATATTTTAATCAAATCAAAAGTTCAAACYAATTCAAATCACAGATTTTGGATTTACATTCTTTTTTTTTACAACCATTTTTGCTATGCAAGAAAAGGAATAAATTGATCCAGGAGGGAGATGAAATATTCCCTATCAGAAGATCATTGTAAATATTGCAAGAGCTCAAGAGGATAGCTAAAATTTGGAAATTAGGAATACAATAAAAGTACAAAGATTACCGCTGTCATATAATCAGCTGAGATTCACTAGCTGTCTATTCTATGACTTTGAAGTAAATTTCAAATGTCTGAGGCAACAACTCAATTTTTCTCTGTTGTTCTACAGGTTGCATAAGAATTATCTAAAACAAGACATTTCAGGGATTCTTCACACATTCCCATTCTTTCCACTGCTCTAAAATTTAAAATATACTTCTATTACATCCAGTGAGAAATCAGAATACATTATTTAWTATTGCCAATCCTATAACAAAAAGCAACCATACATCTTTTTACAGTACTGCTTCAAATATGTGGAATACATCATTAGCCCAGGTTAACTGCAACACATAACAAGATGAATATAGATATATAACACCCTGAAGCAAAGAGAAGTAGGTGTTTGTATGGACATTAAGTTATTGGGCATTACGGTACTGGCTGATAAGTTCAAACCACTACTATTCAAATCTTTTYCCTCTTATGTGGAACAGCAGAATTGCCTCTCCTGACAGGTGCAGAATAGGCAATCCTTTTAGGAAAGCAGATTTATAAGCCAAAAGACAGTCATTCCTTTTCCTGAAACAACTGCAGTCTTAAATTTGGTTACTGACACCTCAGGTGCTGACAGAGAACAAACATTCCTCTTCAAAGCCACAGCTACTTCACATGCACACTCTGGGAGGACTAYGGAGGGTGCTTGACTAAGAGTAACAGCCAGCTAGAGAATACAGGCAGTATTTTCATCACTGAGTATCAGAGGCAGCGTGAAGACAATGAGCAATTCATGAGTGAAAAGCTTTTGTTGTTAACAGCAGCAAGAGATGATTTAAAYACCAAGCTCATAAACCCCTGACATGCAATAATTAATGGCTGAAGATGCATCAGTAAGACCTATCTGAGCCTTCTGCTACCCTTCACAGCAGCCTAGAAAGCCAAAGTGGACTCRACCACTGAAATAGTTTTTCTTGTTGGAAGAGTCACAGATGGTGACCCAGCACTTAGCTTTTCCAGCACAGCAACACTCCGGCCGATCAGCATCCCAGAGCTATAAAACAACTGCAGCCTTTAATAAATCCCTGAAGAGCTGTGCTAGCTGGTCTTTCAACCCCAACACTACAGGACTTCTAGAGGAAAATCGAGGTCACATCAACACAGCTGCTCTAGGTGAGGAACTCCATTTCCTCAAGAAAAACAATTTGTCATGTGAACTACAGACCTTGSAAGTTCACCATAACTCAGAAGAAACAGCTGAAAACTAAGTAATTTTAGGCTCCCTATTGGATCTAAATGGTCTTTTAAGAAATTTAAAGCCAAACTAYCCCAAGTTTATATTGCAGTGGAGTAGTGTCACAGTAGTAGAGAGCAGGCTATTAGTACACTCTTWGTATACTTATATTTGCTGTCTGCAAGGAAAAGCTGTAAACACCTCCCCAGGTTTTAGGTACTYAGTCTTGTGACAGGATGCAACACAGCCTGAAGGCTTCTAGCCAAAAGCAGCATCACTTGGCCTTACAAGGCACATGTTCACTAAGAAACCAAGCATTCAAGCAGTCAAGAATTTCTAATAATCARGAATTCATACATTTCTGAAGATTATTTTAAATAATTTGGCAGGTGCCAGATGAGCTGTAAGTAGAAGAGGACTTCTTTTMAAGTTAAAATTCCTTCTGAAAAGAATTGAGTATTATGAGCAAACTTCTTTAAGAGACCATATGCACTACATTAGACTATGTGGAAGTAAAACCACAGCAGGCTGTTTCATACTCTCAACGCTCATATTTTCCATCTTCCTTTATAATTTTTCTGCATGGTTCAGAAAACCACACTGACTTTAAAAATGTTTTCAAATTCTACATTAAAATGTCCAACAGCAAACTCAGAATTTATCAGCTGAGACTGAATTAAAGTGGATACTATTCTTATCAATAGGTTGCTTTTCAAACAAATTTGTCAAATAATAGAATTTTCTGCAGATTATACTTTCTTCAGTCTACACTTGTCAACACTCACAAATGTCAGGCAGCATTTCTTTTGAAGTATTTTGAGGAAATAAGCAAGTTTTTCTTGAAAACACTGATGAGCACAGTCAAAAGCATTTCCAATTTACTCTCCATTCTGCTATTAAGTTAGAGGAGAGAAAAYTAAAAACTCAGGTGTCTGGATGAAAGAATTACAAACTTCAAGGAGAAATCTTTGACTACTTGAAGGTCAAGTGAATTCATCATCACAAAGCTAGCCACAMGTTTTTCATAGACAAAAACCTCTGCAGGCTCTGAACAATCAAGTGAWTAAATCTTATAGAAGACATTCTTCACATCTTCCTTGTATGTTGCGAGAAACTGTTAAAGCTTTTGAGCTAAGTCTTTRATATTCTAAAATATCAAACCTCCATAAAGCTTCTGATTATTTTTTWGGTAAGTATCAAAGCCACAAGTTAGAGTGGAATAAAATTGTTCATTAATTCTTCTAACACTTTTAAAGATGACAGAAAATTACACAGGCAAATAGCCATCATTAAAGATGAATCACTAATGGGCAAGAATTTGATTTAAAGAAAAGCAGAGTCAGCTAATTAGAGGAAAAAAATATTATAGAGGAGACTTCTGGAAACATTGGGCAAATTGCAGTCAATAAATTCAATCATCCTTATGTGAGTAACTGCAGAAACCTCTAACCCTGAAAACTTTCTACTGTAGATTAAAAATATAGATGGGAAAATTGAAGAAATACCAAATAACTTTGAAAACACTTTTTCTCTGCCTTCAGTATATGTGGAAAATATTCAAAATATTGTTTTAGAAAAAAAGCTTTGAAAAAAAMCATGGGTAAAGAAAAATTTATGATATATGCTGGGGCTACAGGCTGTTTATCCTAAAGAAGCTGGCTGAATTCTGCCTACAGTAACAGCAGAACTTGCCGACAAATCAAATACAGGCAGGTATCAAGTTAAAAACTGCTCATAGGATAATGCACGTGACTAACCATGAAGACTTGAAAAATTAGGATATATAATTCGAAAACATTAGAGCAAGWCATTTAACATGTGGTGGGTTCTACTATCTCAAGTAAAATGCGGAATGACATTGCAGGTAGAATGAAAATGGCAAAGAACTCAAACAAGTTAAGTTTTACTTCCCATCCTTTTAAAAGTGGCACTGCAGATAGCTAAAAATTGAAAAGTACCACACCTCTTCATGTCTAGGGAAACACCCAAGTTCTAACCAAAATATGTCAGCAGTTTTGCAGTGCTAAACACTTTTTGAAATACAGAGAAAAGATCAGATCTTGATCCACAAAAGTTTAGGAAAAAAAAAAAGAAAAAAGTCAGAGCATACGCATGTTTCTCTAGAAAGAAAGGACTGATCAGACAAGGAGAAAAAGAAGAAAAGCTAGCATTGTTGAATTTTGTGATACATTCATGAAATTTTTGCAATCGTTTTCAAAAAACTCATGCTCCTTTGCCTTATAKACATAGGCAAATAAAAAGTCAACCTAGAAAGCAAAAGGCTGTATTTATACAGAAAGGCCATACAGCTATTAAACATACATTCCCAGATAAGCCTTTTCTCACATCATAAAGCTGTCTGCTCAGCAGGTAACTTCTGCTGCTAACAACTGCTTTGTACTTAATTAAGGCGCACAGTATTTCACTAAGAAAAAGATTCTTCACATCCATCCTTCCCTTTCCCCCTCAGACTCACTTGTTTTAGATGCAGCTTTTCTTAATTCCGTCTTTCACAGATCACTGACAATACAAGTTGGAGAAATACCAGACTTTTAAGTTCCTTGTTTTGATTGTTAATCCATGCAAATGTACACAGGATAYAAAAAGAACAACCATGAGATTTTCTTCAAGGACCCATAAATTTTTCTATGTAAAGCTTATTTCTAAAATAGGSAATATCCATATTTTTGGTTCTACTCTGAAAAGGTGAGCAATAAGAAAACAACCGTCACATAAAAAGCTAAAAAAAGTAGAGTAATAAATGCATTGGTCTGGAAATCCTTTAGAAYTTGGGAACATTTTCCAAGACTGAAAAAGGCCAGAAGAAACTGATAGGGAGAAATTGCTAGAATAGTTTGCAAACAGATCAATACAGCAATGGCTCTTCTTCAATGGATCTTTGTCCCTGGGACATCTTCRTCTTTAGCACTGGTACTGATATTTCCACAAGAGATTAAACTCTAGAATTCAGACTTCAGGTGAGCTACTGAGGTTTATATGTTGACCTGTGATGCCTGATTCACAAGAGAATTTACAGAGGTATCAGTGCTGCCCATTTTCAACAAAAGCCTGCAAAGGCTGGTTTCACACTGAGACTTTCTCACCACAGTCATACTCTCCTTTTCAGTACCTTTTCAACTTTATTATTCAAGTAAGCAAACTATCCCTAACTCTGACAAGGAGCAAGGTAAGTTGAGTTCTATAGAAACAACCATCTTATTTCGTTAACAGCTTCAAAAATTTGCACTTAAAAAAAAAAGAAAATCGAACCAAAAGAACAAACCTATCATGCTTTGAGTTCATTTGTGAAAGAAAATGCTGAAAACAAAAATCAATAGATCCCAATAAAAAGTAATCACTTAGGTCATACAAATTATTTAAACAAATTCATTTTCATAAGAAAATGYTACATTTTCATTATTCTGTAATAAATGCTTTTCTTTTCAAATGCTGCCAAATTTTATTTCTTAATACTGCAGTAGAAAAATGGCAGATTCACTCATACATTGAATTTTAAGACTATACTCTTAAAGGTAGTGATTCCAAAGCACGTTTTCCATCTGACCTAACTTGTAAATTTTCATCCTAGCATGAGAAAGGTTTGACAAATTTAAATAAAGTAGTCATATCAAGATACAGAGAATGCATCAGTAAGGTAAAACAGAAAATCAAATTTAGAATTTCTTATTTGTTGTGCTGTACTGCAGTCCAAAGAAATGGATATGCAATTTGAGGCAGAAAGATTATTTCATGGAAGAGTTCACTTGTCTCCCCAGTTACCTATAGGTGTGATGATAACAATTTTCTGCACAGTTGCATAGAGAAAACAATCAGCAGAACATTCAGTATAGCAGGTATATATCACACTTCAGTAAATTATTTAAATTTCCTCAAATACTTAGGTGCTTATTACTTTGCAATTTTTTTTTCCAGAAACTGCCAGGCACTTTGTGAAAAACAGCTAMTGTATTTAATTTGACACATGATTTTTGAAGGCATAAAGCTTGTAGCAACTTAAGGTTTTTTACAATTCAAAATTAATTCCTGACTAGAAGCCAAGAGACAAACAGGTCACCATAAAAAAAGGTTAATCTGTCAGAAAACATTAAAGAAAGGAATATGATGCTGTTTCAGAAATTCAGCTATATACTAACTGGTAATCAMAAAATTTGAGTAATAAAATCACTGTTAAAATTTAAATTAAAACCGATCAGAGATCAGATAATTTTTAAAACATCATTTAGAATTCTGTGCTCCAAGTCATTTAAAATTACTTCTTTCCAATGCTTTTTCTGAAAGATTTTCATCTTCTCTGAAAGCACTAKAATCTTTACAAGAGAGAGTAGAAGAGAAGCTGAGAAGCCAGAGCATGGTTAAAGATTTATCAAAACACTATTACTGTATAAGTAGCTGCACCTCCAACATACCAGCCTTCTGCTCTGCCAGCAAAAATCTACACAGCAATGAAGAAACTTAATCAGAGAACTGACACAACTGAAAAATAACCAAGGACAGTTGTGTTTATTCAGCCACCTCAACCTCTCAGTGCAGACCTAGACCAATCAGGTATTCTCCCCAACAGATCCTACTCAAATCTGTTACCTCATTAAACTCACCATTAGAGTCAACAACCACAGAAGAGGTGACTGGGGTACCACAAAAGAAATTATCAGTGAAGCTACAGCTTGAGCGGCCATAAGAAGTAAACCTAGAAGTTAAAACTTGGCCTGATTTTCTTTTACCCTAGATTTCTTTTTCTCATTAGCTTCTACTATTAATAAACAGTATTAGGCAGCAATACATTTCCCCCTGTCCTCWAAACTAATAATTGTTCCAATCAGACCTTTCAAGCACTGACTTATTTAAGAGTACGTGAGATCTTTTGAAGTTGACTGGAATAAACCCCACCCAAACATGAAAAAGACTTTACCCATTTTACCCTGCTGAACCTGAACTTCAGAATTGGACCCAAACAGTCCTTCTAAAGTCAGTCTGTGAAAACTGATCTATGAAAACTGCTAACAGGTTTCAGGAAAGAAAAAAATCCAGATGAAAACTTAGCACAACACATCAACACCAACGATTTCAAGTGACGAACACTATTTAACACACTAATACAACTGCACTGGTTACACTTTCCTGCCAAAGGAAATAGACRTGTCTTATCACATCTTTGACTGCCCCTCCCATAAAACTTTGGTTCTCCATCTTGCTTCAATCAAGGTTAAAAAAAAAGAGTGGGAGATGCACACACAGAGGAGGCTTCACAAGAGCTGTTGTTAAACACCTCACTGCACAGCCAGTGACTACACAGTGGTAGTTTAATAAATCATCTTTTGCCTGACAAGGAACCTTTAAGGGTACTGTGTTTATTGCAGAAACACAGAAAACAAAACTCATGGTTTCTTAAGTCATCTGGATGGAAAGCTGATCTGAATTCCAACTCACTGGCCTAGATAATTCTTTTCAAGGTATCATACTGAGAGGGTAAAAGCAAATTTAGGAAAACTAGTAACAGKGTCCTTTATCCACTTGGCTACTGTACTTCCCAATACTCAGAGACAACCATAGTAACAGTTTAATAGTAACATTAGTTACTAATGTTAAATTAGTAATGCCTAATGCCTAAAAGGATTCTTATGGAAACTTATTTAATAGTTGCAGACAACTGAACTGGTCCAACAGGATTCTGAAGGAACAGTAAAAGATGGAATATGCATCTGGAGTATTGACCSTGGCTGSATGCCAGGTGCTCCCCTCCTCACCTGAACAGGGGAGGGACAATATAACAAAAGGTTYRKGGGTCAAGAWAAGGGCAGGGAGAGTTCTCTCACCAGAGACTATTACAGGTAAAACAGACTCAAGGTGGGGAAATCAGTTCAATTTATTACCAATCAACTCAGAGTAGGATGAGAAAGAAAACCACATCTTGAAAAAACCTTCCTCCCACCCCTTCCTTCTTCACAGGCTCAACTTCATTGCCAGTTTTCTCTACCTTCTCCTCCCCACAGCAGCACAGGGAACAGGGAATGGGGGTTACAGTCAGCTCATCACATCCCAGTTCTGCCTCTCCTTCCTCCACAGAGGAAGAATTACTCACACTTCTCCCCTGCTCCCACAGGAAACAGCCCTTGACAAACTTCTCAAACCTGAGTCCTTCCCACGGCTGCAGTTCTCCATGAACTGTTCCAGCACCCTTCCATAGGSTGCAGTCCTTCAGGGACAGGCTGGATTTCCTATACAGTATCCCAGAGACTCTGCCACTCTAAGTGATAGGCTCGGCCTTGGCCAGTGGGAGATCCCTCTGGATCCAGCACTGGTTCTGCTGGAAACATGGGAAGCTTCAAGCATCTTCTCGGAGAAGACACCTCTAACCCACTACMAAAACCTTGCCACRCAATCCCAGCACAATCCAGTGACAAAGCAATAGCACACACGCAGTCATTGAGTGCTCCCTTTGCTCTGAGATACACCCAAAGCAGACAGACCTGCCCAAAGCATCAAAAATTGTTGGAACACATGCTGCACTCACCTCCTCTGCAGCTTTACAGCCATCTGGATGGTCCACTAGCACTGGTGGCAAAATCCCAACACATTGCTATAGGCAGGRACCATAGAGCAGCAGACTGGCCTAGGCCATTCCGACACGAACGTAGAAGCAAAAGAGGTCTTCCACCAGCAAGGTCTTAAGGCTGTCCTAGGGGAAAAATGGAAATCTAGATAAGTTCCTAGCTCAATTCTGGCAGGGTTCGAGGTGGAAGGGGAGGAAAGTTTCCCATTTAAGATTCAAAATCTAAAATCCCATGCAAGGGAGAAGGAGTCAAAGATTGTTTCTAAAAAGAGGCAGTGAACTGAGCTTGTGAGGAAAACAACATATGCAGGGTAGAGTGGAGAGGTGGAACAAGTCATCAACATTTTTTAGCCTTCCAGATGATATGATTTAAGTGGGAGGACTGCCTGTCCTCCCAAATAAGCTGTTATCTATTTCTGAGTTCTATATATGTCGTCYTCTATCCAATCATGAATACTTAGCACAACAAACTACGAATTGTTCTYAGTAAGGCAAGAAAAAACAGCCTCCTCGACAAACAGCACACATTCACATGAGCAGCTCCCCAGATGATCACTCTTTTGGACTAAATCTTTCTATACATATTCTAGTTTATAGACGTAGGGGTTTTTACATTCTTTCATCTCTCGCCCACAAGTTAAACATTAGCATTTATAATGACAGCTTTTGTAAAAAAAAAAAGGTGCTATTACACTAACACAGACTTGACGGTTAAGAAGCAATGCTTTTTCACTTCTAGAAAAAAAAAAGTGACACCTGAAAAATGATGCTTGAGCCTTTCCAAGTCTTATCCATTAAAACTTTAGCAATATTGAATGAATTCCTTCAAATCTCTGCCTTTGCCCAGTTAATACAACGTCTGAAGGAAATTCTAAGCAGCTGAAAAGTAAAGAATGCATCTTAACATTCTAGAGAGATTTGTTCAGTTTTTTAGGCAGTTGTAATTTGTCTACACTTCGGTAATATTTGCCATATATTATACAAGCTTGCATCTTGCACTTGCCATATTCTGTCTGAACCTACCAAGTTACTCAAGTTTCTTGCTCTACCTGTTTAAACATTACCTCTGTGTATCTGTCCAGATAAAACATATTGTACAAGGGAGGAAAAAAAAAAAAAAAAAAAAAAAAAAAAAAGATGCTGGCACTATGGTAACGTAACAGTATGGAGGAAGTACATGGTAAGGAAAGCAAAGATTGGCAGTGATAGAAAAGCTGTTTGTCAACACCTAATTATTATTTATTAATTGCTAATTATTAATTATTAATTATTATTATTGTCCTAACACTGAAGCAGATGAAGTAAGTGTTATACTTGTCAGTTTCCTACTTTTTTGCRTATCAGAGTAGAAAGGGAAAATGTCTTGGCCTAAAGTCTGATTATTAAAAGAACTGGCTAAAGATCTCCTAGAAATKATACTAAATCTTACCAAATCTGAAAAAAATAGGGAAGCTTCAAAGGGCCAGAAAAATATGATCCAAGACATAACTAGCAGCACACCTAACACAAATCATTGTGGTTTTTTTTTCCTTTCTGAACATGTTAATATAAGAGATCATGRCATAATTCTGAAGAGGCCCAACCTCCTTTATCAAAGTAAATTAGGGGATACCTTCAAGAGCTTAAACAGACTTCCATGGTATATCTGACTAGGCTCTACACATTACACTGTAACATGTAATACACATAGAAAAACAATCAGCACTGCTTATGTTAAATTAGCTTTTTGTGTAGCACTTTTCTTCACTAAAACTCAGGTGCCTCAGAGAACTGGAGAACACAATCCATTTTACCAGTGGGGAAACTCATCTGTTACTGGCTAAGTGGCTGGCAAGTCTGGGAGCAAATTATCTTCCATCTGCTCTAGAGTTTAAACTGAAGAATCTCTCTGTACATGTCTGGTTAGGTGAAGATCCTTATTGCACTGATTTTGAGAATTTATGTATTTCTTCAAAGGATCCTAATATTCAGGTTCTTTGTTCACTGCTGTCCAGACACTGACTGGAAATAACACTTATAAAACACAAACTGGAAATAACCCTTATAAAACACAAACCCAAACACCCAACAGGGAGAGAGGACACACAGAAATGGCCCATGTTGCCATTACTAAGCAAGGCACAGCTAGAGAGGGCAGATGTTCATTTATTTGTAGTGAGCTTCCACACACTTAAAAGCTCATGACTTCCCTTGATCTTTTCTTTGGGTTACAGAAATGCCAACTTGCTCATTCCTTCTGCACATAACAACTTTTCTAAATCATCAGTCATTACACTCCTGAGGCAAACTAAGTGKGCCTACATCTTTCTTGAAGTGCAATGGCCAAAACAGATACAATACTTGGCCTTCACAAAACAGAACAGAGCAAAAGGTCCAACTCCACATCCTCCAGATTATACCACCAGTCACACCAATACATCCATACACCTCTTCTTTGTCAAAAATACTGCAGTGTGAGCTCTCACTTTATAATCCATGGTGAGGAATGGGGTGGTAGGAGGAACTTAACAGATATTCTCCATATTTTATGCTATTTTGACCTAAATATAAAGTATTTCAGTTACTCTTCTAAATGAAATCCCATTCTTCCAGGCCCTCTTTCCAGAATTTAGGATTTTTCTGATTTGCAGTCCCACCTCTGTATAACTGCATTTATTCCCAAACACGTCTTGTCCTCACATTTCCTAACCATATGCTAATTAGCCAGTATGAACAAAAACAGTTAGCTGAAACAACTATACAAAATCCCATACAATATGCTTTCCTTGATGAAAATGAACAACTGAAAACAGAAAACCTCTGGCTACTGTTAACCTCATGAGTTCATGCACATCCTAACATAGTTTTTTTAATCTAGGCCATATTTCCTTAGTTTGCTCTGTGACAGTATCACATGTGGCTTTCCCCACTCCACAAGCTTCCTGTTACAGAGGATGTTACACTGGTTTGATTATTCATTTCTGATCTTCACACAATCACAGAAGGCTTTGGATTGGAMGGAACCCTAAAGTTCATCCAGTTCCAACCCTCTGCCATGGCCAGGGACACCTTCCACTAGACCAGGTGTCTGAAAGCCCCATCCAACCTGGCCTTGAACACTTCCAGGGACTGGGCATCCTTAACAACTCTGGACAATCTGTTCCAATGCATCAYCACCCTCACAGTAAAGAAGTTCTTTCTTATATCTAATCTATTTACCCTCTTTCAGTTTAAAGTCATTACTTCTTGTCCTTTCACTATCTATTCTTGCAAAAAGTTTCTTTCCAGCTCTCTGGTAGCACCTTTAGGTACTGGAAGGCCCAAGGGCTCCCTAGAGCCTTGTTTTCTCCAGGGTCTTCTCTCAGCCTGTCTGCACAGGGGATGTGCTCCAGCCCTCTGATCATGTTGGTGTCCCTCTCTGGATTCACTCCAGCAAGGGCAAATGATTCCTTTGCTGGAAGTCCCGAGTTGGACACAGTATTCCAGATGGGGACTCACAGAACAGAGAGGCAGAATCCCYTGCCTCASCCTGCTGGCCACGCTGCTTTGGATGAATCCAAGGACATGGCTGGCTTTCTGGGCTGTGAGTGAACATTGMTGGGTCATGTKGAGCTTCTCACYCGTCAACAAAACCATTCCCCATCCAACCTGTATTTGTATCCCAGGCCAATTCTCCAATCTCCCCCCACTTCCTGCTTACATACTGGGTATGATGTTCAATGGTATGGAACACCCTTTGGCCAGTTTGGGTCAGCTGTTCCGGCCATGCTCCCTCCCAGCTCTCTGGACACCTCCTCACTTGTCAAGAGAACGGGGTAATAAAAATTCCTTGACTTGGAGTAAGCCCTACTTAGCAACAACTAAAACATCAGTGTCTTATYAACATTATTTACATACTGAATCCAAAACATAGCTCTGTACCAGCTACTAAAAAAAAAATTAATTCTATTCCAACCAAAACCAGGACATCATTTAAACATGAATAAAAGTTTATTTGAAACTTATTTAAACCTAAACCAAYTTTAGCCAGTCACTCTAATATGCTGACCAGATTCACAGTCACAATGTTTGTAGAGGGCAAAATATAACTGTGTCGTATTCAAGCAAGTGTCTATRCTGAGTAGTCTCAATATTTACATTCCTATTATGCAGAKAACTTCTTTCTGATACATTTAGCGTTAAAAACAGAACAATCATGCAGAGCTATCTATGCCCAATRAAATATCTATCCTTACTTGTCACACCCCATTTACCACTTTCACCTCTTCCTAAATACMACGTGAATTGACTGCATGATTTTTTAGTCATGTATCACCCTTCTAGTCTGTACAGTCAATTTCTTCTGTATTCAATGAAACACCTCCCCAATCACAAAAAATCAAGCATCTATCATAAAGTATGGACCCAACTCCATTGAATCAACTTATTTTTGATACCAGCTCAGTACATTGGTATGATGTGCACAAGATCAGAAAAATTAGTGCCAGAGAGTAAACAGAAAAGCWTTAAATTATTAGGCTGCCATAAAACTCTGGAGAAAACAGATTTGTAACACTGAWAAAACCACATCTTCTTCCTGTTGTTCTTGAAGTGACCAAAAAATGCATTAAAAAAACAAAGTATCCAACAAAATAACCACAATTTCGTTCTGTAAGTCTCCATGTTTTTATCTTATACAGAAAACATGGGAAAAAAAATCATTTGAATAAATATTTCTTAATGGAGACAACCCAAACATYTTTTTTCCTTCATGCAATTTATCTGAAGAAAAAAAAAAAAGAGATTCATATACATCATTTATAATAGAATCAGCAAAACCATAAAGACAGGTATTATGTTTAACAGGTGTTAAGTACACATTGCTATCATATTATCTCCYTAAAACTCATGAAAGAAACTGTCAAGATAACAGTTGCTTTGATCAGGCTGACATCTGAAGTGTGYGTCATTCCTGTTCTTGGCCCTCACTGACAGGCTGTTCACCAACCAAGCAATGATTCTGGCACACGCAGCCACGCAAACAACACAACAGCACCTTCCTCTCACAGGCCTCCTGCAGCACATGGGGACAGGGACTCAAAGCAACCCAAGCCAGCACAAGCAGTGTATGAAAGGGACAAACACCCCCACAGAGGTATTTTGAAGTAAATGTGATCCTTAGAAGTCAATTGTAAAACACACCCCAACCCCTACCCCCACTACCCCCATATCAAGAGTACTGCAAAGCTCATTTTCATGTTGCATGAGAGTACTACACTTCTGGAAAGCACCARGAAAACAAAATACAAGACAGTCTATTGCTCTCACCAAAGAAATGTCTACTGTCATATTCAGCCTCATTACTAAATCTCTTTGGACTGTAAAAAACAGCTTTTTCATAATTCAAACTACCTACACAGAATTGTTCAACTCAATTAAAAAAAAAAAAAAGCTATCTTTCATAACCTCACAAYTGCTCTCCAGCAAGACAAACCTCCAAATTATTCACAAATCAGGAAAAGAGAAGTGCTGCACGTTTGTAAAGATGATAGAAATCTTTCTTAACTATCATGATTCAAAAACATTAGTAAGGCAATCAGCAACATCAGTTTATTTTGATAGCATTAACTTACATCAGCTTTAAGTGGGCGCACAGAGCATCAATCCAGGCATGCTTGCCTCCAGTGGGACTATCAACAAAGAGTTGTGTGTTGACTGCTGCGAGCTGGCAGACACCCTCTGCACCTTCTCTTCAGCCACCAGGAAACACTACCCTCATTGTTTCACAAGCATGCAAAGCAACCAGCACGGGTGTGTATGGAGGATGTGAGCCACAGTGCAAAATGCATTAGACACCTCTCAGCTCCTTCAATTGACAAAACACTCACTATGAAGGAACCCAGAAGTCAAAAAAAAAATAAAATTGTGTCAAGTGAAGTTTTTTGTTTGCACTGTTTGTTTATAGAGAGTGGGTAGTGTAGTTTCCCAGTAATGTTTCTATTGTAATAGGCTATGAAAACATAAAGACTGAGCTCTAAAAACTCCACCTTCCTATCCAATTGCAACTCCAGTCTTGTCCTCTCACYCCTTGCTTGGATGAGCTCAGGTGGGACCAGCAGCAGATGCACATCCCTGACACTAYAGACAACACATTTCCTGTGTAAAGRGCACTGACTTCAGACCTCACCAGCAGCTCTTCACAAGTGACATGAAGTCCAGGAGACATCAGATGGTTATTGCTTACTCTAATAGATCAAATTCCCATCTTCCTCCAAAAGCACACGTATGGCAACAGCCTTAGAGCAGTAGCAGCAACCAGGCAGAGTCATCAGCCCCTTCAGGGTGCAAACTTGCAGTAAACCCAACTACCTATTCATGTGTGTGCATGTGCACAAGCCATGTACACAGCRTGAGTTTCTTCACTTAGTTGGTATAAATGTGGCTCAGTTTCCATTTTCAGAACACTGCTCTTTGCTAGAAAAAGTGTACATAATATTAGCGCTGGCAAAGAAACAGAGGATCCCTTCAGCTGAGAAAGATGGTGCTTTCTGATTAACATTTTCTAGTCTTCCCTAACTCATCAGAAAAAGGTAAAAATTGCCCGTTCTATTGAGCAGAAAAGCATCCTATTTAATTACGAATAAAAAAATAGTTAAATACATAACTACATTAAAATCAAGGACAGCTGCCCTCACAAATTTTACCTTCTGTAAAATTGCGTGCCCTATGATCAATGCTTTCTTCAACAGCACGCAAAGGACTTCAGGAAAGCTACCTGTTATATTCTCAGTATAATATTTAAATGAATAATCTGTAGCCTCCCTTTCTTTCATCTGATGCAAAACACCCAGACAATAGTAAAGCTTACAGGTGTGTATGGCATGGGAGAAGAGAATTTAGGGGGAAAAAAAATGCACACGAGTTCTTGCCATACCCAGTTTCTTCATTTCCACTAATAATTACTAATGGAACTACAGAGGGAAGTAACTACAAATATTTCCCATTTCCTCAGAGATGATCAAGAGGATGCAAAATTACAGGCATCCAAAACACACTGCTTTAATGGTGCTCAAAAGACCACAACCTCTGCTTTCCATGGGCCAAGAAATCAGCTTGCAAGCATTAACTGTGGGATAATAAAGCAACAGCAACTCTATCCCATATGCAAAGAAAGCGAACTGCAGAATTGTTCTACTTTTAATCAAAGGCTTAGAGTTTTTGAATTCACACACACAGAGTATTATAGCGAGAACTATAGCACATTACTTAAGAGTGAGAAAAGTGGGAGGGCGAGGTAACTGAGCAAGATCTTAAGATTTGCCATTCACAAGAGGCAGTACTTGAAATAAATCAACCGGCAAATTTGTAAAAGCAAATGTCACATTTRCACAATGCTTCTCAACATTTACAAAGGACCTCAATGATATTAATATTTTCTCACRAAGATAATAAACAAAGTGCTAAGTGGTAGAAAATCCCCAAAGTAAAACCACTGCTCCACACATCCAATTATGTCTCTTTAGACACTGAGTAATCATTTCTTGCACCACTCTGRCATGAGACAGACTATCGTCTATTCAGCTCTATAGCTTCATTGCAAAAGAAATATAAATATKAGAGTTTTAAACTAAATCATTTGTGGCTGTATACAGAGCTAAAAAAGGCTGTTTATATATTTGCTAACTTAGGAACCAAATGAAACCATAAAAAACCCTCACAAATCAAACAGGAAGTAGTCTCTTGCACTATGTAATTAGCACTTGTTAATCAAAGAGGAAAATGAGAAAATTGTATTCTTGTCCACAAGCTTATATTATCACACATTAAAACATTAGTAAGTAATGGAAATCTTAGAGACAGCTGTTTAAGAGGTGAATGAGCGCATCATAACTCCAAAGTCCAAAATAACACACTGCTTATTAGGAGGACTTTAACTCGGGGAACAGTTATGTTTGCAGTACACAAAAGCAAACCTTTAGAAAAAACTTACCCTAGGGCACAGAAGTAATACATAGAACCTTCTCTAGGGAAAAAAAAAAAAAAAAAGCCTGGCCTGGGACGCAGTTCTTTGAAGATATTAATGTTCTATTTAAAACCAAAATTTTGTGGTGAAGGAAATAAATAGTGAAGAGGGAATGGTTTTGTGCCTTCTGCCAGATTTAAAGCTTTTCAGTAAGACTGTCTGTCAGTGTCAACAGGAGAAAACATACCCAAACCAACAAACTGCTTGACTGAGCATATGTCTTCATGCACAAATACTAACCCTCCCACAGAAATTCTAGTTTCGGATATATGCATCTGCCTTCAGGCAAAGCTCTGCTGCTTGCAACAGTATCTGAAATTTGGCTGAGCTGACAAATGACTATCATCTCTCACTTGCAAGAGTAGGAAGATCATTTTAAACAACAGCAACAAAATATTCCTTTCTTCTAAGTAAAATAAAGCAGGCAAACTTTTTCTGGCTTCAGGTGAGATAATGGTCCCTAATTCAGGAAGTTTTGTTTACCATGGAGGAACACAGGAAACATTACGTTATCAAGTTTCCAAAACAATGGATTCAGTCAGTAATACAGATCCTAATTTTTTTCTTGTCCCTTTTTTGTGAAGCCAGTAAGTACTTTCAGGTAGTTGAAACAGAATCCTGAGAGCTATTAACACTGTCAAAACAAGGATGAGGAAACTGCGACAATAACCCAATGAATTAGCTTTTCTAAAAAAAGCACTGCTGTTTTAATGCAGCCTTTGGCAATGCAGCAATCCAGCCCACAGTTTCCCAAATCATGCTGCAAACCTTAAGGTTTCTTCCTAGAAATATCCAATTTCACTTGATTTACTAATTGCTGAGTCAGTCAGCTGTTTRCAGCATCCTTCCTTTTACAAGCACAAACCCAAAAGATACTTCAGTATGCAGTTTACATATACATCATGCTTAAAACAAGGGGAAAAAAAAGTCAAGAATACTGAAAATCAGCACTGCAGCTCAAGAACTGCAAAATACATCCCCTGGTCCCTAAGCATTTGCTCTATCCCACACTCCTTTTTGACAGCATCACAGTTGGGTACAGATTAGAGCTAATTCAGCACAGAAATATACTGCAATTGAAAAATTTTTGCAATCTATTTCACAATACTTGCCTAAGGAAGGGAAAGAATGACCAGGAAAAGACTTTACTTCAGCAGCAGGGGTAGACTCATGAAACTAACAACCTAATTCTTAAATTTTGAGAGTTGCCACTGTTCTTACACAAAATCTCAACATGCCTATTATGTGGTAATTATATCTTCTATTTTCTCCAATTCTGCAGTGGTTTTCAGTAATTCTCTATCAGTTTTCCACCTCAATTTARGCACCTCTTTAGCAGCTGGACCAGAAACAATGTTAATTACATCAYAACATCATGAGGAAAGGATTATTAATCTGGTATTTGGCAGAATGCTTCAGGGTCTGAGAAACTTTCATTACTGGAAATCTATCTGGAAATCTGAATCTGTTATTCAGATATGAATTTGACCATTTAGCATTTTCACTAACTGGAAAGACATGAATTGCTTCCTTAAACACCTGGCTGGTGCAGGGTTGAAGAAATGATTTCTTGCTTGAATGTTCCAGAAAGAGATGAAACTGGAAACTTCCATATAGAAGCTCATCCTAGTGTACATCAAAAGCCAGGCAGCAATATGAAAACATGCAGAATGCTTAAGTTTCTAATCAACCCCTGGAAACAAAATTACAAAAGATAAAATAGTGAAACAAGTAGGCTAGGCACATGCTATGCTGAAAGGAAGGCCAGAATATTGAGAACTATGATTTACAGAAGAGTAAAATCTGAACTTTTTATTTGATAAGTAGATATGCTATACTGTAGAGCATTTCAGCAAGCATCAAAATGAATGAAGACACCTTTTAAAAATACAATGAAATAAAAAGCAATTAAAAAAATTAATGTACTACTTCTGTTCAATCAACACTGGATTATTTCTACTCCTTTAGACAGAAGGGAAAATTCTCTGGAAGTACTATATTGTCTTACACCACTTATCCCAAAATGTTTAAGTTGCCATGCAGCAAAGCAAGCAGGGAGCTCTCAACACTTCTGCCCACCTCATGACAGGCCAAAACCAAGCCTCCCAACTCATTCAGCTCTCAGCTCAACTGTTTGACAAAGTTATATACTTTGCAAATKACTTCTTAACATTGGCTCAGGTGGAAAGTATCAAATAACTTTTTTGTATAGGTTAGGAAATGTACCATGATATTTAAAGACTCAAAYTCAACTCATCACTAGTAACTGAACAAGAGAAAGCAGTGCCAGCTCAAACAGCATTTCTAAAATCTCCCTCTGCAACTGAAAATCTCTGGCTTGCAAGTTCCTCCCTGTGTGGCTCCCATCAAAACAAAAGCCCATCCATGTGTCAAAATACCTGAGTGGATTTCCATGATGATAAATGAACATTTAGCTTCAAATTACTTTGACATAAAATTAAGAAGAACCAACTTATAAGATGTAGCTCAAATGCTTCATCAGCTTCAAAAGAATAGTGAATGCTGAGAATGGATATTTGCTTTGCAAGCTGAAGTGCTCTACAGACCAAGAATGCTCCAACCASTGATTTGTCAGCATTGCTCTTAGATTTATAGCAAAAAGTGTTGCACACTTCCAGAAAGCAAGTCCTAAATAAACTCTAAATAAAAATGTGATGACTTAAATATGATGCTTTCAGCAAAAGCCTTATCAACCTTCCATATTAATGGGAAAATTATATACAGAATGGAAAATTAAATTTGATTTTCCAAACCATAAAGACATTCTGCTTATTCAGCAAGAATGAATACAGCAAAAAAAAAATTTGTAAAATACTTATAGTTCAGTGATAACATCAGCACATGAATGTAAAAGAAAATGACAAGTACTTAAAGAACACGCACATCTAATTTCTTATATTTGGTCCATGGTTTTGCTCAACAGACAACAGGTTTTATCCAAAAACATAAACTGTCTTTCCCACCTTCCCAGCAGTTACTCCAACACACCCCAGGACAATATTGWTGTGCCCTAGGCTGTAAAATGTGCCCTAGCAGAAAATGTGCCTAATCTATATTTTACGGGGGTATATAAACCAATCACAGATCTTGCAAAAATCTCACTGGTACTTTCCTGGAAACGAAATCCTATGTTAAGATTAAATTTTACCCTTTTCAGAGTCAAGAGGGGCAGGAAGGAAGACGATCAAACTGATTTTTTCCTATGTGAAAATGGCTAGACAAGCTAATAATGCTAGTCAAAATTTTACCTGCCAGTAGTTACATTGTCCCCAATCAACACTCCAACATTCTCTTAACAGTTCTGGATTTGCCATCTCTTTTACTAATTACCTTGCTATACCTYTGTAACATCATTATTGACMAAAGAAATAGTCATATTTARCCATKTAAATATTKTTGTTAYCTTCTAGAGCAAAACATTCCCTYCCATTTTATTCTCTCTTGCCAACTYTTCTGTTCCCTTTTCCTAAATGTTTTATGTTTCCCACTGCCTGATTACCTTTATTTTGAGCTCCCAACAAACACCTGCCAAAGCCTCTAATTCTGACACAATGCAAACTACCTTTATCTGCTACTTGGTAGCATCACTCATGCCATCCAATACCAATTTTCCTCAATCTTAAATATTTGCTCTTTGAGGCAATCTACTTCTGTAACAGTTTTCCACAAAGCAACGTCCCACTATCAGATTTTGGGTTATTTTTCTTAAAGTAGAGGCAGAGTTAGCCTTTTGCTGTTTACAAGTTACTTACTGAAATCATTACAAGCTGAGGAGCCAGCAGTACAGTATTTTGATATTCAGGCCCAATGATTTACTTATATTACTTCGAAAAGTATGTCGGTGACTCATGAACATCACCAGAACGACAGGAAATTTGAGTGTAACAGGATGTTTTACATTAYATGCAATTTGGAATTTTTTGCTAACATGCAGTGCAATCCCTGTTAGAAAGATCAACACAAACATGTAATTCAAATAACCATCAGCAACAGATGAAAAAATAATTACAGTGCACCTTAAGTGCACAAGTTTAGTTTTTCTTAGGACTTATTMATTTCAAGGCTTGAAGTAACCAACTCCTTTCATGATTACACTGRTTTATGCCAAKAAAGTTGTTTTAATATTACATATGRCATKCACAAAAAAGCAAATCATTCAGGTAAAAATAGGAATCAAAGTATAGGTGACAACAATATGAAAAGTATGTCCATTCCTACATAAACATTTCATTTTAGTAACAGTCAACTCTTTAAAATTGTACCATCTAGTAGCATTCATTCAGAAAAATGAAGAATATTATTATGTTTATATTAYAATTTGCAATATAAGAAGTCTTTCTTAATGGCTCCTATGATGCTGCAGTGTAGAACACATGTCCACCAAAGAAACAAGGTCATAACTAAATATTCAACAATTCAATTTTAAAGTTTCTTTATCACATTTTGAATTTCAGAAAGTTGCTCTAATAATGTTCTCATACCACTATTCCATGCAAGTAGCTGTCACAGCTAAGAAAGAAATTTCTCAGTAAGAATAAGGTATCTGGTTAAATTTTAGTGCAGAAAATATAAGCATGAAGACCGTAAATTGAGATTCTTTCCTTCTTTCCCTCATGTGATTCAGAAAGCAAACAGCCTAGGTTATCACTCTCCCTTATTACATCAGCTCACATGCTTTACATGCATGAACAATGCATTTATCTACTCATCTTGTCTKTACTCTGCTCTCCCATGCTCCTCTTCGGTTTTCCAATGGAGGAACAGAAGATGTCATACTTACAAAATGGACACTTTATCAGCTAATTACCTCTTCTATGAGCAACTTTCAACTATTCCCATTAAGAGTAAAAAAGAAGAAAATAACTCTGTCCATAAATTCAAACAGAACAGTTCCTAAGCAAACTGTGGAAAATTGTTTCAGGGAAAAGAAACATGATCAACCCTCCATTAATGCAAGCAAAGCGGTTTAACTTTTACCACAACGCTCTTCTAAAAAACTACCCTGTAGCGGCAGCTGGATACTTTTTTATAATTTAAAAGGACCAGCTGCAGTACCAGCCGCAGCATGCAGAAAAAAAGTCTGACGGAATGTCGACGCTTAGAAATAAATTACAGTTCTATCTGCAAACAGACCTTGTTAAAACAATTTATCCTGCCTTGCAGAAAAGCAGAACTTTTGGGTTTATGTCCCACAGACAGCAATAACCTCAGAACCTTGCTGCTGCTGCCCCTTACCAGCTCTCCTTTATCCCTCCACCTCCAAAATGTCCATTCCCCCCACAATATTACGACATCTTCCCTATGTCTCTTGATTATCAAATCATCAAGTGGTATCAGATGCTAGGGATTGTTCCAAAGTTTAGGTATTCCACCTGGCCAGTCAAAAGCATGGCTCATTGCTGAACATTGCAGGCTAGAAAGGAACAGGTAACTGTTGAGATGCCTTTCTTCAATTTTCTCCAAAATTGAGCCAATTTAATATTTTGGGTATTTTTACCCATCAAGTATGACTAAAAGCCATCTACAAGTTGGTGCAGGAGGGTGGTAGGGGCACAGGGTAAGAATGATGGAGGGCCACAGGTGAACAGAGCAGGAGAGCAAACTGCATCAAAAAGGCAACTCTTTCTCTCCAGCCAACATGACTTTTGTTGCCTGACTTTTGTTGCAAGTTCAAGTAAAAACACTATTAACTTTTACAAAAAGGACTACCACAGTGCATGATGTCACCATATTTGACCTATGACCAGAAACCAGACAAACTGTGGGCAGGGAACAGAACCCCAGACAGTGGTGGTACACCCAGGGAAATGCCCCTCCCATCATTTAAGTCTGGAATTTGATCCATACATATGGACGCAAAGCCAACAGCTTTCAAGTTTTGTGTATTTACTTTTTGCATACTAAAGTTTTGTCCTTAACTTTTCTCTCCTGAAGGAGTGATATTTAAAAAAAATAYTTATACATCTTCATCTTTCTTTTTGAAGCTGAATGAAAAACAGTGTTTCTTCTATAAACCTTCATTTACAGTAAATGCAAAGATTTTCAGAYATATACACAGTTTTAACACAGAAGTGTCTTAAAATTTCCCTAGCCTATACACAGTTGACTTCATAAGCTTGGAGGCTTTTCAGTTATATTCCTCCATAAACATTCAAGTTTTTAGAAATATTTTTTGCCTTTTTGCCCTTCCATCTGAAACAAATCCCTTCTGGAAAAGGAAGATAATTCTTCAACAAGTATGCATAAGACTGGCTAAACTTTCCAGTTCCCGACAACACCAAAGAGCCAAGCTCCTTTTTTCAAAACCTAAGACTTGGATAAGGAAATTTTAAACACAGTGTTTGTCAGTTGGGCCATTGCGATCATTTCCTTTTCAATATGCCTGACCATAACTGCATTTCAATTTACTTCAAATATGCCAGTCTTCACTTTTCTCTTAAAGAAGTCTTGTCTCTCTCCCTGRACATATCCTAGTTTACCTTTTATGTAACAGTTTAACAAGTTCTTAAAACATAAAAAAMCCCATTAAGTTATTCAAACTACATTGAAATACCTTTAGTAAAGTAAATTATACCAAAAACTCACATGCAAAGGAAAATACAGGACCTTGCTTCTTTTCTGGATATTCTCCAAGCACCAGTACCATAAAATGAACATTCTCAGTTAGCTGGCTTTGAGGTAATTTCCTTTTTTTATAGATTTAAATACTTGAGTTACACTAAAAGTGATGATTTCCTGAAAAACACTAAGCTTCAGTTTCAGACAACCAGATCTCTAAGGCATGTGAAACTATGTATCAAAACCCCCAAATTACTAGCAATTTCTATTATTTTTACTTCCTTCAGATAYATTTCTCCACTCTCATTCTTGAATCATTACCACATTCTTCTGAATAAAATTAATGATACACCCAACCACTCATTACATAAACAAATGGAAGAAAGGGAGAAATCACAAGTTATGGAAACTCAAGGTAGTATGCTAGAACAATAATTGATATGAGCTGTTTTAAACTAACAATTAGCCRGCATTTTACAAGTGACAGACACGGAGCCAAACAACCTCTCAGAATTATGAGAGTTTCTTCTTCCATATAAATATCCCATACAGCTCATCCCTGCAGACGGAAGCGGTAGTGAATCATAATTTCATTTGCCTCTGCAATAAAAGATGGTTTGGTTGTAAGAAAGTTGGTTTCAAATGTTTTTATTGCCACAGAGTTGAAAATCCAGCAATTTTCAACTGTAAGACTGCAAGGTCATACATTTAATTTGGAAAGAAGTACCTGATGTGCATGGTATTTAACTCTTCTGCACAGAAGTAGTCATAAAGGAAGTCTGTTCACCTTTAAAAACCACCTCATTTTGGATTCTTCGATAAAAAATGCTAGTGATCCAAACTAGGAGATTAGTGCAAACTAGTGATCACAGCTTACTGCTATTCAACTCTATGGCATATAACATGAGACACGCTATAAAAAAATCCCAACCAAATAAAAGGCATTGTTTTCCTGGCAGAAGCCAAGATCTTTTATGAGGTTTTCCATACAGAGGAAAACGTGGTTTAAAAAGGAATCTTTAGATGCCTATCATACACACATAACATTCACGAAATATAGAGAAACCACTGTCTCAAGCTCTTAGAAGTTCTTACTGTATTTGGAAAAGCACAATTTGGGGGAGAGAATGAATAGTCATGATGATGCATAAGAAAGCTCTGATATGATCCAACGCAAGAAAATTACATATTGTTGTACTTTCATGAATCAGATCCCAGCTGAGATTGGGTCAATTGGTTTCTTGCACACAGTGGATTTCAAGCATTAACTGCTTGCAGAAGAGTGATTAGTTTTCCTGGACATGGAAAGACAGAATAAAAGATGTTATTTGACATCTCTGCAAGATCCAAAAGCAACTGAAAGAAAGAAACATGAGGAAGAAAGGAAAGATAATAATATCTAGTAATAAGAGGTTTGGTTGAATCGTTTTTATAGAGTTTCTTTTTTTTTAAGATTTAACAAATTTAATATACAAGATTACTTTGTTTCCTTTGGGCATTGGTTACAGTATTTTTTTTTAATTAACCAGTGCAGGTATAAAGTTTAGAACTGCAGTGCAAAATTAGATACAGAATCTGACAAGTGTATTTTGCTAGAGAAAAGAAGTTTTGTGCTGAGTCTGAAAACCTAATATATTCCTCGCTTTAAAATGTTTTAACCAGCTCTGGTTGCTCAGCAGACTCCTAGAATTCTTCATGCTTTTTTAATACTCTTTCATTTGATGACATGACACYGTAACAGAATAATGTGAATAACCTAACAAAATAGTATTTGATTTTGCAACAGCAAAAAAAAAAGGCTGTACCACATGCCTTTTGAATATCTAAATTAASATTTTCTTCAGAACCTCTGATGTACCACATTTAAGTATCTCTCTTCCAAGTGCCCTTTTACAAGAGTTGATGAATTGTTTAATAATTTCCGCAGGAGTCTGTTCGTGTTACTGGACAGGCACGGGACCACTGCTTTTCTCTTCTTTAACAATTTGTACARCCAAGTAGTATTTTAACTACCAACATACAACTTTAGACTTGATAAAATATTAATCCAGCTCCCAGCAATTCAATGACTCTACCTACAGCCAAACACCAAATACAAATTTTAAAGCACACAAAACCTATAACGAACACTATTTTTCTAAAGTTATACTAACAWTAATTTTAAGCTCTCAGCACATCATTTGTTTTGAAGGCTAGGTTATCAAGCATTTACTTCTGCAACTCTGCGTAGCCTAAACTGTCCTTAAGGTTGATGTCGATCTATGCAATTTGAAATTATTTTATTCCAATGYTCATAAAACTTGTGATACCACACATAGAACCAATTTGATGCTGAAAAAAAAATCAACAAACTAAAACATTTTTGATGAGTATGCCATCTAACAGATCAGCAGCTGCCCCACTCTGTTCTGTTTTAGCAAAGAACTTGACAAAGAATAAAGAATTCCTGGGCATCCTTCCTGTCACTTATTCTCCCTGTTCACTTCGGTGCCCAATAAAACCAMAGTAGAAGCTGAAGGAAAGGGACCACTTCTCACAGCTATCTCAGACCACATTTCCAAAAGGTTGCCAGGCTGTTCTTCAGAGAGGCCAGATAATCAGATTAAAGCGAAGYTTCAAGCAAACATACATTCAACTTAGTGGACTTTACTATCATATCTGTAACACACAGCACTGGGGAAAGGAGCAAGTCACARTAAGAATTCAAATGCCTTTCAAAAACTGTAAGAAGGTACAAAGAGTGTATCTTTGACTTGCATTAAGGCTCCTGGAGGTGGTACTGTGCTTTCCTACTCCCTGAAGTTACTGAAGGACATTTCTGAGGCTTTTAACTCACAAAAATAAACCACAAAATCAAATATTTAGAAATGTCAGTCTGAAAAAACACTTCAACTTTATAACCATTCTTTGCAGGCAGAGGGCCTTTATGTTTCTTTCTTCTTCAAATATGTCTTTCAAATAAATATGCTTAAATCATACCATCTCTGCTGCACTTTTAGGAAGCTTAGTATTTGTTGTATGATGTGTTCATGCGCCCACTATCTTCAGAATTTGAAAACTGAAAACAAAAGAAGTTTACTAAACTGTTACTAATTTGAGTACCTATCTTTCTTAAACTTCTAATCAGCAAGTCCTAAAGAAAAAATTGCAAGAGTATATTGGCAAAGGGGTGAACAAAGTCACACACTGCTAGCAGGCAGGGGTGGGGGGATTCTTGGCTATTCTAAGTAGAGCTGTTATTCAAGTATCTCTTTGGGACAGGACTRCTCTGGTGAGCTGTCTTCAACCGTTTTTCAAAGATAAAGATAGTAGACATTTGTTTCATTCACAACAAACCATAGGCAGCACAGTTTAAAACCACAAAATAATCTAAAAAACCCAAGTTATGTGAAAATGCATACTTAACTTCTTTATGGCAAACTCATAAACTGGACATCCAAATTAATACTCTAATCAAGAGAAATGGAAGTTATTCCTTAAAGAGTATAGTCTGAAAACAATAGTCAAAGCTGGGGTTTGCACCTAAAATTAGTGCAAACCTAAAATTAGGTTTCAGCTTCTGTGTTTGAAAAGTGTATCAATCCCWATTACTCTGAGTACATAACGAACCCAAAATTAAATAAATCCATTAGTTTAATTTTAACCTAAATGAGTCCTTAAAGATACTTCAAAAGTGCTCCATCAGTGAATGTTCTCAATTGAAAGTATTTAACGCAGAAACATAATGAACAGGATATGCACAYAAGAGCCTGGGCTGTTCTTAATGTTAAATTATTCATAGTGGTAATCAAACTGATGAATGTCACAGAGYGAAAAGACAACTCTGATCAATCTTATTTTTTCATCCACAACTAATACGCATTTGGACCATCTGAAGATTCGGAAGCATATTGTGGTTCGTTTTCTTTGTTTTTTAAAAAATAACACCTAGCAAAGAACCAACCTCCTGAAATTACACCTGCTTGTTACCCACTTTTGGTTGGGGTGAGAGACAGCTTTATCCTCGATCTTAGTCCTTGTTCAACCTGGTCACAATTATTAAACTCAGTTCTGAACACTGTTATAGTGACATCAGGTCAAGGGAGGGGATTGTCCTGCTCTTCTCTGCACTGGGGCAGCCTCACATCGAACACTGCGGGCAGTTTTGGGCACCACAATACAAAAAGTACATTAAACTACTAGAGAAAGTCCAAAGGAGGACAATAAAGATGGTGAAGGACCTTGAGGGGAAGCCCTATGAAGAGTGGCTGAGGTCACTTAGTCTGTTCAGCCTGGAGGAGATTGAGAGAAGACCACATCACAGCCTACAAATCCCCTCGTGAAGGAAGAAGGATTGATCTCTCTTGTGTCCAGTGACAGGATCCAAGGGAATGACATGAAGTTATGTCTAGGGAGGTTTGGGTTGGATATCAGGAAAATGTTTTTCACACAGAGAGTGGTAAGGCACTGGAAGTGCCCAGGTTCCCAAAGAAGTGGCCAACCAGCCTGACAGAGTTCAAGAAGTGTTTGGACAATGGTCTCTCAGGCACATGGTTTGATTYTTGGGGATGGTGCTRTGCWGGGACATGAGTTTGACTCGAAAATCCTTGTGGGTCCCTTCCAACTCAACATATTCTGTGATTCAGACCATCACTAAATACGTCTTTGTCTTTATAGACATCCATGGTCATTTGATCAATTTTTCATTCTGCTTTTCAGTCAGCTACTCCATTAAGTTATGTAATAAGCACTTTCAAATCTCTCTACATATTGACAATTGATTCCAACCTGTTACCAGCTTCCCATCCTCTGGTTTGCTCCTCACAGACTCATGAAAAATTAACAAAAAAACCCAAACCAAAACAAACAATACAACAAACAATCAAGCAAASATTGTTTCTCTCTCCCTGGAAGAATCCTGGCATTATCACTTCCCCTTTAATTTTCAGCATCATTCTGGTTATCATTCACAATTTGCACTAAAGCACTGCTAGCATACTGAGTGCAGGCTTAAAAGGCATGAAAAAGAGATAACAATGACCTGTGGCTATGGAAAAGTAAACAGATTGGCATTCAAGTTCTTCAGGTTCTGTTGGCCTTCATCACGTGGTGCCTGTAAAATCAGAGCAGTACTCCTGCCTCCTGTCAAACTACTTATTGTGAGATATTTATGCTCTGTGTTATTCTCATCATTCCTGTGGCTGACAGGAAGCACCAGCTGAAACTCTGGTGTCTATTCTAATGCACTGGAAAAATAAGAAGTCAAAGAACATGACACATACCCTCTTGCTTGCCTGTAACAAGTTTTCACAAGCAACTTARGCGCTCAGTATCACCCTGACTCAATTGTTCCACATAATAAGGATGACAAATTTGGTTGTATGACTTCATTTGCACATCAGGAATTCTCTTACAGGAAGGTATATTGGAACTCAACATGAAAATAGCTCTGCATCCCATTACAAAGAAATACTATTTGTACAAAAAATGCTAAGAGTTCACCTACAATAAGAAATTCCATCCACAAAATTATAAATCCTAGAGATTCTACCATTTGCGCAGCTTAACCAATATTAGTACGAGTGAAAACTAAATAAATTTTTCAGAAAAAATGACAATATCACACGGGCTTGCAATTTACAGGACTAAGTCTTACAAAGYAAGATGAGAATTAAGCAGTTAAAGAGCAGTTCTCACATTCTGCCTCTAAAGCTAGACAGCAAAACACTGAATTGGCTTATCTTTTGGATAAGTTTTCTAATAGAGYAAAGTTTCTGAAAATTGATACCAGCATGGCACAAGGAAAGGAAAAAAAAGGATGAAAACACTTCCCTCCTTAATTAAAAATGAATTTCACAGCAGCTGTACATGAACTSGTCCCAGAGTGTGAACTTCCACAGCAGCAAACTGATGCTGGTTTATACTGTTCTCCTCTAGCAGTACATTCTCACAGGAGAACAAACAGAAATGTCTTGAGGATCATCAGATTACACAGAAYAGCAACACAACACAAGCAGTGATCAAATCCTAGCCTTTACATTTCTCTTAAATGCTGGAAAAGGTCTGACAATGGAGGAGAAACTCACGAGCTGAAGCTATCARTGAGAATTGCTGTGGTCATTAAACACCGATTCCAATGAAAAGGCACCGTTACAAAGCTCTTACTGTTGAGGATAACTTTTTCATTCCAAAGCAATGAAACTGACCATTTCAATACCAAAATGAAGTACTCTGGCAAAAAAGAAAAAAACATGTTGTGAAGTCAATTGATAGCCAAGTTCCATCCCACCGTTACCTAGCACTTAAAGGGAGGAGAAAGCGAGAAAAAAATGAAAAAAAAATTTGTGGTGGGGTTTTTTAATAATTGAAAAGAAAGCCCTGGATCACAAAAACAAGGCTGGTAAATGGTATCAAAAGACAGTCTAGGGAGACTTTCACCAAGGGTACCTTTTCTTAACTAACCAAGTCTCCAAGCAAATTTGCTTTCAGTGACAACTGATGTTATGAGCTAAATACACCTTTTCAATGCTGACTGTTCAGTTCCATTGGTCAAAGACAGGAAGAATAAAAATCGCTCTTCCTACAAGGAACTACAAACCATTACTCAGTAATGTGCATAGTTCAGGGCTTTAGAACTCWAGCTAATTCTGTTCTGTGGTTTATAAAAAGACCTTTATGTGAACCCAAAGGTAAGAATGCCTCCCTGAGTTGGGAGTTACTACAACAGCAYATGCGTGAGATAATTTATGCAGTGCTCAAAGTCACAAGCTTCCAATTTTGCCGAAAGTAAATGCCCCTAAAGAACCTTCATATTTCATAGTGCAAAACCRTATTTAAGTAATCAAAAAGTGAATAATAGAGCAGTTAGCTAGCTCTTTAATACATTAGCTAAAAGTATATCAATTCCATTGATTTTTACAATGGGCTGATTTCACATAATGGATTAAGCTCGCTAGAAAGACTGTAAAGGGGAAAAAATGCTCTGCCAGAATTAGGGGAAGATGGTGTCAAAGTGCTTTTATAACAAGGATGCAGTTAAAACATTTTATTTGGGGATGCTAAATTTAGAGTACTTCTGTCAGGAATAGACCTGGTGCTAACCGTTGAGTAAAAGCCATGATTTCAACACTGCAKATATATTTTCATGATGTCCGTTATATTTTCCTTCAAATATTTTATTCCTACCTAAGAAACAGGAAGCTTGAACTAGGAGTATGTAATCAAGCTTCAACACAGCAAAAGTTTAACAGCTTCTAAGATTCATAAAGCTAGCAACATTTAAAGGCATTAATTAATGAGCTGAAAAAGAAAGTAGAAAAGTTTATAGTTCTTATAGGTTAGTCAAGTACATAAGACCAAAAATGTAACCAACTGGAAGCTGATCAACCATGATGTACAGGTAATACACTGGTGGATAAAAGTCAATGTTAATAAAAGCAGATCTGTCACTGAAAGTTAAATAATTACTAGTATGGTCAGCAACCTTCTAAATTAAGTAGGTCTAGTATAAACAACAGGATTACAAGCATCCCTGTGGAACTTGGGGAAGATCTCTGCTCAATATGAGAACATTGCTGCTGATAATTAAAAGTATCAAGATTCAAAAGCAGCAGTGCCAAGCACTAGCAAAACTGCCTTCATATAAAACTAGTGCTTCKTTCTTAATGATGACCTGAAAAAGGCTGCTGCAGCATTAGACTAGGTAAAAATGAGAAATCAGACAGAAAGGTTCAGAAGACAAAGCACGAAAAAACACAGTTATAACWAGACTAAATGTAAACAGAAGGGAAATAATTTAGACCTCAAGAACTAAGATGCTGCTTAGTGAAAGTGGGAAGTATACAGTCCACAGATACACTTTTATGTTACAATGCATAATGAAATATTCACTTATATAGAATATAGAATATATAGAATAATATAGAATTTTTATAGCACTTTTATAATATAGAATCTGTCAGTATTCAAAGGAGGACAGAAAAAAATGACTGGGATGAAGAAYATCCCATGTAATGATCCAAGCCTACTTCTATTAAGCATTGGGGCAAGACCCATACCATAACAGAAGAATCCAACATTGGCCTTCTTTAACACTTCTTATATCTGTCATGAGCTRTTCATCCAGATGAACTCCAGATGAACTCCAGTGTCACAATTTCAATACTAAAAGCAACATGTTGACCCTGCAAAGAAGGAGTGGGGCACCAAAACCACCTCCTTCCAAACAATTTTGAAAAATCAGGATCCTGAAGAGCAACACTAGAACGCAAAAGAGGCACTATAACTTGGCCGGAAGGACAGCACCACATACTTCCAGATTTTGGTTATCATTTAAGACAGATAAAAGAACTCCAAAATTCTTGATAAAGTGATTGGTTAACTATGAAACAGCAGCATTTTAAACAGCATCACTACAACTATTAAAAGGTTATTTTAGTGCATCTTAAACACACACACACACACACACACACACATACACACAAAGAATTTTATTTGAACTTTTAGGCTATTCCTTTTCTTTATAAGTACTAGCTCCTGATACAGCTCAACTTGCATCTAGAGATGGTCCCTGCACTTCCATGAGAAGATACCTAAAGACASATGCTGGAGAACACTGCAGAGCCCAAGATCATGCCGTTCTGGTCCTGTGGATTCAACTTCTGTGCTATGTGGATAGTCTGACACCATGTGCACTACAATGAAAAAAAAAGTCACTAAAAATAAAAAATGTAAAATCTGTCAAGAATCTCTTGTCTCTTGAGCAAAACACAATGCAAATTGCATTCAAAGGATTTAAGTATTTGGAAGTACCTTATTTTTAGATAAATGTCCCTGGAGCTTTTTGTTCTCAGACCAAAGACAAAGATTATATTCTCTTTGTGATAGAAAAAAGAAAAAATATTTTACAAGTTTACAGCTAACATATAACTTATCAACATATAACTTATGCAACAAAGAAAGGACAGCAGGACACTATTTCCCTAAAGCAGCTATTTGGCATTGAAATTCATTCTAAATTACTTCCATTCTTTTTCTGTATAGCTTATTCCTGAACTCATTTGAACAAATCTACTTTGAGATGATGAGGGGGGAGGAATACATCTTTGTATAGAAATGAAACAGTACCACCTCACCACTAGGCTATGGAATGATTGTCACATGGTATTTTCCAAGCATTTTCATTACTTTCATTAGTGTCTTTGAATTGCCCTATTCCTGCAAGAACAAGGTACATGAGGAATAAGGCATACTCATYCATGCAGCTAACAATTCTGAACAGACACACATCATCCAGTAACAGTCCACGTGTTGTCATCACTCTGATCTCAAGGGTGGCTTGTATGTGTTGTCCTTGACAGGTTAACATCTGTATCATTTTTCTGAAGATGACCATGCTACCACAATTTCCCTACCGACAATAACTGTCTCAGGTTTACATTCGTGTTTCACAGGTAAGCCTGAGAAAACGCAGCAAACAAATTAAAGTGCTAGCACTACCACTTAAAAAAAGGGCAGCATCACAGGCGGACACAGACAAAATTCAAAGTCACAGAAAACGATGAAGCTGGCATTAGAAAGTGAAGTGCATTCTTCAAGATAAGTAATCCTTTGTATTTACAAGAAAAACGAGTTCTGTGGTGTTCCAAGTGTTCAGGGTAGCATGATCTTCAATGTCTTTGCAAAGGAGTGAATTTGAGAGCAGCAATGTATAATAATACATGGTTAGTTGCATAGTTTTGGTTTCCACAGCTGCTGGCTATGTTCGCTTACAGTTCATGTAGTGCCAACATCATTTATATAAACAGAAAAGACCGTTTCACTCCTGTTCATCACCATAAAAGTTATTTCTTTCAGCARCTGCTGCACAAAAATCAGTTTCTATTTCAGTATCTCACGCTGTAAGTTCACAAAGTGGCAGGTTCCAGAATCTACTAAAAACAAGTGGAGCTAAAGAAACTTGCCCATGTTTAATAATATAAGGGGGGGCGGAGGTGGAGGGGGCAGACAACAAACACTTCTGCTTTCCTGGAGTGGAAGGAGCTAGTAACCCTCTGTTAACACGGCTAAAGTCACATGAAAACCAAGTTCTATTAGGCAACCCCTTAGAAAAAGAGCTTCCCTGACTCTCTTCAGCTTTATGAATTAAAATTAAATACAATAAGGCTGATCCGGAGCCCAGCAGATAAGATAAACTCTAAAATATTAGTCACATATTACGTAATAAACATCAACTGAACGAACTTGATGTGACAGCGGTAAAGAGGTAGAGCCGAAGATGCTGCCCTGCTACTCCCCCCTACACGCACACATACACACGCACACACAGACACGCTGCCGGAGGCTGCTGACACACGGCAGCTCCGACCCCTGGAAGCAGCAACAGGACGCCCGCAGCCCCTCGACCCTCTCCCGGTCACAAGCACCTCGGGGAGCCGCCGGAAGGCAGCCGCAGGCTGTGCGCGCCCGTCCCCCCCGGCGGCTGCCCCCGAGCGGGCACCGCGGCCGGGCCACCCCGCTCGGAGGAAGCGGCGATCGGCCGAGGCGGAGGCTCCCCCGCAGGCGGCCGGAGAGGGAAGAAGCCCGGCGCTGCCTGAACTTGGCGCTTCCCTTCCCCCGAGCCCCAGCGCGGCCGGGAGCGGGGCGGGGGGAAGCGGAACCCGAGGCGCCCGGAGCCCTCACTCACCTCGGCCCTCCTCTCCGTCGCTGCCGGGCGGACGCCGGGACGAGGCGAGGGGCGCCGCCAGCCCCGCCGCTGCCGCGCCTGTCACCGGGCGCCCGAGCAGGAGAGTCCCGCAGGGTAAATCCTCCGGGCGGCGGCGGGGACGGGGACGAGCCGCGCTCCGCCCGCTCGCCGCGGCGGCCGCTGCCTCGCACCAAGTTGAGGCGCGGCCGCCGCTGCCGCTGCACTGCCGGGCTGCCGGCGGCGGCCGCTACGGCCACGGGGAACCGGCGCCTCTGCTCGCCGCCTCTCTCCGCGGCCGGGAAAGCAGCGCCGCAC
>NW_026623370.1:1428359-1520511 GCF_030028575.1 Malurus melanocephalus
GTCTCCATCGCCGGCGGCAGCGGCGGCGGCGGCGCGGGGAGGCGGGATCAGGGAAGGGGCGGCGACCGCCCCGCGCGGCCCCGCTCCGCCCCGCCGCTGCCCCGGATGTGCGGGGGTCGCCGTGGCGGGGATGTCGCTACCSGCGGCGGGGGTCGCTGTCGCGGGCGTGACGGTGCCCGGTGCGGGCGGGAACCGACGCCCACCTCGGTGCAGCAAAGCCGGAGGGCGCCGGTGCYCTCGCTGCCCGCCAGTCCCCGGGCRAGGGCGGCTGCCGGCTTTGGCGGGTTCTAGTGCAACACGTATCGAGCCGGGGTCCCTGACTGAGGGGGCTGCGCGGCGCTCCGAGCGCGGCCCTGCGGGCTGCGGGTGGTGGCTGCCAGCCGGGTTGCGGCTCTCCGTGGTGTGCAGGGTTTGTAGCCGGTGAGCAGGTGTGGTGTTTCCCTGTGTCATCCCTGCTGCGCCGGCACCTGCTGCACCCGCGCTTACGTSTGATTTAAAAGTAGGTCTGGTCCGTGAGGACGTGCGCGAACCTCGTGGCACCGGCTTGCCCTTCCTACGCCTTGTGGTGGGGGTCAGCAGCAGCTCTCAGCTCCTCCACGGGTGGCTTTGGCACAGCTTGTGAGCTGTCAACGTGGTGCCCGATGTTGGGACGCATGGCTGAAACAAACCTTGCATTGGGTCATTAGGCTGCCACAAGCCTCTTCTTTGCAGTGGCCCCTGGGCAAGGAAGCATCAAAATGTCATACATGTGTCCTAGAACCACATTTGTGTACTAAGATTATTCAATACAACTAGAAAATGTCTTAATGCACACACATACCAAGATACAGTTTGACGCTTGAATTCTGGGAAATGTTTTATCTTCTCCCTAATCTTAAATTCAGCTTTTTAAAATTTATAGATCAAAGTTTGTATGTCCCCTTTAGAAAGTGTAACTTGCAAAGTTTCACTGAAGAAAAAGCTGGGTTTCCTTGACGAGTGAATCTCAAGTCTCTGAAATGATGTATAATTTTAAAGAGGTATTTGTTTACAGAACCCAAAAAACATGCTGTGCTCATTATAAACATTTTTTACAAATTCCTTGGCACAAACACTATATTCAAAATAGAACTTAAACAGGGAAAGGAAAAAAAAAAGTGTGCAAAGTTAGGTGAACGCTAAACATACGTCATAGTGATGCCTCACAATTTTGTGGGGAATTTTGCTGGTGCTTCCATTTATTTCTCTCTTTAAAGAWCTTTCTGTTCAGACTGACTGGTTATAGCCCTATACCCACAATATACATGAAGTTGCCCTATGGTGTTTTTATTTTGTTTAACCATAAGAATGACATTTTTATTCTTTTTGCAACATGTGCAGATGCTATTTGCTCTTGCTGCACTCTAAAGTAACTTAGGCCTTTTTAGAGGCACTTAGGTTTTCCTACCATTCATTTGGGGTGCTTTTYCTTCAGACAAAACCAGTGAGTTCAGAATCCTCATGTACCCACACAAATCTGTTGAGGTCGAGTACTTAATTTGCGAGGTAGCATACAGGACCCTGTTTCTCCATTAATTTTGTTGTATATTTTGAAGCTATTTCAGGCCCAGCCTCTTTAAGCAGGAAAGTGCAGGTAGCTGCATGGTGATTACACTTGAAATCCATCTGCCTTTTCTACCCTCACTGGGGAAGGATGGATGGRTTCCTCAGAATACATCTATCCAGGGTGATTAGACTAAAAGGGGATTTGACTAATATTGACTGGAATAGTTTGAATTAAAAAAAAAATGCCTAAAGGTGTAGTCAGATGACAGAGTAAACATTCCTGTGAAAATACCAAGGCAGCCAATGCATAAACAGTAGTACAAGGAGGCATTCTTTGCCCAGTGGAGGGCTCTCACATMTGTTCACCTTCAGTCAGCTAAATGGGATTCCTTGTGTGCTTAAACAACTTAAATGTTTGAGCTTTGCTGTATTGCTCCRCTGATACATCCACCAGAGAGTGTGTACTGTGACAGGTAACTTCCCTGTGAGAGGTAATGCACACAGGAGCTGTCGAGCTGCCTTCATTTAGCAGTTATAGGTTGGGGACAAAATATGTGTGTGTTTACATACAGGCAGATAATACAAGAAGTATCAGCCTTTACTATGCAAAAAAAAAAAAAAAGTGTGTTTTCAATGTACACTAAAAAATTTATCAAGAGTGATCTATTGTAAGCACACAAGCTTAACACTTGTTCTTTTATGATTGATGATGCCATAGGATGTATCCCAAGTCCTTCTGGTGGAATGTCTTTATTACACCTCAATTATTATTCTATTGCATTGCAGCCAAGTCCAGGGAACTCACTTAGCAAATATTATTTTTAMTTCCATGAATAGAAAAAGTCAGTGTGAGATGTCTAGGTACAATCAAAGACACTTTAAGAAGTTACATGAATTCACTAAACTCTGTAAATAAAAAGATGTAATTTTGGAGTAAGTGAACATACAAAAATGKAGTTACAATTTAAGGACTAAGTTTGTAGCATTTGTATTTAGAGAATTATACTGAGATTCAGTTTATGGATAGTGGAGCACTACTAAGTCAATTTTGTAAAATTACTATTGGAGGGATCTTTTACAACATGTAAATCTCTCAGTCATGTGAACAAATAAATACTTCTTTAAAATCTTTGTGATGGTTTGTAATTATAGCAAATGATAGCCTTTTGATTTCACAAGACTCAACTTCCTCTAACATACATACCACAGAATTGCGTGGAGGGAAACAAGAAAAAAATTCCAGTRTTTTTCTTGTTTTGGTTCCACTTTTGCCCAAGATGTGCCACTACTCTGATGTGCCCAGAACCCCACAAAATACCAGGTCTAAGGAAAACAGTAGAGGAGAAGCCCCTGTGTCATTTGTACTACACCAGGCACTAATGGGCACAGTTCACTKCATAGGTCTCCAATCTGCATCTGCAGCCCACCTACAGCTGCAGAGAGGTGAATTCACCATGACAAATGCCAAAGCKGCCAGATGAGGAACTGAAGTTCAGGTTAGCTACAAGGTGAACGAAAGCATCAGTGACCAGACCCCACAGGCAAAGTACATGTAACCATAGYTCACATCAGCAGCTGACTTAGTGTCATAAGGACAACAACCAGGACTAGCCTTGCCAAAGAATCCTCACTAAACTGGGATTAAAATGTTCCCCAACTGAAGGAGGCCACAGTATCAGAGTTTGGCAGTTTGCTGACACCYCATTTGAACTGAATGCAAACAGGCAGTACCTTAGTGGAGGTCATTTTGCATTCATTCAGTATTTAGATGGTGCTTAGAAACCTTAGAAATAAAGACTATACGTACATGCCAGATACAATCTTCTTTGTCAAAAGAAAGAAATACGTAAATACTGTCTTCACATCAAATTTTGGGAAGTGTTTGTTTCACCAGAGCTAATTACCTGAGGAAATTGGCATTTATTGTTAAGGTTGCTATAAAGGGTATCATAAACTGACTTTATTATAGCAAAAGTTGAACTGTATTTGCATTATTTCTATCATATTGTCTTTGCTTTACAAGCTGTCTGAAATAGCTGGTTTTGGAAGGTCTCCAACAAAGCATTCTCTTTGGGGCTACTAACTGCAAATAAGATTAAATTTTAATATGTCTTGTAATCAGTTTTTCTTTTAAAGAGTGCAATTTGATTTCTTATGGTCAGTTGGGATCCCACATATCCTCATCTCCTGTTTTTCAACTTGCTTCTTCCAATAACCCAAAAAGGCAATTTGCCAACAGATGTCCTTTCACCACTTTTCCTGAAATGGAGCACCATCTGAGAGGCAGTCATACACAGCTTYTACTCCAGAAACCCAGACTTCTGTCTTTTAAATGCAACCTTTTATTTATTTTATTTTTTTTTTTAATCCCTTGAGCCTGGACAAGAACAAAGTGCTTTATGTCTTCCATTTGTTCCCATGACATGCAGTGAATAAAGGCAGGTAAAGCTCCTTTGCTCAAAACCAGACAACAGGAGCAGGTAATTTCTGATATCAYTGATGTGCTCCGAAAGAACTGTGGCTGCACTGAGTGGATTTTTCTTGGTAACAAYTAAAACACCCTTTGGGGCAAAAGGCAAAAAGAAACAGAGAGCACCACAAGAACTTATCTGTCTTTTAAGAACCCAGTCTTACCTCCCAGCTGATCTGATCTCAGCTGACTTTTAAGGATGAGAGGAGGGAGCAGCTGGAATTTGTGCTGACACCCAGAGGGAGGGTAAGAACACTGTCTCACMTCCCAAGGTGAGAAACACAAAGCTCCCAGCACTCTCACTTCCCATGAATGCTCCCTGAGCCCATGAGTGYACTGCCCTTGTCTGCTTTGCTCCTTTGCTGGGAAGGACCAGAGGGAGAACAAATCTTCTTCACAGCACTCATTCCCCAATATTGGACTGGAACTAGGATGCTGTCCCGTGTCTGAGGAGAAAATTAAGGTCAGAGAAACAGTGAGACCTGCACTGTGAGACACGGGACCTGCAAAACTGGACTGTGTAAGCCTAGCCCTTAAAATGTCATGAGGGTTTGACAGGCTAATAATTTGGCATCTTGTGCAAGCTGCATAGAAGCCACACAGTGCCACTGGCATCTATGCTGCAATGTTGTACCACAGAAGGGCCAGAAGCTGCAGGGGACCATGAATCATTAAGCAAAGCTTTTGATAAAAGAGCATGCTGTTGTTGAATTTTGCAATTTTTGTTCAATAGTCCTAAAAATGTATCTTGACTGATACTATATTTTTCCTATTGGGTCTATTGGAGGAAACCTCCGGAGGATAACATCTTCAGACTGCTAGTTCCTCATTGGTGGATAGTTTCTCAAATCCCAGTCGTTAATTTATTTTTTCTTTAACCTTTCTATTGAACAGGTTGCCCAGAGAGGGTGTGGAGTCTCCCTTACTGGAGATATCAAGAACCATCTGGACACAATCCTGTGCAGCRTGYTCTGGGATGGCCCTGCTTGAGCAGGGAGGTTGGACCAGATGACACCCAGCAATCCCTTCCAACCAAACCCATTCAGTGGTGAAAACAAGCTTTCACACAACGTCAGAGCATATCAGTATATTCATCACTTTGGTTGTCAGAGGTCCAAGAGGATTTAAACCAACTTTGCCAAAGTAGAAGGTTGCTTCTAGATATAAACATTTCAAAGAATGTAAACACCAGTTTTCAAAACATTGTTAAAAGGTTTTGGCAGGTATGAAAGTGCTTCCATTTCCATCTACAYTAAACCTGGAACATGTTCATCACTCTTACACAGCCTGTTGTTATTCCRTATGTCATAATTTGTTTTGATACTTATTTCTAAGTTCTATAACATGAAAAAAAGATGAGTCCTGTGTTTCTAGGACATTTCTGTCACAGCAGTGACATGTTTCAATATATTACAAAACACTTAATCCACAGCTACAAAATGAGAATGCTCAAAAGACAAAAGAAAAATAACTGTTACATTTCAATTCAAATATACATACGACCAAAAGGACTGAAGATTTATCACAAACAGCTCCAGCCTTTACAAAGTGGTCCCATTCTGGAAGAAATATGAATGCCCTTTCTCCCAAGAAAAATAGAGGCAGCCTGAGGGTAACATAAAGGTATAGTAAACTTCTAAGAGATGAAGCCTCTATTTTATTTTTTGCCACAATAACTTTATGTTATGGATAAACAAAGACAAGATACAATTTTATGCAGCCATTTGAAAGTTCATAAGTCTGGCTAAAGCAACTTTTCATGAGCAGCCTTAAAAAACAACAGTAAAACTAGCAACTAATATGTTTCCTGATACGCTGTCGCGTCCACAGGATAGTAAGGTCTGTCTAACACCACCCGCTCTCCCTGCAGATGGGATCCCAGTGTTCCCATTTCAGCAGGATGTTTTTGTCACCGACTTAAAAATAATAAGCGATTAAAGCRAGAGCAGATAGTAAATGTTTTCACATAAAAGCTTGTCACAGATTTCTCATCCAAATGCTTCCATCTATCCTTCACTATTTACCATCACTGTTCACACAGTGGGTCAGCAGTATATTTTTTTGCCAAAAGTGAAACAAGGCAATTTTGTAGGGGATGCTGGAGGCCACTTGGAAAACAATTGCTTGAAGGAGGAGGTACTTCTAAAAAGGGACTGTAAAAGCAGCACCCGAGGCTTCAACTTTGTACCTCAATGAGCTCTTTAATAAATAGGYTCTGTTTATCACATACAGAAGAGCAAAGGAGAGGAAATGGGCTTCCCACAGACAGGTCTGCAAAGTGAAGTTACCATCTGCTTCACACATCAYAGATTAAGCAGAATAAAAAGGCTGAATTCATCAGTGTAGAGATACACTGCATCATTAAATTATGCCTTCAGTGACAACTGAATAGTCCATTTGCCTTCAGCAGGTTTCTGGTGGASGCAATGATTGGAACTTAATAAACAGTTGTGTTAGAAAAATGCTATTTGTTATATATATGGCTTGTTAAACACAAGCAGCAGAAGAAAGCAAGAACATTTCTTTTTTTTGTTACAAGCATCAGAAGAAATTACTGGCAGACAAAGGAACTGGACTCATATGATAAAAATACATTACTTAACACTCATTTTTCACGTAGAATATGCCTRTAAGATGTATTTGGTAAGTTTTCCATTAGTCTGGTATTTCTAAAGTGTACATTGAGTAGCATTCCAAGATGTTATTTYCAAAGTACTCCACCCCTAATCTAGATTCCAGTTTGATTTCTCAGTTGARTTTTAAAAATTATTAATACCCACAKCAATTTAATTACTTAATTATATTTATCATTTAACTAAATGACATTGCAAGTGAGCTACAGCTGTACCAATGGATTGTCTGGGACAGACCAAAGGTGTGTCTACATTCCTATCCTCTCTCTGACATCTCTCAAATGAGTACCCAGAAAAATATTACAAGGGCCACTACAACCACGTGGTGACACCTCCCAGGTTCTAGCTGAACTTGGGTCTCTTTTCTGTCTCTAATACAAAGGTGATTTGCAGTTCACCTGTTTTCTACAACCTGTAGGAGTCTGAAGAGGCAATAACCCTGAAGATGACCCTTAGCTAGGTCTCTCCTGAAGTACATGCCTAATTGAAATGTACTGACAACATGCAATTGCTGCAGGTGAGTTTTGTAGACAAGCAAGCTGCTGGCAAAAGCAAAATGTGAATATCACCTCTATGTCTTAATTCAGCTTCTCCATTATGATCATTCCTCGATCATGGGAATCCACACTGGGGGTTTGATTTCTGGAAACAGTGGAATATGTGTATGTGGGTCCAAAAATTTATCCAAAGTATAAAGATGCTTTTCYGTAAAACCAAGGAATAACCCATCACTCAGATTCCTTTGTTAACAATTTTCAGTAATTAGATGTCTAAATTTTTACAGCTCTGTTTCTATTACTAAATCATTCTACCCCACAATATCAAAGTATATACAAGTATGAAGTATTTCACTCTGGATATGTTTAAGTAATAAGGGCATTCTAACAAGTTTCCTCTGTCTTGCTATGTAGCACTGATCTTTGATCTTACTACATTCACTGCTTTCCTTCCAGGCTTGCACTGATTTTAGACAAGGTRGATGAAAATCCCTCTACCTGGAGCTATTTTAATGCTTATTGCCCAATTCCTAAATCCTGTACAGGAACAGAGTGCACTATGGCTGAGCACAAACCCAGGATGGAGGGATTAGAGAAAAAAAAAAACAAAAAAACCAGCACCTCAAGGCAGTACTTGGCAGCTGCTGTTTCAGCCCTAGAGCTACAGCAGCTGCCACAGCCAAAGCAGCACTGCTTGGCACAGACAAAATAAGCAAGGTTTGCCTGATGTGCTTCTTCCCACCTTGYGGTTTGCCTGCATTTTTTAACTCTTCCTTTATGTGATGCAAATAGTTCTACCTGGAGAGTAATCTTGTGGATACAAGAGAAAGACTATGTKTTCATCCCTGTTACACAATACAGCCACAGAAACCTCCCCTATATTTCCCTYAGACAAATATTATGCTAAATTAAAAAGAAACCACATTGTTTTCATAATTATATATTAAATAATTATTCTTATACATTACAATTATATATCAGAAATCCTAGCACAGGTGGACAGTAAAAAAGATCCTTTCCTCAAATGTAACAAACATGGAGACTGTGAAAGCAATGAGCTATACTTTTAGAAAAAGATGAGAAAAAGATGGAGAATATAGTCTAGAACTAACAGAGCAGCATTAATGTATTTGATACTAAACRAATATATTTTCATACCTTTATTTTCCTCCAGTCTTTTCCAGAAAAAGGTTTAACTCTCCAGAGTGCCATTTCTGAGATGGCCATAATGCAAAAGGGAAAAGTCTATGAGCTTTCCAGCATAATAAGTGAGCAGCAGATGTGTGTGAGTAGAGTTCAGTAAGTAGGTATTTCCAGAGAACTTAGATAAAGTGCTTAATACACTGCCCAAATACCACAAGTCCCAGTGGGATTTTGAAGCTTGCAATGGAAAAGAGACAATGGAAGAAAGTCAAAGACAGTGCAGGAATATGATCTTTTGGTTTTGAACCATTTTGAACTCCAACAGCCTTTGTGTGAACTCGTCAGTCTGATTTAATCAACAGAAGGATGCAGCATGGGCTGTGGCCACAAAAGGTAAAATAGTACCTGCTTAGGGTTATTAACTGCTTCCAGTTGTCCTGTGCTAATTCTGGAGCCAATCATCAGAGTCAGGAGTAAGCACAACATCATAATTTCTAAGATACTGTTTTGAATTTGCACCTTTGCATCTAAACAAAGTCTAGTTTTTTGCTACTCATCTGAACACACACAAGATCTGAGTTTTATTAAATATTGGGAGCATTGGCATTGGTTAGTGCAAGTGTTAGGTAAGTAAAGATGTACATCCCTCTCTTTTATAACCTGAGGTTATCACAGCTTTTGCAGATGCAACTGCCTCAGTCCCATTTCTCTTAGACAGCTATACTTGTGTCAAGGCCAGGAGACAYCACACTGAATCCTAGCCACACTACATGTGACCCTGTAATGCAGGGTGTAACCTTGTGACCTCCCATCCTGCTTCTCAGGAGGCAAACTGGGGCCTTGCCTTAGGCTGCAAAGCAAGTCGATGACATAGTGCCAAAAGGATTCAAGGTCTCACCCCTCACTCCCATTTCTGGACTACATTATTAAGTAATGCTTCTATTTTGTTACATGCATCTCACTTTTCATTACAATGTATAACATGTAGCAGAGTTTTAACAATAAAACTTACTTTATGATTTCAAGTATCCTTCTCCAGACAAAGAGAAAAGCATCTTTTTTTTGAAAATATACTCCCATCTTGCAACCTAAGTGTTAAATCTCTAGCTGAAAGACTATGGTCTGCATAAATATTCTTTCAGGGTATGACATCATGCTCAGCACATGCATAGCCCAGAATACAGTAAATTATTCTTCCTGAAAATTCCTTTCATTACTCTCACATTGTTAAACATCATCCAGTGGCAAATTAGTAACTGATGTCTCTTGTCTGAAATTGATTTGCATGCTTATTTCTTTTGTTAACTCACTGGGGTCTCTTACCTTTTGTGTCTACAATAGAACTAAGGATGTAAATATTTTAAGATTGAGAGAATAAATTATTCTAGCCTATTTGCTGTTTTCTAGCCCTGTACTTATTCACTTCTTTAAAAAATTACCTTTTTTATTACAAACAATGCTCTTTCACAGAGTTACATATCGTCGGGCATTACCTCAGATGGAAAATACAATTTTCTACCAAACCTTTGATGTAGGACCAACTTCTGCCCATGGCCACTGTCCCTGACTTTGCAAAGGAGTGACCTTTAGAAGTTAAGACTTTTGTTTGTTCAATATCACTACTCCAACTAGCTGAACATTATCAGGATGATCTGAGGCCTCTGAAAGCAAAAGGTCTAATCAGAGCCCCTCATTCAGTCTTTGGAAGTATTCTTCAGAAAGACAATACAGCCTYAAAATTGATTTCTTGCAGGACCTGTGAGAGGCTGCTGTAGAGAATAAGGAGATGGCACAGATAGGAGTCCCAAGAGGAAAATCATTCTAACCTGAAGAACACTGGAATTCCCAATAGCTGAACAGTGATGAATGCAATTACCTGAAAACATAGGCAGTGTTTTCATGTTTTTGTTATTGCCTTTTCTTCTTGGCTTTTGGAATTGTTTTTGTCTTAGTTCCACTAGTAAACCCAGYACCTGCAGTGCAAGCTGCCAGTATTACCCTTTTGTTACAGTGAATCGGGCTCTTAACTGAACAGTACTGTTGGTAATGAATCAAACAACCTTCAGGGCAGTTCTCCTGTATATGGCACAGTTGTTTACTTCCATGTAAAACACGTTTTTTAGGCACAAGCTGTGCTGCTTCTAACAACCAAACAGTGATGAACTCCCGGTCACATACTCAAACAGAGCAGGTAATACCTCCCTTTCTAAATTTCTTTCAGCTATGCTGTCAGTCAACCAGAGTTTCTATTAAATAGGCAGATTTGCCTTCCCTCATGTGCCCAGTAAAAGCAACCTGTTCTAGTGGAGGTGTCTCTGCCCAAGGCATGGGGATTGAAATTCGCTGATCTTTAAGGTCCCTTCCAACCCAAACCAGTTTGTGACTGTATATTTTTTTGTTTGGGCTCTCACAGTTGATCTTTATTAGGATTGTTGTTCTAGAGGCACTTCCCTATTCAAATTTGAATGAATTTTTTGGACATACACAGATGCAGAGGCAAAGAAAGGAAATGGACAAAACTGATTATTTTTCTATTTGAAAACAAGTTTTCCTGCTGTTCCAGACAGATGGAGAGGAAAAAATACAGTACTTAATGAGGTGGGACATATTGTACTCCTTGACAGCACTGCTGAGCTAGAATACCATTTTTTAACATGAAAACCAATGCAGTAGATAATGTGCTTTTCAAATACAGATTTAAAGTAAAAACCAATACACAAATCAACTCATCTCACCTAATTTTCCCATAACATCAGGGTTTTGTTGCCTACATTTGTATTTACTACTGCTCCTTCTTCCTCCCCTTTCCTACCCCATCTTTTTTCTCAAAAGAGAAGATAACAGATGCTAGCAGAGTAACCCTGAACATAAAAATACCTAAGAAACCATGCACAATTTCCCATGAATTCTTTCAAAGCAGGCTCCTAAAGGAATATGGTCATGCACTGTAACTTCATAACTGAGCTCTGGTCAGTGTGGGACATTGTTTTTACACTGCTAGAATAGAAATTCTGCTCTAAATGTACCAAAGAGCTTACAAAGTTTATAAACTTGCGAAGTTTAGAAATTCTCTGCTGGCAAGGTTAAATTACTCCCTGCTCTGAAAGCAAAGATTGAAACCATCTGGGAAGAAAAAAAAATGAGGTGCCAATTATCTAGAATGAGCYTGTGCTTTACATACAGCTTACTAATAAATATACAGTCAGACCACCGCAATTCTACTGAGCCAACATAGCCCACAGAAAATGTATTTTATGCAAGTGATTTGGGAAGCATGAAGAAAAGAAGGCTCATCCAGGGCCRGTGCAGTCACTTGGAAGAATGTTGTTAACTTGAATGGAGTTCAAAGGACTCTGATGGGTAAAAGCAGATACCTTTGGCTGCCAGCATCAGACTTAACAAAAGCTGTGATCCTCTACACTTAATCCCAGCTGCATGGAAGCCAAAGTTACCTTGACTATCAATGTTCATCAGCAGGTTGGAATCTTACTGTCCAAGGTCTACAGTCTCAAAAACCTCAAAGAAGACAACATGAGACGACCCCTAGAGCGGCATTCAAAAATGTAGCTTTTGAAATTTCAAAAAGCCAAMTCAGATTCTTTAAATGTAATTTTGAAATAATTCTAATTTAATTATTGTTTTGCCTCAGAGTTTTTGTGCCTATGTGTCTCAATTAACATTTTCAAGCCAAAACCTAAAAGCATTTTGCTGTAAGTAACAGTAGAAGCTAATGTAAAAGTTAATGGAGATTGTTCTTACCATTGAATAAAGCACAAAAGAAAAWAAGAGCCCCAAAGAATTTACCATCCAAGGGCTCATTAAATTCAGTGGGACTTCTTCCAAGATTAAATGAACACTTCTGGGCTGAGTATTTGTGAGATCAGTTTCATATTGCAGACGTAAGATACAAAACTTCCCCTTGAGACTGGGAAAACAATTATGCATAACAGGAGGCATGTACTCACTTACTGTACTCTACAGCAAAGCTTTAATGATAATAAGAAAGCCCTCTGAAGTCTTYTTACACACACTYACACCTCTATATAYAAATATATATATATGYTTAATCTTTTTTTATATATGTATATATTTGTGTCTGASTATTCCAGTCAAATAATATTGAACTTTCTATATATTCATATATACACATTTCTTTATTCAATTCCAATCCATCACTGCTGTATGGCATATAGCATAAAAAAATTTCATAAGCTAACAAACCACGGGGGCAGTTAGATACAAAGTCTTTCCCACAGGCTGCAACTTCATTCTCATAAGACATCAGAACTTCCACTTCCAGTTTYAGAGAAATATAATCTCCTTAAATACATGAAGTAATTCCTCTTTCTGCAGGAACTCTAGCTCCTGCTATGRTCAGTGGAGAGTTTTCCTCTGTTTTCGAGGGGAATCAGCTCAGGCCTTGCTCCATCCAAACAGAAATCATTCAGACAAGACTATGGTGTCCCTGCTGATGCAGGAGTTACATATTTTAAAGCAGTAGATAATTCATGATCGCCAATAAAGGAAAAAAAAAACCAACCCTCAACACAAAACCCAAACTACACTCAACCAAGCTTATTTCTTCAATGAATTGTTTCAGATGTAGCAAAATTCCCTCTCTGCAACCTCTTGTACAATTTCAAACAATCAGTTAAACAGTTATGAAAGAGGGAAAGTGGATATTGGCCACTGCTTTGGGATTAGGCAGGTTAAGATTCTGGCAAAATATAAGGATTTAAACCTTAAAATTACCAGGGATTATGATCTGCAGGACACCCCTTACATCTTGCCATGCTGTTCAACCTAGTTTCTGGTATTCATACTGACATGCTGTTCAACCTAGTTTCTGGTATTCATACTGAGCTCCTACCAGGTGGGGTATTTTCTTTGTTGAACAAAAATTTGGGATTTATGCAAACATTCCTGAAGTACAGTGAACTTACAACTTTTGAAACAGGAGACTGAAAACTGCCTACCTGCCTACAAAATCATCATTGCTTCATTAGTTAAGAGCACAATCCCTACTGCTCTCATTGAATCAAAAGCCAGTCTTTTTAAGTTAGTAAAAGTAAGTGGCTTACTGGTATTAGCTAATACCAAAAATTTTAAACAAATACAAATAAATTAATAGTTCGTTCAAAAATAAGGCAAGTGTGAAAAGGAAAAAAAAAATATAACAGGAGTAGACTCTTTTCTCTTGACTCCCTTTTCTCCAAGAAACATAAAGAAAATACCATCAATGTTCAACAACCATTGGCAGAGCACACATTTAGAAAATCACTTAGGTTTTCATCATGGCAAAAGCAAGATAGCATCAATATTTTAGGTTCTGTAACATCTGTTTACAGTCAAGAATTTTTTCTGGAGTACTATAAATTGGCAATTGGTTATCTACAGTAATGGACTCAATTACTCCTACCCCAGATTATGCAATAAGCATATTCAGTAACTGAGATAATTAAGCAACACACATATAGTTCAAGCTACAGCAAAGCCTTGCCAGCATTAATTCTGCCAAATCAGAAGACATGCACACATTGCAATGTCATTTATTCACACTTCATTTTTCAGTACTTTGTCCTTCACTCTTCATTTCTGTAATGCTAATGTATTATTGCTTTGCAAAGAATTAAAATTATGGTCTGACCACATGCAGTTTGAAGAAATGAATGCATGACCTTCAACACTACACAGAAACACATACACTCTAGAAAACAAGGTTATTTAGATTAATGGAACAACTATGCAAACTAATGTACATTATAAAAGTCAATACTCTAACCAAAATTCTAAAAAATACCTTTCGATTACATAAGGTGTAATCTGTGTGTGTTACAGCCTTGCATTACAGAAATGTTTGGGTTTTGTTTTTTAAACTCTCCCTCAAAGTCTCAGTTTGACCACCATAATTTGTCTCCAAGCTTTAAATCTGTCAGAAATAGTATCTTTTMCCATTAATTTTTCATTCTATTTCTTTTTGTAGGCCCAACACTGAAGTTGCTGATAGTTGCCTTTGAAGGCCTAAACCTCCTTAAATTTACTAAATCCATGGCAGAACAAAAATGCTTCACATCACCAAACTTGCATTATCTAACATCTCTTAGAACTTACTAATTAGGAGAGACTGAATGTCACTGCAGATTAACGCAGCGCCTTTCAGTTTGAGCACCTGAGTTGAATCTAATCTGCACAAAAGTGACTAAAAATCAATCTAATCTGACAGTGGTGAAATTATTAGGTATAATTATATGCATTCTCAGATCCTTAGCTGGAGAAGACAAATTCCTTGAAACACTTCAAGAGAGGAATTTAAATATTTGTAGGTTTGTTRGGGTTTCTTTTTAAATAAAAAACAAGCAGATAATGTTTTCAGTCATAAAAGATGAAAGGTGATCAAGACAGTATCTTCTGTTCATATCCGCCCTCAATATTTGCTACAGGAAGCAACACATTCCTGTACCAGAAGCATGTTGGAGGAAGGAAGGAATTGGGGGRAGGGAAAAACCTTGAAAAGTACTCAGATGCATCATTTTTAATTACCTAAAAATGTGCATTACATTTTTAATGATGGGCTCTTTTCCATTACAGAGATCTTAGCTTGCTCAYATAATAACACAATCAGCACCATTTCTTGTTTGCAAAGGGCTRTATTTATCCATATAATACAGGCAAGCAAACTCAGCTTTTTTACCAAATTCAGAGTAATAAACATGACCTGGTGAGGATAACCATGACTTGAGGCTACTTTTTCTTCTTCTCCACTGAGTTTCATGAGCAACATTCAACTACAAATTAGAAAATATAAAACACAATACTGATTTTTGTCAATAATCTCAGCAATAACACAACACTAAACACAAATGAGAAAAAAAATGGTTTGTTTCAATAGGCATGATTAGTATTGAAAAGATTTGAATTGTTTTGCAAATTTTTTATTGTACAAAATGACATACTCAACAGCATACAGTTAACAATGCTCATCAAAATGTTTCTTCAAGCAGTAAAATCCTTTTATAATGCCAATATTATAAAAATTAAGACAGAAATTATGAAATAATTGTATTCTGAGCATTAAAAAGCACAGCAAGGCCATGTGTCAGAACTTGGAATGTGACAGTTTGATTAAACCAACAAATTTGTATTTGGTAGAATACAAGAAGAAAGTAGTTTCTCATAGAASAAAATAGTTTCTCATATCAAAGATAACCACATTGTTTGTTACTACTGTCTTATTTTGATTCCCAGATACACATGGTCAGTGGAAGTACAGATGATACAATCTACCAGGATTTCCAGAAGGCTTAAGGAAGCTAAGGACCCATTAAAAAACAATGAAGGCTCTTGCACAGCTGGACAATTTTTCAAAACCAGAATAAAATCACCTACAAGATTTAGGGAAGTAAACAGTCCTCACAGAAATCTATCCTGGGACTCGCACTGCTCACTGTATTTATAAGAAAGCCAGAAAAGGAGATGTAGCAAGGTGGCAAAAGTTGCTGATGTCACTTCATTATTTAGGGTGGTGAAGGTGAGGGCTYATAATGAAGAGCCACATACAGACCTTATGTGACTTAGAATTTCAGCAATAATCCAGCACAGGAAATTAGCTATGGACAAACATTGAAAGATACACAGGAGAATAAAGCTGTCCAAATTTCAAATATACAATAAGTTAACCAGCAAAACTCAGGAAGAAGGGCCTTGAGGTTAAGACAGCAGATTACGGAAACATRAGCTCAGTGTTCAATAACATGACAGAAGAAAGAAAATCACTTATTTGGAAAGGAATTGAGAACAAAGCAGAGGAATGTCTCTTTGCTATCTATAGCGTGCCTGCATCTTAACTTCTGYAGGTATTTGGTTCCCTCCATCTGAAAGGATGTAGAGTTCAAAATATTCCAAACAGGGTAACATGGAGAACCCAAGCATCATCTACCATATAATAAATAGCTAAGTAATCTAGAACTTTTGAGTCTGGAAACAAAAATTTTAAAGAATAAAGTAAATATTTATAGTCTTTAGCTGCAATGGAGAGGGTGGATCTGTAAAGTCTGTCTAAAAGAATAGGAGCCAAGAAGCACCAAATGAAGCTAAAAGGGGGTCAGGCTCAAAACCAAGAGAAAGGTTTTCACCCAGGTGATTGAGCTGAAAGAGCTTAGAGTTGGGGAATACCATGAAAACCAACAACTCAGACTTTTTCAAGGGGCATCAGATRAATTAGTGGAACTGGAATCTAACAAAAGCTACTAAATACACAGAAACCATCTACAGAAAAAGTACCATCCTGTGGTAGTCACGCCGTTTGTACAGTATTCCCTGCACATCTGCTTTCAGCTCCCACTGGGATGGTGCACTGGGTTAAACAGTCTGACCCTGTCCAGCCAGCCTCACATTCTCACTGCTCTGTGTGAAAGCACATGCCTTTAACGAATAACCACGGAGTTGACAAAATCACTGAAAACAGAACTGCAAAAATTCTTGAGAGGTCATCTAATCTACTCTCCTGTCTCTGGGTAGAATCAGTTGTGCATGATCTTTTGTGGCAGATGTCTAACCTGTTTTTCAAAACCTTCAAAAGCAAGYTATTCTAGTGTGAAGCAGGCCTTCTCTGAAAAAAAGCTCTTTGTAATACAACCTGAATCTTCCTTGCTGCAAAGTTAATCCCTTTATTTCTTCATTGTTACAGATACAYAGAGAGATGGTCCCTCCCCTTTTGCAGTGGCCTTTCATATCCTTGGACTTATCTACCAAAACCYAGAAAGAAAATCTTAAGCCCTCTCAAACTGTAGCCACCTAATCACTGAAAAAAAAACCCCATGAATTATTCCTTGCAAATACCAAAATTCCTCTCCTTCTTCCCACGTGAGTGCATCATAGAAAGTAACAAAACCGATCATTTTAGAAGGGACGTTATTAGTAAAAAAAAAAAACCAACCCAAATAAAAGCCACCAACACACAAACCCAAAAATGGGTGAAGTCTGCTTAGTATATAAAGAATTGCCTATAGCACATAACACACTGAGTCCATATACAACAGGCATAGAGAACAGGTCTTCCTTTCCTGCAGAAATCTCTCCCAGTCCCCTTCTCCTCCTTATCCTTAATGCCACACAGGTAACCCAAATTCTCAATCACTCTTCACAGACTACAGTCCCAAGACCTCAGAGCATCCTCYTCTTCTCTTGAAGAAAAGCAGGAAAGATTTAAAGAGAGTCCAGAGGTGCAATGCCCAAATCTAGTCACAGCATTCAAATAGAGCCTAACCAAAGCTTTGACAAGTGAAGGGAATACAGCACGTGCCTTGCAGGCTTTCTGCTTGTGTGAYRTGTGTTTCAGGGCACTGCAATCCCRCTGATTCATAGCCAGCTCATAAATCACCCAGGCTCTGCAATGCCTTCTACTGCAACTCTTATCCACCCATTTTTACCCCAGTCCATGATTTATGTAGTTCCAATCATTTTCATTTTTTTTTTCTTTCACACAAAACAGTGTGTTTTTTTTTCTACTAAAGAGGRAATTACCTTTTTAGGAATTTTAGCTTTGCTCTGATACTAAGCAGTATCAATTTCCTTCTCTTGGTCACTTCATATGAACTGTAAGGATTTCCCAGGATCAACAGGTGAGACTTTTAAAAATCATTGGCTGTAGAAATTAAGTGTGAACTTGTGCTTGTCTGTGCTGATATATTTACATATACATATATTTAAAAAAAAAAAAAAAAAAAAGATTAAAAAAAAGGTCCAGAAACATTTTCTCTAAGTTTTAGTATTATGTTACAACTGCATTCCTCTTGAATACCTGCACATCTAGTTAGGGCTTTTTTGTCTATCCAATCACCCCATTTGCACAGTAGCAATTCAGAGCAGACACCTTGGCTAAGACACTGGATGCAGCCTGACTAGTTCAGCACACACCRAAGTGGTTTACCTACCACTTGAAGTCCTAGTTAGCATTTATGACAAAAACAAGTCAAACTGACAACCAACAATCAAAGYCAGGACAAAGCAGATGTCATACCTTGGTTGAATTCTACATTTTCACCTTTTGAGGTTTTTCTTGCATTGAGAAGTAATAGTGAGCAAAGCAAATAACATCCACAAATTGCCTGCTGACAGAGACACCGTTGACATTATTGGCTTACTCAAATTTGTATCCCAGTTGCAATAAAAATACCACAGGCTTAATGTACAGGCAAATGCAAAACTAGTACAGAATTAGGAGTGCTATAGCACCAGAAGTCTTGCTCTAACAACCAGAGATGCATGGGCTAATCCCTCTGACCAATTTTTTCAGTCACTTCAATCTCTGTTCTGTTAATGAATTCAATGGGACATTTTCATTTTTGTGAATTTATTCCTCAGAATTATTAATAAATTAATTATATAACCATGCTCAGTCTCCAAATTGCTTGCAAACTAATAGCCATCCTACCAAGATTTTGTGTTCRTAAATCAGATTACTTATTCAGTTAATCCACATATTTTCAGTCTATAACCCCACCGCATTTTCAAGGTGGTTACTACACTAAAGATTATGCAAATGAGTATCATGACATTTTTATCTTTCTCAGCTGAGCATTTCAGAAATCAAGAACTTGTTCACATGAATAACTGCAGAAAACATTCATCAGACTCTGAATGCAAACTAAATAGGGAAATTCTTAACCCATTTTCACATTCAAAAAGATAAGATTAAATTTAATATGATAAACTAATTCATAAATCCTTTGAGACAGTACCTAAATATGCTAAATACTGCATAATAATTAATTATCTGGGATATACAGAACACAGGATTCCATTAACTTGCACAATGGCCAGTTTCTTCCTTTCATACTGTATGCAAACAGAATAATGTTTAAAGTCAAAGTCAAATACTACACATAATTTTTTTTTTCCAGCACAAAACTGTATTTTACCATAGTGAAATCTMTATTAAACAAAACCTTTTGGGCTGGATTCGCCCACACAGTATTTTGGTAAAACCTGTCAAGCACAGCATGAATACAGTGTTTGGTCAGTAGTCCATACTTCAAGTGTCAACAATACTGATAAGTAGCAAATATGCTACCAACATAACAGCATAAATGCAAGTAAAGTACAACTAAACTGCAAAGAGAACTGCACTGTGACTCTTATTGCTGATTTCTGATGGGTCAAATTTGTCACATTTTAAAATAAACTTTGACAAGGAGAGGCTACTAGGAAAATGACAAAAGGCATTTCTAAAGACCCTGATTCTCTTTTTTTGTTACTAAGAATATAGAAACTGCTTCARGAAGATTGCATTGAATGTTCGATATTTGGTGTGTGCAGTAAAAAGGCCTTTAATATTACCAAAGTAGTCTCCTTAATCCACAATTCAAATACCTATTTTAAAGGCATTTGGCATTATATTTAAACAAAGCTAGTGCAGTGCCTGCAGCTGCAAATTGCAGGGAACAAATGCAAATCACAAGAGTTCACGCTGCAGGCTCTGAAAAGTCATCAAAGCCTCCAAGTACTTTAAAAGAATAAGGTACAAAACACCACCAAGGCCCCACAAGCTACCCTGCAGGAATCCATTGCTTTTTAACCTGACAGAACAGTGAGAATAAGAACTTCAGTCCTTCCTTTTTCCAGAGGCTCTACAAAAATTCAAATTACACCCCGTAGACACATACACAAACAAAAGAAAAAAAATAGTTGTTTTTGTTTTCAATACAACTTGAGTCTTTTTTAAGAGTTAAAACCTTACAAATTATAGCACAAATTGAACCTGTGCAACGCTGCTAAAAATGGCTAAATGAACAGAAAACTTGTCTGATCGTGTTGGATACTGTTGCCAAGAAATTGTAATAGTACAAATCACTATGTAATCATCACTAGGAGMTATTTCTTAACTGCCACAACTTCCTATGTTCATTTCAAGCTACCATCAAGTAAAAAGTTACCGCTACTTTGTAGATACCGAAAAACAAAAACCAACCCAAAAGCCCAGTAAGAGATTAAGCAAGAATTCTAACCCCTTCATTTTAATTCAGTGATATATTGAGGGATTATACATATTCTCTTGAACCATTTTAGTTACCTGATAACCTTACAAACTGCAATACAGCCAATGAGCAAATCAACAGAAAATTTCATTTTTAATCCACCCGTTTTTCTGTGGTACAGAAGTAAGTATAGTAGGAATATTGAAAGCTAAACAGCCAGGCAGAATGAATGTAAATTGGGTACTGAGAGATTTAAGTTCAAAGCTTGAAATAGAATAAATACACAGTTGCACATACTGGCCTTTTCCTTTTGATGGAGCAGAAGAATACCCACGCATTTGGTCTGAAAGCATCCAACATTTGCTCCCAGGCAGCCTGAATGTGTCAGTCAGAAGGCCTMCCACTGCAAACAGACACTCCACTGGGCCAGCTCACCGGCAGGAAGAGAGCTGGCACAGCTCTCCATTTGCTGGGAAGCTGCACTTGGGGCTAGGGCAGGGAGCAGCTCTGACTCACACGGCTCCTGGGGACCTTGCTCTCTCCACTCTGCTTATCCTAACTCATGCTAGAGACACTTCTGCTGGCTTTCCAAACATTTTTTTCCTCCCAGCACTTTCTTCCTCCATTAAAAAAAAGTTAAATCGTGAGGCACCCACCATCCTTCATAYGCCTCAAAATCCTTCATGCTGTAGTAATGCCCTCTGCATTATAAGAAGACTAACATGGTCAATTTTCATCCAGACAAGGGGTAAAAAAACCCCAAAACCCAAACCAGACTAGAAACCCAAAACCCCACCTCACAAACCTGGGGTAGGAGCCTGAGATCTTCCCTAATTCAGGAGATTCCTCCATTTCCTCCCCAATATTACTGAAAAAAGTACCAGGGGSCTTTCTAGCTCACAGACTATTACAAACAGGCAAGTGGGTAATTGTTCACATCAAAGAGCATGCAGAGTTGTTGCTAGGCTGTATTTAATTTTCTTATTAGCAAGGTAGCATATAAAAAATAGACCCTGCACACCAGCAAGGGAAAGGTATTCAACTCAAGTCAGGTTCAAAATTAACAGCAGGAAGAGCCAGGTTAGAGATTGCAATTTGCACTTCCTCAGATGAGCCTTTGTATCACAAACCAACTGCTTATTTAAATGTGTAACAGGAACCCAGCAAGATACATATGGCACTTACTCAGCAGAAAATTACCTCTTAATTTTTAGCAGGGCTGCTTGTGGACAGCCACTCAAGGAGTGGGGAGAAGGCACCATGCAATTCYACGGCCCTTCTTTCATCCCTAATGTTATCACTCATCTCCTGCAAAAATCCTCATCATTACATTGCCATTGTTCCTATTTGTCAATGAATTATGGGTCTTCTGAGATTGTAAGTGAGGTGGACTGAGAACTGACTGGGCAGTAGATCCCAGAGGGTCATAATCAATGGCACAGGGTCCAGTTRGAGGCCTGTCATTAATGGTGTTCCCCAAGCCTCAGTAATGGGCCCAGTATTGTTTAACTTACTCATCATTGACTCAGGTGCAGGAGCAGATGCMTCCTCAGCAAGATCACTGATGACACAGAACTGTGAGGAGTGGCTGATACCCCAGAGAGCTGTGAAGCCTTTCAGAGAGATCTCGACAGGGCAGCGAGATGGGCAGAGAAATGTCTGAAATTCAACAAAGGCAAGTGCAGAGTCCTGCACCTGGGGAAGAACAACCTAAGTACCAGCACAGGCTGGGTCTGACCTGCTGGAAAGCAGCGCTGCAGAGAAGGACCTGGGGGTCCTGGTGCACAACAAGCTCTCCATGAGACAGCCCTGGGGWTCAGGAGGGAGGGCCAATGGTGTTCTGAGGTGCATTAGGATGAGTGTGGCCAGCAGGTCGAGAGAGGTGATCCTACCCCCTCTGCTCAGCCCCAGTGAGGCCACATCTGGAGTGCTGTGTCCAGTTCTGGCTTTCTCAGCACAAGAGACATGGCGCTCCTACAGCAGGTCCAGGAGAGGACAAAGATCATTAAGGGACTGGAGCATCCCTCTCTCCTAGAGAAAGGGCTGAGGGAACTTGGCCTGTTCAGCCTTGAGAAGAGATGACTGAGAGGGGACCTCATCAATGTCCCTCAGAATCTGAAGGGAGGGTGTCAAGAGAACCAGGCTCTGCTCACTGATCCCATGCAACAGAACAAGAGGCAAAGGACAGAAACTGATGGACAGGAAGTTCTATTTGAATATGAGGAAGAACTTTACTGTGCGGGCAACCAAGCACTGGAATAGATTGTTCAGAGAGATTGTGGAGTCTCCCTCATTGGAGAAATTCATGAACTATATGGACACAATCCTGTGCCATGTGCTCAGGGACCACCCAGCTTTAGCAGAGGGGGTGGACCACACGATCTAAGGCAGTCCCTTCCAACCTAACCTATTCTGTGATTCTGTAATGCATTTGGTACTCTGTAAAATTCCACTGTAYTTAATATTACTACAATACATACAAGCCTTGTGATTTTTTTAGTAAACCAACTGCTAAAAATGGGTACAGATAAGAAAATGCCTGGCTAAGTGCTATTTAAAAACTTTCACTGATGCAGCACGTTAATTCTCTGCATGATTCACTTGCATTGAAGATGCTTCTCTCAGTAAAAACATCCCTGTGATAAGGTATGCTTCCAATTTAATTGGGCATGCCTGGGAGCTGAGAACACAGCATGTGCGTGGGAAAGGGATGGAACCCAGCCCTGGGAATGAGAAAAGGCTGACTAAGACAAGATCAACGTTTTGAGCACACAGCAAAGCAGATCTGGCTTTGTCAAGGGACAACTCCCCTGCGATTACCAGTGCCCCTGCTAATTCCACACTCAGGTCACCATTTTGAGCATGTGAGGGGAGGCTGTCAATTGAAGCGAGAAAAAACACAAACTGCAGAGCACAACAAGCCYGAAACAACCACTAAGAGCAAATGCAATCCAGTTTACCAGTTGGCTTTGTGGTGCTGCTGGCAGCCTGTATGCTCAGACAGAAAGACAGCAGCTATAGTTGGAAGGAGAATATGGGACTTGGATGTTTGTACAAGACCCTGCTTATGCCCCTGGAAAGCAAATCTTGTCCTGCTTTTCCACTACACACACAGGTGCCTGGAACACAGCCTGGAAGTCCAGGCTTTTGTCTTCAACTCTCTTTCAGGCCACCTTCAAAGCTTTTGTTTAACACAGCAYTGCCTGGCACCCCTACTGTGCCCACGCTCAGTCCTCATTACAGCACCGTCTACAAACGTGACCTAATTTTTATGCCTGAATATCAACTTCTTGGACCTCTGCCTCTCCACAAGGCATGTGCTGGGACAGGATCTCACGCAGCTGCAGCTGGAAACCTAGCAGACTGGCAGTGCACAGAAGTAGCTCAAACAAACATGGCAATAAGTTGACCAGCATGCTGAATRCAGGTGCATGCAAGCATAAAACTTAGAAGGCTTCTCAGTCATCAAGCATCTCAAGAACTCTACAACAATGCATCAACACCAACCACTTCTCTGAGGCATGGTGTGAAACAGCACAGACAGTAAGAGGACAGTGAAAATTCTTTAGAGCACAGKCCAAATCCCCTCAAATCTATTCTGATGTTTCACCAGTGCAAAATTATTCCAGATTCCAAGAAGAGAAAAAATCACTGCACAAGACCACTAGYCATGCCAAAACATTGTGCAAGCAACCCAATCTGCAGCAGTACAAATTGCCCAGACAGGCAATCAGTATCAGCTAGCTGTAGTTATAATCTGAAATTTTTCATGTTAACTGTAATGACTTCCAGCTTGCATTTTGAAAGGTTCCACAGTTGGAATCATAGAATTGTCAAGGCTGTGAAGACAACTTTAATATCATTAAGTGCAACCATCAATTAAGTACTATCTCAGTAACCACTAAACCACATCACCCAGCGCCAGATCCAAGTGCCTCTTAAAACACCTCCAGGTATGGTGACTCCACCACCTCCCTGAGAAACCTATTCCAATGTCTGACACTAGTTGTTTTTTTGGTTTGTTTTTTGTTTTTTTTTTTAATATCTAATCTGAATCTCCCCTGTCTCATTTTAAGGGCACCTCCTCTGGTCCTCACACTGCAGTCACGGTGGAAGAGACGGGCCCCAGCTCACCTTTCAGGGAGCTGTTCCAGTTCAGTGTGGCCATTCACACTGGGCACTGGTTTGGCTTGYCAGAGCTCACCATCCGAGAGCTGAAGGGAGCAGATACACCCCTCTGCGTATTTTATCCAGGCGACTGGAAAAAAAAAAAAAAACTGACAAGTTTGAGACTTGCACGCCATTCTCATCGTATAAGGGCCTTYTGCATAAATTTCATCTCACCTTGGGCAGGCGTAAGACAGCGAATGCCTGCAAACACAGAAGTGTTACATGGAGCACACAGCACTGCAGCGCTGGCACTGCGCAGGAACAGGACCCCATGTCCCAAACTACAGCCTGTGTTCGGCCACTCCCGCACAGCTCCTCACTGCTCACCTCCCAAACGACTGCAAAGCCCTCATTGTCTTTTCCAGTGCCGCTCACCCTCTACGGTGAGAAACCCCACACCTCGACACACTCTGCCACCTCCTATGCACGCGGGCTACCCCGGGGCGAGTCTGTCACCGCAGCCAGGTGTCCGAGAAGGGGCCCGCAATACCAGAGGATAACAAGGAGACGGCAGAGCTCGTTCCTACGAGACTCGAAGCCTCACAAGCTCTGGCCAAGCCCCGCTCGCCCTCGGCCACCCCGAGCAGGCCCGGCCCGGGCTGGCGGAGTGGCGCTGCCGCCATTRCGCATGCGCGGCCACAGCGCCGCCACTGCGGCCGGGGAGGGGGAGCGGTCCCTGCCCGGGCCCGGAGCGGGGCCGCATGGCRAGCCTGGTCCCCGCCGCCGCCTCATCTCCCGCCGGCGCTACGTCCCGCAGCAAGAAGCGTCCGGCSAGCCCGGGCACCGGCGGCGGCCCTGCCAAGAAAAAGAAGGCGACGGCGCCTGGCGGYTCGCAGGTAATGGTGAGAGCGGGGCGGCCAGCGCGCATGCGCGGCGGCGGCCTGCCTGTCCTCGCCCCTTCCCGCCGTGCTGGGAGTGTGTTCTGTACCAATTGCCTGTGGCTGTTCCCGATCCCGGTACCCACGGGTATCCCGGGACACGCCGCCGCCTCCCGCCCGGCCCCCCACGGTCCCGCTGCCTTCTCCTCGCCCGTCCCGCCCATGGCCGCAATGGAAGCTGCCGAGCCCCAGGGAAGGGCCGGCGGCTGGGTGCCCGCTGCTGTGTCCCTCGGGACGCCGACTGTCGCGCCTTCCGTCATCCTGCTGTAGCTGCGCAGACACTACCTCCGCTCTCTGTATACAGCTGTACCGGTGCTGGTGTTTAACCCCCCTCCCCCGCCGGGTGTGCGGAGGCAAAGCTTAACCGGGATGCCGTGTAAGTCGGGTTTGTGCCCACCGAGGTACCGTGTGTGGTGGCAAGGCGTGYGGTGACACTTTCTGACCAAGCCGCCCCGCCGTTGTTCATTGTTCCCTGCGCTCGCCTCCAGCAGCAGCTCTGTGCGTGAGGTTGTGCTGCGCCTGAGCTCCGTGCCTACCTCCACATGCACAAACCTCTGATCCTGCGTGATGCTGGTTTTACTGTGAGGCAGATGAGCTGTCGCGGAGGAGGGACTAGTGCTGCACGGAGCACAATTCAACAGGTGCTAGATCTGCTGTATGCAGCGAGCATGGCCTCTCACTTGCACTAAGTGGGTACAAGACTTAGATGTGAAATGAAGATGCAACCTCAGAGCCTGATTTTTGGGGAACAGGGTCAATCAGGGAGGGAGAAGGGCTATTACCGTGAGCTTCTCCTAAACGCCAGCCCTCATTCCTGGGGATGGTGCATCCTCAATTTGTGCATCATGGCACACCAGCATCGGTCCCCAGTTGATGTCATCTGCCTCTTGATGACGAGCTATAGACCACACCACTGTACAAAAGAGCAATCACTCAAACCTTTCTGGTTTTCATCTGCCTCTTGATGATGAGGTAGCATCTCATGCTCCAAAATTAAGTCCTAGAAGATGTTCAGAGTCAACAGGTATGTGATATCTGTATAGACTTAAGATGCTGTCATGTCTTGGATTACTTCTAGAAAGATTTTGGTAGCTAAAGTGGTCCAAAGAGAGTTGGAAAAAAACACTGTCTCTTTTCTTCCCCCTAGAAATGATTCTTCTCAATAATATTTTATGAACTATTWACAGTAGCATAGCTACAAAGTCTCCCTTACTGCCAGTTGGGTTGCTTATTTTCACATGTGCCATCAGATCAGGGGAGCRTTTATGCATTTTTCAGCATCTTCACTCCAGGCAAATAAAAACCATTGTGCACACATGAGAGCACAGACACAGCTCTTCCTCATTTGAATGATGCTCTTGTTTTCACCCCGTGGCAGTTACATGGTTTCTTTTCCAGTGGACTTATCCCTAGGACAGGGAGTACAGACCATAATGCTTAACGTTGCTAACAAACTCCACCACAACTGTGAGAAGTCACTGCCTGACATGATCATGTTTGACAACTTTTTCAAGGTGTGATAGAGATAATGATCTGGATTTTCCAGCATGGGGTGGTCTGCTCTGGCATGTGTGTGTGCATGTGCATGCAGATATAAAGTATTGCATATTTATATATAATTAGAATGTGTATAAAATCATTTTTACTTAAAAAGCTTTCCCACACCCTTCAGCCTGTTAAACTGTGCTCACACCAAACCTAAGCTTGTGGACAGCTTCCAGCGTTATGAGACAATCCATGATTTCTTACTCAAACTGTGTTTCAATCGAGTRTGAGATAAGCAGTTTTTGTAATTCTTCTCACAAGTGATTTCTGTGCAGGAAGAAGTAATTTTTCAACACTATATCTTAAGTCATCATACACATCATTTGACTTCAGCAGTGCTGATCAATCCCACAAGGAAAAGAAAAAAAACGAGTCTCAGAAAATGTGTGACCTCAGGAATGGGACAAGAAACAGCTCATTCTAGCAGTCTCATTCAGTGTTGATGACCAGCTGGAGCAAGCCAGTTCAAAGAGAAATGAAATGAGGGCTTTACATTTTTTTGTGTTAGAAACGTGAATCATTGGGCATCTTTTGCAATACCTTATTTAACTCTAATCCCCGGAAGTCCTTAAAAGCCCATAATTAATTGCTGAGTAATATACTTTTTCTGGATAAGGAAACCTGTGACACGGTGATTCTAGTGAATCTCTATCTGATGAGATATTCCGAATATAGCCAGTCAACAAGCACATAATGCTCTATTTTTTTATTACTTACCCAGTCTTTAGGTGGCTCAGTTAGTCAGGGTCTAGGTCGTCCAAGAATTTTAAATACTTTTTAAGTAAACTGGCAACAGAGAAATAGTGAATTATTTSCTTGGTTAAGCAGCAAGCTGCAGGTAAGAGAATCCCTACTGGGAGTTTTAAAATTACCTGCAGGGGTCAACTTAGGATCTGGAGACTCCCCAGTGTGTTAACTAGTAACTTCTGTTGAGAACCCTGTGCTGGCCTACATAAAAATACRCTTCATATTGTACACTTCATATTGAACATCCCCACATCTCTGATCATCACCTTCCATCTTTGTGAAATTAAACAAAATAGGATTTCTGTAAGATCTTCAAATCACATAGTTTTTCTCCCGTGTGCTCTGTATCACAAGCAGCTGAATACAATGTGCACCCTGAAAGACACGTTGGTTTGGTAAAACTGTAAATTTCAAAAATGTTCCTATTTTTTATATAACAAATTTGCTTAAGCATAGCAATGTAATCAAATAGTTTGAGTAACTGTGTGTATCCTACAGGAAGGCACAATTATCACACAGTATAGTTTTTTATAGAACCCATTTTGATTATGTCTCTCSAACATGTGAATTGCTACTTTCTCTAAGATACACCTTAGGAACATTACCAGAAAATATTCTTCATCTTTTTTGTAGAACACAGTGCCAATAACACCAAGGTCAYKGGTTCAATCCCCATATGGACCATTCATTTRATGGCTGGGATTGATGATCCTCGTTGGTCCCTTCCAACTCAGAACATTCTGTGTGATTTGTGTGAGTTACCGACCCAAAGGTATTGAGTCATGCTTGTTTTGGAAGCACATTGCTCACAGGGCTTGTCAGTCATGTCTACAGAAGAAGACACATGGGTTTTTGGATATCATGCCTGTATTTACCAAACATAATATTAAAAGTGAGTTTACAGGAAAGCATGATTGCAAATTGATTACTTCACTTTCATTAGCATTACACAATTATTCCTCCCACGCTGTTGTGCCACTGAAAAATACCTCTTTGCTGGAGCCATGTTGAGGATTATTATGTATATTCAGTGGTAACATTAATGTGTCAAAACCAATGCTGTGTAGTGATTTATACAGCACCATTTCTTTAGATGTCCCTGCCGAGTGGTTCCCAACAGCTGCTCTTCTGATTCAGCTCCGTTGCTGGCTTTTGTGCGGACTTGTCTCYAGGTCTCCTGTCTCATTAATTACTATCGCTTACCCTGGGATGGAGTCTTTGATACTGATCTTAAAAAGCCACCGGTTGCTCTATCTTAATGTTCACACCACTATTTTTATAAATTATACTGCAWTGGGAAGCTTTTAAGAGTATATTTTAAATCAAGATGTAAGTAATGGAATAAAATGCTTGCCCATGACAGCTAACAAGCTTTAAGGATAAAATTTGCAGTGACATGGGAGAGTGATTTGGAAAAAAAGTCTCTGAWTTTGTCATTGGACAAGTAAAGAGAGAAAATATTCTAAATTTAGAAAATATTCTAAATTCTAAATCTATATTACTTATGAAACAACTTCAGACTTAACCTGGTGAAGAATCTACACTTTTTAATATTGCAGCAGTACTAGTGGAAGGTATACTTAATACTTTCTATAGTCATCATTCTATGCTTAAAAGTAAAAACTATACAACAACGTTAGAAAATAAAATCATAATGGTTTAAAGTTATTGTCCTCTWAAATAAACTCTAATGCACAATGTGAAAATAAATGGAGTGACTCTAAGATACAATTAGAACTCCATTTTTAGTTTAGATGTATCTATATTATGATGTTTTTATCTCATAAAGTGATTTCACAGTTCTGATAGACAGCTGTAAGTTCAAGTGAACTTGAATATATACATATTAACATGGTTACTGTTATGTATTCAAAAGCTGCCCACTAAAGGCAGAGAGCTTTTCCTRCTACATAAACAGCATAGAATCTGACCCTAAACATCAGTAAATTTAATCAATTCTCCTGATACGCTGTTTTACCGAGCCTAGCACTCTTAGTAGGAAACCATCAAATCAATTTTAAAATAACTTTGTTTGAAAGAGCCCATTTGATCTGGCTGTAATTTACTGAAAAATGAGGTAGGAGTTTRACTACAGAATCAGCAAGTGCCACTACAGCTCCTGAGCTGAGCTGCTGCTCTCACCACGTTCTGGGACAACTTCCTTAGAGGACTTCTTCCAGTGTAGCGCAGTATAACAACTTTCTGAACTGAAATTAAAAATTACCTACGTACCATTTCACCTTGTTTACTCCAATCAGTATAAAACTAAACTACTGATTAGTTTAACTACTATAATACTATTTATTCTAATTATTTTACTACTATTCCATATTAGACCTTCTACTACAGAAAAGYATGATTCTCCTTTGTACTTGGAAATTTAATAAACAAGTAATATTTAATAAACTAATTTAAACAAGAAATTTAATAAACCAATCCACCTGTCCTGAAAGACAAAGGGAACCTGACACATCATGATAGCAGGGAGATACAAGTACATATCTATTTGCCAGTTTATTAAAAAGCTATCATTTCGTTATGCTCTAGACTACGCTCTTTGTTTTAAAATGTCTCTCATCCTGTAAGATTATCACAGTAACCAAAAATATAATAATTTAACCGATGAAACAGTTCCAGTCTGAAACTACTGCTTGACTGGAATGATACCTTTAAAAGATACAATGTGTTCCCGTGGTATGATAATTGAAACCTAATTAAATTGATTTAAATGACACTTGCATTGGATAAAATACAGATATCATGAGGCTTTGCAGGTGATTGCTAGTTGCTGATAAAATCTGCTAAGGTGAGCTCTTCGAGTACAGCCACTTGCACAATTATACCAAACCCTACYCAAGAGTTTTAGGTCTTACAAAACTAGCAGCCAGTTCCAAACAAATTGCTTTGTCTTAACAAGAGTTTTAGYAGGTAATGTTTCAATTGGCAGAGATACCCCACTCATATTGACATACTCTGGCATCACAGTGCATGTCACCAGAATGGAGCCCACTGAAAATCCCCCAGACCTGCAGTTCTCTGAATGAAGCTCTCAGAGGGTCGCCGCTTATATCTCCTAATCCTTTCAGACTCTGCACCACAAAGATACTTTCTGCAACAAAGCCMATAGTGAATAGCTGCACTACTCTTCCCAAAATACATCTTATTTTCAGGAAGTCCACTAAGGAGAACCGGGATTATCCCGAAGCATGAGTTTTTGTTACTTGCACATTTGAAGTCAACTCTCTTAGAGATCCAGAAACTCTCCAATCCCTGATGGGGAAAAATGGTAATTAAAAGACAATAAGCAGATTTGCTACCGAGTCTGGCAAAATGTATGTGTGTTTTGAGCTTTGCTTTATTTTAAAAAGTGAATTGCTTTTATAGAGCAATCTAGGTTAAAATGGAAACTGTCAAAACAGAGCTAAGAATTAACTTTTCYTGACATTTATCACATTTTGAAGGCTTCAGATGATCTGTAATCATAAAAGTATGTGAATTTCTAAACCAGACTATGCCTCTCTCAGAGAATTACCTACTTCCCCCAACCAAATGTGAATAGATTTTAGATTTAGAGTAAACACAGATGCATTATGTTGTAGAAAGGCAAAAGCATATGTGTATTGGCTTTTACTATGGACATCAGTATGCTGATATCATGGGGTTTTTACCATTCTCCACTTATCCTAGCAGGAAATTTTCATCTTGCCTTCAGCTAACAGAAAATGGAGTCAGTATGATCACACCTAATTCCAGGATTTATAATAAACATGCAGGAAATTTAGGGGACTTAGTAAAGATGGTTCACCATTCTATCACAAGGAGATAAAATAGGATGGCTTATTTTTTTGAAAGAGAAAGAGCAATCTGTAACACCTCATACCTGTACTTTAGCATAACACTTTTTCTGAGAGGTAGTACTTCTAAAAAGTGATCTCAGAATCCAGTTAGTGCTGTAAAAGATTCAGGTTAATAAAACAAAATTTTCAATAACTTAACTGTTTAGATTTGAAGAGGTTTTAGACCGTTTTTCACTTTTTTTCTAATGTACAATAATTGTATTTGGTAGTAACTTCAATTGTTGCTGAAGCAATATCAATTATGCATTATATATTATATCAATTTACATCAATGTATTCATTTTGGATTAGAAAAGCTGATAGAAATATTAATTTATTAGCCAGCGGAGTGATTTGAACCCATTTTTGAAACATTCCAAGAAAACAGAATGGAAAGGTTGGCTGTTTGTTTAAACCAGCAGAAAGTCATAAAAGCTGTGATATTCCATGTTGTAAAGTATGCCTAGCCTTGACACAAGTATTCATATCCATGAACAGCATGTTTTGCCTCACTGCAAAATATACCTGCAACTTTAAGAGGCTCAATTAGGCAAATACATTAGTTTCTCATTATCAGAGTTCCCGTCTTCTCCTATCTTCTTCCCTCTTATCCTCCTCCACAAGTCTCGGCTGCATGCTCCCCTTGCCTGCATCACACCAGCTTTCGCTCTCCCCAGACCGGTTCCCACTGACAGAGGTCAGCAGTCAAGGACTTGCCAAACAYTCCCCCTCTCCTGCAAGTTCCATTGTCTCCTTCTGCACTGGTGAACTGGGCTGGGTGACAGGGAAGTCCAGCACCTGGGGTGTGTAGCACAAGGAAGAGGCACAACCATGCAACAAGAAAAACATGTTCCACTACGAGCAACCTATTTCATGAATTTACATACTCTTTGATCCAGATCTCATTTGTTGACTGTGACAGACTAAATGAAATGYTCAATCCAGTGTCCCTGCCTGCAGGAAGGCCTGCAAAGTAACAGCTTCAACTGTCATAATGCTTGTCTGTCAGTCTCTTAAGTCCCTTAGCTGATTCTACTAACTGTGAGATGCCACCAAAATAAGCTATCAGGAAATACGTACTAGTCCTAATTCTACTTCTCCCTGAAGATAATAGRCAACTCCTTATACTTGGAATTCAGAACTATGAGCATCTTTTTGAAAGCAAATATTAAATCCTTCCTTTTAAAAGTAAGCACACGTATGCACTGATACTTATTTTTTATATCATCTGTCCTTATACGTGCTTAATCTCTCCTCCACTTGAAGTCACCTGTTCCTGCCACTGCCTGAGGGAATTCAAACCCTCYTTTTCCCAGGCACACTGTAACCACCAGGCTGAAAGCAAGTCTGGTGTGGTCTGGGGAGTGTAGAAAGGTTTTCTTCTCTACAGTCAAGGATGGAARTTTTCTCTCTGTTCCAAAGAGAACAAATCCATAGTCTGGTATCAAACCAATGAACATGGTTATCAGAATGGTCTGCTTATGTATTTTAGGTATCTGTTTGTCGCATKTTTTGTCTTACGATAATTTTAATACAAACTACACAATTTTACRAACAGGGATCAGAAATAATTTCTAAACTCTTTCTAAACTCTAGACAAAAAGTGAAATAGTCATGCCATTTAATAACTTGCTTATGTTGTAGTAAAAATGCAATACTTTTAATTCAAGAAACAAATTCAAAATTGATAGAAAGATAGAAACTCTTGTGAATAATACATATTTGTACTGCAGCAGAGTCCATCATTTTGGGAGGGTTGAATATCTGTGGCTACATATCTTGTAGTTGTAGTTGTAATGTCCCAGGATGTAAGTRCTGGCTGACTCAGGACAAAAAGCTGATTCAGGATAAGGAGCATTGCTGTAGATAAGGAGTGTTTTTGTGAATTAAAAGAAAATTCCTCCTAAAAAGCATTGCAGGCTATTACTGGGTTTACCACATGAAAAGAGACTCTTAGTATCATATCTGCCTTTTTATCATGTATTAAACAGAGAAATGTGATTTGCTGGGTATCATATGTCCTTAATTTTCAATAAACACACAAAATTCCGTGCTTCCATGTACAGCCTGCCTAATATGTCTATTACATAAAACTAGATATAATTTAAAAGGATCATTTTGCMAACATTTTCAGGCCTAGAGGTGAAACCTTCTACACAGAACAGCAAGAAAGGCTGAGACACCTATGATAGTTTCTGCATAAATAAAGGCAAGGTTTACAAGTATGGCCAGTGTCACTTAAATTGTATAGCTGGAAAACTCAAATCAAATTTCAGAAATTTRAATATTTTTTCACATGTGAAAGGGAAACAGCAACTCCCCAAGCTAAATACAGAACTACTGCTTAGATTTTYGTTAGATACGAATCAAGTAGACCATATTTGAGGAAAAGGTTATTGGCATCTCAGAAGTATAGGGAATGTCCATCRGGCAAGGGAGAAAGTGTCATGAAARTACTCATCATTWARGATAGAGGAGGGAGTTAAAACCCTCCATGAAACTCTGATATTTGCTATAAAAAGTCTTTCAATTGAAAGACTGGCATGTATTGGTATGCAGTCCATCCAGAAGCTTGTCTTAATTTTACAGATAAACAGGTACATTCAATAAAAGATGACTCCTCTGCCTAAAAATGTTGTTACATTTATGTCCTGAAACCATCAAGACTACAGCAAAATACTGCTGAACAGGAACATGCAGAAATTAGGGCTSTAATTAATGTGGGTTATATGGCTGCTCATGACCAAAAGAACTTTTTGTTAATAAAACCAGTATTTTCTATTTTATATTATATTGATTTCTAGCCAGGGAGATGGAGAGCTGCACAGAAAGCTGTGCAATCTCTGCCCTTGGAAGTGTTCAGGACTTGATGGGACAAAGCCTTAAAAGTCTAGGCCAAGGTCAGTTTTGACCCTGCTTTGAGAAGTAGTTGAGCTGGTGACTTCCTGAGACCCCTTCCAGCCTCAGTGATTCAGTGTTAGCGTCAACTTTCAGATGTCTGGTTATGTGACTAATATGGGTGTGTCGTCTCCCTAAACAAACAGTCCTACACTCCTTTCATAGGCAGGTTCAAACATGAAAATCACCACAAAATCAATGACWACATTTAGACAGTATTAATTCTCTCTACACTGTAAAAATGGTTATGTTTTACTAGAATTGCTCTTCCCTTGAAAGAACAGGACAATGTTCTGACAGCAAAATTAACTGGTAAAGTCAACAAAATGTAATAAAAGAAGGCCATTTTTCCGTGATGTAAGCAGTGTGTTCAGGCTCCTCAAACCAAAGTAGTAATCTGGAAAGGCCTTATTCCTTAAATTGATTATCTTTATTTGCATAGTCTAGAACTAGAAGTGCTAGTCTGAGTCTCACATTAATGACCTTGAATTTTCTCAAGTAAGAAATGCATTTTCACCTGAATTCTTGTTAAACCTATTTATTGCAGGCAGAATTACCTTTTGTTACAGCTATAGAATTGCCCTTTTTATTCTCGTCCTTTTTTATCTGTCCAAAAGGTTTTTATTTTTTTTATTTGCTGAATAATTCATTGTGCAAAATRTCTTAAAATAGGATCCTAAAGCCACCACAAAATACTAAATACTATGTTTCCCTCTCACCGACAATTGTGGATGTGATAGCAAAACTTCACTAATTCTTATGTRGTGGAAAAGTCAATTCTTTTAATAGTTCTGTTCTGTTTCAAGCAAAAAAGGCAGTTGGGGTAGAMGTGTATATGAAGACTCTGAACTGTCTGGCACTTTTCATATCTGCTGCAGTTCCTCAACTTCAATATATGGTATCAGGGTGAAGTGCCACAGAACTTGCATAGCTCAGTAAACAACCACCTACTTGTACAAATGTTTCTGCAGAAATATTTCMGAAATTTGCCTTGAAATTAGYTYTGCCATACAACTGTCTCTTTCCTTTTCCTCCTGAGCTGCCTCAAAATACCCTAGAATAGATAGTTGTATTACCTTATTTTCATTTAAATTAGAATTTGCCATATGTTTATTTTGATTCAACTGCCAAGGCTTTTTTTCATTATCCACTTAAATGTAGGTATGCATAGGATAAGGCACCTAGAATTGTGCTGAGTACGGGAGACTAATGCGCTTTTCAAATCTGGAATGGCATTGAGTTTACTAGATGAAGGAAAGTTAAGGCAGTATTTAGGGCATGTGCAACCAGATGTTTTTGCCCCATAATATGAGACAAACAGTAAAGTTRATAGATTTCATTTGAAGAATTTTAACATCTACGGTATGGTTTCTTTTCTGACGTTCTTTAAAAGACCTTGGGAGTATCTGATACAATTACTGCTCTCTGATATGTTATGCCTTTTGTATCTTGAAGGTTTGTAGAAAGATGTTTTAATTCTCGCCTCCCTTGGAAGTGCGATATTTCATAGATCAGTGTACCTAACCTTTGTCTTTCTGACATGGTGTCTCAGTATGGCAGCATTAAACCTATACACAAATGGAAAAACCTTCTTCTAGGTAGCTTTAGACTGCAATGCACCATGGCAGAAGTAGTGTGGTTAGCAGAAATGAAATAAAACTAGAATTTTTATCTACTTAAAATGACAAAAGAGACATAAGCAAGTGGCAAAATGTGCAAAAAATGGGGAAAATGCAAAAGTAAAGTTTTGTTTTCTGTATTGTTTACCTGGTAGTCCATAACATTTTGAAGGTAAAATTTAACAATTCTAATTCAGGTGTGTTTTTCTTAAGCAAAATAGATTAAATAGGAGCTCTGAAAGAAAGATACACCCTGTTTTCACTTGAAACTAATTAATTGCCTTTCCTTGAAGAAATGTTGTTTTGTTTTTGTTACTCAAATGTTATTTCCCATCAGAATGGATAATGTTTTACAAAATAAACTACAATCAGGAAACTGAGTATTTTAAATTTTTTTTTTCAGAATGAAATTACTCTCCCATTAGGAGCCAATAACTTTTGCTTTCCTTGTCCTTGATTCAGTCATATGTAGATGAATGGACATGGATCCTTCTCCTACCTTGGCTGAAGCCTGTTACTCAGCACAGGGGTTGTGGTTTGCTCCCTGAGCAGCATTACAATGTTAACGGCACATGAGCATATTGTAATCCTCCACTCTTTTCTCCAGAAATAYTTTGACCTTAACTGTTCTGTATCAAATGATGTATTTTAAATTTTAAGATGCAGTTTTGCCAAAGTCCTTGACTGAACTGGATTTTTCTGATAAATAAAGGAACATGCTGGCAGTTTTTTATAAAAATTCAATTGATTTACTGTAGTCTTTTTTTGCTAGTATGCTTCTATCCATTTTCAGTCTTAAAGCCTATCAATTTAGGAGACTTTTTTTTTTTTCTCTAGAGGGATCAAAATATTCTGTTAGCTGAGGCACTTTTATCCTTGACGGAAGTATGACCCAACACATGCTTTTGGATTTTATATATACTGAATGTTTTAGCTCTAGGGCCACTTTGGCAATGCCATTCAGCTTATGCTTATGAATTTGTCCAAGTTGCAATTTTCTTAATAAAGAAAACTGTCAAACTTTATAAACAAGGAGTAGTCCCAATCCACCAAATGAAATCAAAAAGTGAGAGATCCCTTGCAGTTATTTAAGCCGAAGGGAGCTTTGTGGCAAATGCAAATTAAACCAGGCTTTTCTGGGATAGTGTGAAGCTATTCGCAGTTGCATCCCAATTACATTTTATTTGAGGCTTTTCCCCACAGGAAATAGTAATATTTTTTTTCCTTTAAATGTCTGTGTTGTAAGTTATAAAACTTKGCCTATCACAGTACTTGAAAGTTTTTAAGTGGGAAAACATGGTTGGCATTTGAAATCTCTTGAGAATAAATCCAAACTTTTTACTGAGGCTTGTTCATCTTTTTCTGTGTTTGACTGTTGTCGCATTCCAACTGTGGGGAACTGCAAGGAGTTCTTTCAAAATGGATGGTCAAGAACTAAATGAAGTTAAACGAGACAAACTTTGTATCTGAGACACGTTGGTATGAGACCCATTGTGCAATGTGTTTTCTCAGGCAGAAAACTTTTGGGGAGGGTCACACCTTAACACACTAAACACCTGAACTAAGCACCCCGCCCCAAAAGCACACAGAAAGTTCACTCAAAAATAAAGCAAAAGCACTACAAAAGAAGGGGTGACCTAGCTTCCTGAGGAGGGTCACAYCTTAAACAACCAGGCACCCCCAAAAGCACTCCTCAGGAGGACACACCTTACAGCACTAAACCAATTAGCTGCAGGTCAGGTCCTTAAGCTTCCCAGGAAGGGCCACACCATAAAAATCATAAAAAAGCCCTGAAAGCTTCCTGCGAGGACACACTAAAGCACGAGAGCCGCTGCACAGGGAGTTTCAGTAAGGGGGCAGAATGCTTCTCAGAAAGAGCCGCACGGTAATGAGTTTCAAATTGCCCCAAAGGAAAACACTTTCTTAGAGGACGCACCTTAGGTCTGTTGTGGACACTCAGTTTCAGGGAGGGTSACACCTTTTTTTATTCTTTATGTAATACCCAAAAGAAATTTATCCCCAAAACGCACTCTAAAGTGGTTCAAAAAGATACAAAGCTTTCATTTCAAGACCATCCCACTGCTGCCACCAATTGGATGTCGCGTTCCAACTGTGGGAAACTGCGAGGTATTCTTTTAAAATGGATGGTCAAGAGCGAAATGAAGTCAAATGAGACAAACTTTGTATCTGAGAACTGTTTATTGGCAATGAAAAAATGAGAAGTAATTGCCCACTAAAGGGGGCTGGGAAAGAYAGCAAAAAAGAAAGGAAAATGGAAAAGGAATGGGGAGAGAGAAAGACAGAGGGAGAAAGCAGGCGTTACCACCAGCGGGATCGGGGTGTGCAGCCAATGTCCATATGACGKGTGAGTGCGCTGCTGTGAGAGGGAGACCAGCTCGGGGAGAGGAGCAGCTCCTGCAGCGATGGGCTGCTGGACACGCGGTGAGTGGACACTCGGACAGGTCCGGGACCCTGGTGGAGTCGGAGCGAGGATCACGGTGGTGGGTGAGGTTGGAGGCAGGCAGGTGGCTCAGTGGCTCAGGCAGGACAGGCAGCGGCTGGGTCAGCAAAGGAGTGGAGTGAAGCAGACRCTGCATGTGAGGCTTGGAGGGCAGTCGGCATCCTGACAAGAGCCCAGGAGGAAGGAAGGSAGATACGTGRGGGCAAGCAAGAGCTAGCAAGGGTAGAATCCAGGCAGGCTGGAGCCGGGGCAAAAGCAAGCGAATCCCGAAGCCAACAACAAAAACCCCCCAGCAGCGAGCAACAGAGAGAGAGAGCGAGGAACAGGAACCCCAGCCGCACACACACATAGATCCCCAAAGCTCATGGCGCAGTTAATTTTCATACCCCCTGGCTCCTCCCAAAGTCTGCCTGCTGACCATGAGATCATTGGTCCAGTCCAACCTTCCAGTGCGGTCCATCGGTGGAGCCCTTCCACCATCCCATTGGAGAAGTGTCTCTGGTCTCCTGCTGACTGCCTGTGCCATGCCATGTGAGGTGTTGCCAGGTGAAGTCCCCCCAGCGACAAGGCTTCTCCCATCTCCTGGTTGCCTCTTGCAAGCTGCAGGTGTGCACCCCTTCCCCCACATGCTTTTGACAAGCATTGTTGAGGCAAACCAAGATTAAAATGGCTCCTCACAACTGTTTATTAGTAATTTTGAAGAGAATAAAGTAAACTTGAGTTTTTCTTGGTTTTTTTTTTTCTGAAGTGAGCAGTACCATTATGAAAGGAGGCCTTGTGTCATGAAATTGCTATGTCTTTTTCCCGTAGGTTTTTAAGAAATGCTTGAGAGGTGGGGAATGTAATTAAAATCTTATTCTCCCTTTGGTTGCGTTTTGAATTTTAAATTMAAACCCTCACACACCATAATGGAGCTTTGCATTAGGGTGTTTTATACCTCTATCAAAGTGACTAAAGTAATTAGTATTTTATACATTTTGGTAAGTATTTTGTCACTGGAAGCACCAGTGCAGGTGAATGATAATGGTTTGAAGCTCAGGCACTGACAGGACCCTAAATGAGAATGTTGCCTTTTAATCAAGAGCACTTGGAGTCCATGGTATTGAAATGCCCTACAGAGAGCATAGAAAAGCCATCCATCACTTTGTGACAGTCCAATCTTTTAGTGCATGAGTAAAATTTTATTCAGCCTTTCTGAGGCAGTTGGAATGTGAGATGTTTAACTCACTTAAGAGCAGCAGAAGTTCGAAAGCATAATGTCCAGATTGCTATCTGGGCRGCTTGTGTGTCTTTATGTATTTATTTATTTAAATTGCAATTGAAATGCTTTCCATGCCCTACTTCAAGCACCTTCCCCCATACTCTTACATACCCAACAGCAGAAATTATATCTAAATTTTAGTCATATGTTTGGAATTGATTTGTGCAGTTGATTAACTCTTGATGCTCACTGGAAACACTCAGCAAGTYAGAGGGAAAGAACCGCTTTAGGAAAGGCAGGTTTTGTAAGTCTTGCCCTGATAAATAATTTGACACAATTCAGAAGTCCTTTGGGGAGTGGTTAGACGAAGAAGTGCATTTGGYGACATATGAACTTGGAATGATACACTATTATTATAATAGTCCAACAATCTAATTTTAAGCTTTGTGTTGTTATGTTTGTTTTTAACAAACCTCTTTCAGATTTCTTGATAAGTGAAAACAGCAGTAGCATCTGAGGTAATGGTAATTTAAGCAAAAATATTTTTGTTGTCAGGCCTGTGGGCTATTTACTTTTGATATCAGTGGAAGCAGAAATCTATATGAGGACTCTTGTCTTTTAAGATAAATTGACAGTGATGAAACCCAGTGGCATAGATGGACTTACTCCCAATTTACACTGTATGCATGAATGACTTGCCAACCCTGCAAGCTGCTTGAAGTCAAGTACAATGATCTACACTGTACTTAATAGCTAGTTACAGCTGGCTACTACTCAGAGGTGATTTTTTTTTTTTTTTAGGAAACTCAGTTTTTACAGTGCTCTGTGGAATAAAATTTGCCATAAATGTGCAAGATTAGGATTTTTTTTTCTTTGATTGATGTCAGATGTCCATTGAACATTTTCAAGCTGAACTATTTTTTGTCCTATCCCAAAACAAGACAGGATCTTCTGTGAAGGGAGAACATTCCGAAAATACTACTAGGTACCAGAATGCTGAGAGAGAAAATGCTGGGGATGTTGTACTGGGCTTCATTTTAGTGAGTAGAAAAGAAGAGGAAAGTTTTTCCTGCTGCATCCAAGAAAAAGTAAAATGCAACCAGATAAGGAAGACATGTTTATATATCTTACTGAATAAGTCTTTCTAGCAAACCCTTCTTTCAAAAACACTGATGGAATGAATCTTATTCCAGAGRGTGCTGTTTCTTCAGTCCTACATTGTTACTGAGTCTTCAGTGAGTTTGCTTTCAGAAATATACTATGGTGATAATGTTGGCAATGAGAATTTTTTTAGCCATCATTTTATCTCGAGCTTAAGCACATCTAATTCTGACACCTTTCTCTGTGAATTATTCGCRGCAATGTAAAGAGCTGAATTTTTGTCTGCCAGAGGGTACATGTTCAAGTTTTAATGGCCCTTGTCATGTCATCAAGCAAAGTTAAATGATTTAAATATTAAGAATGTGCAAGAGTCTGGGCCAGCCCTGTTATAGTGAGAGCTAATATATTAATCAAACAGCTTAATATATGTTCCAGTATGAGCAGTATTAGCTGGCACTCCGTTAAATAGCTGGCATTCAGGATCTACTCCCAATTTTAAAAAGTCTGCTCATATCATTGCTTCTGTCATATACTGACATTCCACATAGCATTCTCAYTCACTGTAATTGTCTGCTAGTGAAAATACAGGTATTATCCATCGATTTTATAAATTACCRTTTTCTTGCCTGGCTGCATGCCACAATATATGCCACAGCTCTGTCAGGATATCACAGAGCTTACACACTGCTAAAAGCCAAGTAACTTGCTCTAAGTTGGATATTGCTGCTTTAGAAGTAACCTACTACAGGAATATTTAGACATGCACCATTGCTGAAGTTGAATTAAAGCAATATYGTAGTAGTATTGTGATTATGAAAATCAGCTGCCAGAACTAAGTAAGAGTAATTGACACTATTTACTGAATTTCACATACAAAGGTTGAAGACAAGTTCCTCAGTAAACTGGGTTCTTGGGGCCAGATTCCTCTTACTACATATTTTTTGAATAGTGACATACAACACCCTCAGAAATACTGAATGCGGAAACAAAAAACCAAAACCCAACATGTATAATCACCTTCATGTTGTTAACGCTAACAAATTAATGATTTGCAGAAAACAGAGAAAATCAGTGTTTTCAGTGTTATTTCTGYATCCTTAAACTAGAAACTCCCTTATCAGTTCTAATGGAATTTATTTTTGCATTTAAGTTTTGGKTTACTGTCTYGGTTTGAAAGACRGGTGTTTGCCAATGAAGGCAGGGACCTCCCTTGGAGTGATGGATATGATTCTCCCCCCCTTTCCCTCCGAGTTATTATAGCTTTGAAATCAGGGGCTTTCAGGCAAGGATAWGGGTAAAAGAAAATAACAGTTTTTACTAATATGTATAACAAGGTGAAACAAGTAACAACAACAACAGCAACAACAACCAACCCATCCACAAAGCCAATGACAGCCTCACACAGAGAGACACCCTACCCTTTGGTGCAGTTAGTCCCAGTCGGCASGGGCACTGCTGGCTGGGTTCTGCAGCAGCCACAGGTGAGCTCTCCCCCGCAGGCAGCAGGTCCACCATCCTCCCCCAAGACAAGCAGGGCAGGAAGTGAAGCTACCCTCCGCACCACACACAGACACACACACGCTCTGAGCCCAAAACTCCCCCGAGAACTTCCTTCTCTCCAAAGAGAGGAGTAAAGAAAAAACTGCCAGGCAGGAGGAGTACCCGTGGAGACCCTTCTCCCCCACCCAGGGCTTGGCACCTTCTTTTGTTCTGCCTAAGCACTTGTCATTAAGGTAATGATTTGGCCATCAAGCATATCTTAGCAACAAAATGGGAAAGAAATTCTCCAAGAAAGGAAACAAAAGGAGAAACCTTAACYCACAACATATACCAACACACTGTTCCCTTACCTTCCTGTTTAAAATTTTGTTTTGGCACATAAAACTGTAACACCTAGTGAAACTGGACACTGATGGCCATAGTATACATTCAGTGATGTGCAAATCCATATTTTTTTTCTAAGCCATGACATGCGTGGTATGCAGTAACAGGATGCCAGAAATGCACGTATTTACATCTTTGACTTCATGCTTCGTATTTTCATGGGGTTTTTTATACATAGTAAAATCTGTTAGTGTAAAATAATRAAAAATGCTATTGAATATAATCCAAAACTAAATGGGTAAGAAATTTTATTTCAGTATATATCAGCTATTCTGTTGGCAAGTCCTAATCCTTGCTAGGGGAAGGGAAAAAAAGAAAATAAGARTAAAACAAGCACTTTCATAGCAAGTTAATAAGGAATTGTACTAAGGTATTTAGTACCATCACAGACATCCCAAACCACACAATGCTGATTCCACCTAGAAACAGCCAAAACAGAGAATTCAGCTTCCGTGGTCTACAGGTTTTGCTTGTGCTCTCTAAATAAAACCAGACAGATGGCACAGTCTTTGGAAATCATGTGAAAACATCTGSGGTAGGGAATTTGGATCAAAATATATACAGAAAAATCAATAGATCTCCCAAACCTAGTATTAAAAGTAGCATGTGAATAGGCAGCCTCCCAGTGTGTTTTCTCCCAGCACAGACAGCATATACAGCAGGGTCCAAACTAGGCTCATTCCTGGGGTTTGGCTTTACTCAAAAGAAACTAGTGTTAAGGTAGGAAAGCTTAACTCAGGTCTCTTCCTCAGACTTGGCTGCCCCTAAAACAAACTTACTAGGACTCCCAAGTGTTGGCTGCTGGTTTTCAGTCTCAAATTTTTGCTGTCTACCAAGTCCTCTGCCATCTTTCTCTCTTGGGCAACTGTCACCCAGTCCTAGGACATAATAGATAGGACAGTGTCCCTCCCAGCAGGGACTGTCTGAATAGTGGATAGATGGTCTTGTGAAAAGAAGTGCAAAATAGAAGCTGATCCCCTCACCATTTCTCTCGGCTACCCCAGGAGGAACAGAGGTTGCCAACCTGCCATACTGTGGTTCTAGTTAAAATTCAGCTAAAGCWCATAAACACAATTTTACAGAGGGAATAAAATTGCACAAGTGCTCCTGTAAGAAGTGTTTGACCTGCTGCCTATGACTTTTAATATATGCCATTCCAGTCAAGGTTGCTCAATGCCTGGAGGTTACTGGGAGGAGGAAGAGGAGGAGGAGAATGGAGAGGGGTAACAGTGAGAAGAAGTGGTACCATGGACTTCAGTAGGGATKAACAGAGTTGCTGGGAAAGGATGAACATAGTTACTGGTAGCTGCAGTCTTTACTGCAGTGTTTCTATCCTTATTTGAGGTAAAACTAGCGTAAGCCTGTTCAGCTGTACTAAAATCACACTTTCATTTTCCCATGCCGGTATACCCTGTAAACGTAAAGCCATTCCAAAGTCTTTGTTGCTATAATCTTCAACAGACTATGGAGAAAAAACATATTTCTTAGTGACTAATGTAGCACTGTTAAATCCCTGTAGCCCTAGTTACATAAACCACCATTTAAAAGACACAATTTAGTTACAAAGTGCACGTTAAAAGCTGCTCTCTTCTTGAAGTTTATATTGAATTCCCCATAAAGATTGTTTACAAGATCAGTTTAAAAGAAGCTTTAAAGAAGCTTTTGAGCATTTCAGCCCATGGTTCCACCTTCTTTCTAACCCCACAGAAAAGCATTTGAGATTATCCCAGGAATCTGGGGGTGATGGAATTAGYTAAGAGAGCGGCTCAGTAGGGAAAGTATGCTGGAGACAAGCTTGGATCAGGCAGGAAGGGGAGGTTGCCCCACACGTGACTGGGGGTTACAGCRCACATTGAGCAGTGCATGTTCCCTGGTGACAGGCACTTCCTCACTGTGCTCACGACACCACCATCACTTCACAGGACTACAAAGGGCATTTGAATTCTTCCTGTTTGTTTGTACCAACACATGACAGTGAACAATGAACTGTCTTCCGATCTAAACGACCAAGAAAACAAGCACATATGGGAGAGATTTGTTCAACTGATCTTAAAAGTTAAAGATACCTTTACTGTKCAGTAATTGTTAACTGAGGAATCTCTTTACAGGTGGTAAATAATGGTTTGTATTATCACTGTATTACTCACTTTCAGGAAACATGTGTTTTGCAGAACAAAGGTARATCCATATCCCCTGCCTTTAAAAAGCTTTCAGAAAACAAACCTGAAAAAATACATGATGTTTCTTATGCTTTAAATCCTGACATTTAAAACACAGGCCAGAGAGATTTGTAGATTCTGGAGGCACTTGCAGTTTGTGGCTGTAAAGCTGCAGAGGGTATCAGCTGAGACTTCTGCAGGCTGCACAGGAAGAGCATGTAAAAGCTCTGTACTGCCAAAGTTCACGCCTCTGTGCAATAGCACGTTATTCTGGAAGCAGTGCTGCTGCTCAACTCTTTAATGTTTTTCCAGAAAKAAAAGCACATTAGCAGAATGTCTCTCTGCCATAAACCGACAGCTAAAAAACAGTTTTCATACAAGCAGTACTGAGTGAGGGAACTGGCATGCCTCTACAGTATGTCTTTATCTCAGTTCCCAGCATTTAACTGGGATCAGAGTATTCAGTCTTACTTGCTTCCCAGTCTGTAACAGGGCTCTGAAATCATGGTATCAGCTGCATACCTCAGTGGTGTGAAAGCTGCTTTRCAGCCCTGCACACCAGCCTGCACCCTTTGCCTCGAAGAGGAAACCACTGCTCTCAAATTGTCCATGAYAGATCTGGAGCTACTGCAGGCATTATGTCTCACTGGCACTGGAGATGACTTGGGTGATCCCATGAACCCAAAAAGCAGCAGTTGTGCTCCAGATCCTGCTGTGTTTGCCACTATGCAAGGGATACYGGCCCCAACAAAGTCAACATCTCGCTTGTAATGAGAGCTAGCCCACATCTTAGCAGCTCTAATACCTGAAATCCTTTAGGGATTGGTACAGAAAAGAAACAACATGTACTATTTACATTCAGGAATTGTCTTGCCAGGAACAATTCCTTACTTTGCTTCCCAGTGCACCAGCAAGCACTGAATCCACACYGAAAAAAACCACTGAAGACAGTGAGTGTGATATGTAAGTACATCCAGCTGCAGAAATTAAGGACTATATGTGTAAGGAAGTTTCTTCCCCTTTTATTTAAYTATTTTTATTTACTTCATCTCAAAATACTAGTTACTGTTTTGAGATATTGTTGAAATGCTACTCAAAGCCRGTTTCATAGAAACCAGAATACTTARAAGAGGATCAYTGAAGGGGCAAAAGTGATAAAGTAATTATCTGTAGGACTGGATTTAAAACCAAGCAGATGGTACCAAAGAAAAGGCAAGAATGCTTTGAAGAATAAATCTGAGTGCTGATTCTTTCACTTAAGARAATTTACACTGATAATGAGCAGTATCAGAGATAGTGAATTCATGAAAAATAATCTTGTATCTCAAACCTTGTCTTTCGCAAGACTGACTAATGTTTGCTGCTGAAATCTGAAGTGCTGGAAGCGTGCATGTGCAAGAATGTACTTTGAAACCTAGGAACTCAGTGTATAAAGCCACTTACTCAGGATTGATAAAGATATTTTCTCTGCTCACTGCCACATAATGTACGTGTATCTAAACATCCATCTGCATTTCTTCCRTTTCTCTGACAGTCACTGCTTTTTAATGTTGTCTCTCCTCTTAATGGAAGAATCAAGTTTAAACTACAGACTTCAGTGTTGCTTCTGYTTAGGCCTTATCCCCTGTAATATAAACTTACAGAGGACTGAGTGTTGTTTTGAAAACAGATTGTTTCTATTTATATATTTTATTTTAGTAAGGCACAAGAAACATTGCTTTTTTACTTTATACTTTCAACATTTAAGACCTTTCTTTGCTAGGTTGAAAACAGGCACTGTAGAATGACTGACATATTTCCCCTCAGAAGAGTTCAACGTGCCTAGTCCCTAATCCTGTAATTACTTTTACATTTATTAAGAGTAAAAACACTTTCCTTGTTGTCACATGGARAAGGATGCTGAATCATGGCCTTTGCTTTATAGTCTCAATTTGTAGAGGTACTCCCATAAGCCACAAATAGTAACAGTCCTTTTWCTCTCCTTCTTAAATGAGTCTTGTATCAACACAAAAGGTTTTGAATGCAGGTTTTTACAGGAAAACAATTTTTTGTTCACAGTATTATCTCTCTGAAGGTAATGTAAAAGAACATTTTAACCATCCACTCAGTAAATATTGACTTAGCTTTTAGCCTAGCTTTTAGTTCTCCAAGTAAAAAAAAATCAAGGTATGAATTCCTATTGGATAAACTGGCAAACTCAGTTGCAAAATTCCCATTGGCTTCAATATAGATGAGGATTTCAAATAAACATTTATGTGTGTAGAATGGGCTAGTTCTGGTAATGTGGAGACTTACAGGTCAATAACAAATTAAAAAAACATCATAAATTCAGCCAAGCAGAATCACCAGAAGTTGGTTAGACTGCCACACAACTTTTTTAGCTTTCTGGTCACACACATCTTCTCCAACTGCTCTTCCTGCTAAATAAATAAACCATAAAGAAAAACGAGAAACCACCAACTAGCACCCATGTAGATTTTGTGAGGCTTGTATATAAAAATAATATATAATAAAATACTTTGTCCTCACTCAAGCACAACTGATGCCAAGGGTGAAGAATAAAATGATTAATCATTTTTTCTTTAGAAACTTGATGAAAAACCTTATTATAAATTTTATATATTCCTGTTCATACAGTGCATTCTAAAACAGTGTACATTGTTGCTGTTTTCGGTTCCRCATGCTGTCTTGCGCTTTGTAAAGTGAGATGAGCTGGCTTTCATTAGTACTGCAATAAACCCTATGCAGTTTTTACTCAGTGTATTTTGGCCACTCTATTCCCCTCCCTTTTTTGTGTCACTTGTAAGTTGATTGACAAATACTCTGTTTCATGCTTCCCCATTCTTGGCRTGCAACATCTTTAAAGATTCAAAAGAGATAGGAAAGCTAAAACGGCAACAGGTAGGTAATATAGCAGATGGCTCTGTCTCCAGTTAAACTTGCTCAGAGTAACAAACAGTAAGATTGTATTTTTTCTGCAGAGTGCAGGTGGAGAGGCTGTGAATGAAAATAAATTTCTGAACACGGACTCCAGCACAGGATCAGTGGAAACTACTGCCAAGCCATTACCATTTAAAGATCCAAACTTCATCGTAAGTATATTATTTTTACAATCTGAAATTCCAAGCTTTTCCCATAAAATGCTAGCTAGGATTCTATTTAACTATGTTCCTAGTGTAAATATTAAGAAAATCAGCTTAACGGCCAAATAAAAGGTTGACAGTTTTTAAGAAATTCACGTCATTATATTCCACGCCATGGTTCAAAGTGCACACTCTATTATAGCATGAAAATGGCACTGGTCCAGAGGCAGAATTGTTATATTAAATTCTGAAACAGAGTCAGAAAACCTGTTAGGTCCAGAAAAGTGTGGATGTTTTATGATATGGTATCTTACAAACTACCACAGYTAGAGAGGAACAATTAATACCACGAATGCAGGAATCCCATGTTCCAGTTCCTAACCAAGGCAGGATGCAAAGCAGTTGAGCTAGAAATTTGCCAGAGTCATTTGCAAGTGGCATTTTGCTCCTCTTCTGGTCCCTGAAACTCTTAACAGATTTGTGATGTCTTCTTCCAGTCATTGCTAGATTTAGAAGCAAAATGCTCTGTGCTCCCCAGAAGTCTGGCCTGCCAGCACTGAGAGTCATGTAAACACTGACAGCTGATGAAATACAGGCTCCTAAACACTCTGAGGGTTAAACTGGGAGAGAAGGTGAAGAAGATTAAGTTAGTCATTCTGGGTTTGTTTTTGATATCTTTTTATCTTGCTGTGTCAAGGCCAACCCATTGGCACACTGTACAAATGCTTTCTAGACAAGCAAACTTCTCAGATTGCTGGTCTGAAGCCAGTACTTAGAAAGAAGGATTTTATCCCAGATTTCATTCTGTATGAACAAGATACAATATCCCACAGCATATAACTTGAGTAATCGGGCAACGCACAGCTCACTAAGCACAGGTTTGGCAGGGGGTATGAAATTAATCTCTGACATGCGAGTCACTCTACATCTGCTTTGCAGACGACTTCAGTCATGAGAGGGGCATTCAAACGACCGTATACATGGCTCACTAATCCTCCAGCTAGCACCAGCATCTTTGAGAAATGGGGCTTATTGCAAAAGCTCCTTTTGTGCCTGGAGGCATCCCATGTAGCTTCCACATAGGATTTAAATATCCATGAGGCCTTGAGCTGATCCTTCAGTTCTTAGAGGGGTGTCACCATTTCCAAAGAGGCAATACTAATGTCTACATGCTTGAAATAATAATGAATGTACAGGGTTTTGGCAATTGCTGCAGAAATAATAGGCAGTTATAGTAAAAACCATGAAATTGTCCTCTGCAATACAGTAACTAATTTGAGAAGAAATGCATTGAGTTTTAATCAGCATTTCAGCATTTCATCAGTATGATCTGGTAGTAACAATTTGGATGGAATTTTGCATCTTTTCAGCCTAATTTGCMTTAACAAAAAGAAAATAAATCAAAYAGTGTCTGTCTCATATGAATGCCCAAGTTTGAACCATTAGCTTGCTGCAGAGGATAGATTTAAGAGCAGAGAAGGAGGAAGAAACGATCTTTACCTAAACTTTCTGACTAGAATTTACATCCCCTGGCAATGGGGAAGGAAAAAAAGACTTTCTGACAGCTGTGTAGAGCAATACCTACTGTACCTGCCCTACCTCCAGCTTTCTCTGAACTTTGTTTGATTCATTTGTGCTTGGCAGTCATTAGATTTTTATTGTAGGTATGTGAGGTCATGCTCAGCCCCATTCCTAGGAAGTGTAAGTTCATATAAAAACAAAAGTTGCTTTTGAAAGTACWGAGCAAAAAATTATGCAGTGATTTGGAGGCAAATTCATACAATGAATTTGAATTTGTAGTGTGGTAGTACATGTATTTTTATCTCATGTTGTAGCAGTCTCTAGTATACAATGGTCTTTAGATGACTAAGGTCTTACCCTAAGAGCAAATATTTGTTTTTATGTTTTAAATCAGATATCCATCACCAAAACCCAGTGTATCATCAGCTCATGAGAATCTTTTCTGAATATATCTTATGTCTACAAATAAAAGCTTTCTCATTGAGTCCTTCCTCTTATCATCCTCATCAGTTTAACAGGTTAATTCATAAACATTCACAGCAAAAGTATGTTTGCAGAACTTCGCTGAGTTTCAATGAGACTCATGGGGCAAGTAGCAATTATTAACAGAAATAGCAACTCCTCAATTGTAAGAACATTTTATTTTTCTGAAGTTAAGCTGTAAATCTGTGTCCTTTGATCATTTAGAAGTAGCACAGTATGTTGTGCAGCTTCTGTCTCTGGAGGGACATAAATAAATTACTCTGTAGCAATCACATTTGATAACTGAAACTGCCATTATAGTACCTGTGGCAAGCCTTCCATTAGTGTGCCTTTCAAAATGCAAAATTGTCTTGGCAGTCAACATTCTATTTATTATTCTTTTTCTATTATTCTGTCTTGTAGCCTTTGAAAGAAAAATAAAATTTCCAGAAAGTTTCTCATAGTACGCATTACATTTTGCAAGATCAGCTGTGTTTTCTACAGTCATGGATAATTTGTAAAAGARCTAGAGCTGCACCTGTAATATGGCATAAAAAAGGAGAGAGAAAATTTAGCTGTATAATCACAATTTTAGAGAACTTCATAGTAATAAGTTCTAATGCGATAGGAAGTACATACAGAATCCTGTAATCTCAGGCTAARCCTAACCACATTGATTTTCTATTTCCATGTAAAAAGCAGATTTTAATTTCCTTCAGTTAATCGGAAACATAGAAGCTTTGACACAGTCCAAAAAGCTTTGGTTTTGCTTGCAGCCAAGATTAAAGTGTACAGTATAGTAGCCTGCTGATGAAATAAGTGAGAATAACAAATGGTTCATGACAAGATGAGACRTATCAGAAAGACTATGAAATAGAAGTGTCATGCTCTGAAATAGTATTCTTTATTTCTTTTTTTCTCTAAACACCATATTTTCAATTCTAGCACTCCGGCATTGGTGGAGCAGCAGCTGGCAAGAAGAACAGAACTTGGAAGAACCTAAAACAAATTCTTGCTTCAGAAAGGGCATTGCCATGGCAACTAAATGATCCTAGCTGTAAGCTGCTTAGACGCTTTGCATGTATTTATAAATAATAGAATCCACACAAATAACTTTCTTTAAAACTAACCTAAATTATTTCATCAGTGCATGCAGAATCCTGCTTGAACAGGGTCCAGCAGTATATTCAAGATTAGTCCAATCACACACATCAGCCCTAAGTAAAAAGTAGGGGGTAACAAATAATTTGAAGTATCGTGGCAAAGTTCAAATACATTTGGGGAGAGAGTTTAATAAGGAAAATTTATCCAAACCAGATCAGAAATCCTTATTTCCATGAGATTTTGGTCACCTTTTCACTGTTTAGGAGTGAAAACTGTGTACACTGAATTGTGTACAGTCCAGAGGTCTTCTGATGGGTGGCTGCTGCTTGATTAGCTGTATTTGAGCAATTTTCAAATAGATTCTGCTAAGCCACATACCTGCAGTAGCTTAGGCCTCAGCCCAAGCTTCTATCCAGCTCCTTATCCTAGATTCTTGGGAGATTTAAATCCTACATCCCCTTTTTAGTGCAGCACAGCTGAAACTACACTATTAGCAGTGCTGATTAGCAGTCCTAGCTGGTGTACATCCACAGGAGCAGAGTTTCAGCAGTGGTCTTAATCTAGATACACTTCAAGTCTACTTGTAAAGTAGGATACTATTGAACCTAGCTGCAGGCAGAATGCAATCCTCAGATTTTATTTAAGCAAGGGGGGCCATTTCAGAACTGAGCATATGCATATACTTTTTGTYAGACTTGGTGCTTTATCCAAAAATAGCTTGCCGTTTTTTGAAGTGTTTTAGACGCAACTGTTACAGAAAAATGCAGACTACTGTGTGTTCCTGGCTATTGTAACTGACAATCTGCTGATGTTGCTATTTCTACTATGCTCTGTTTGCAACCACAAATTTACAGGATTTTTTATAAGAAGCAGGGAAGAGAAATTCAGTTTTATATTTAAAACCAGCTGTCTGTGTCTGTGGCATTAGGGCCTTCTGAATTTTGAGATGATAAGTTAGAAATTTGATATGGATGGAGTGTTTGAATTGAACATAGCATCTGAATGAGTTGCAAGTGTGATGAAAAAAGAGGRAAAAAAATAGTCAGCTACAAGATTTTTGTAAACATCCAAAATCAAGGATTTAACTACTTAAACTTACGAACTGTATCTTAAAAAATGTTTATGAATGATAATTGCTATCTAAAGGGAACCAAAGAACAGCAATTTCCAGTCTTCAGTTTAAACATTCAGACAATTTTCTAGGTCATTGACTGGGCTTAAAGTGGTACATGCTTAAAGATTTAACTGATTTAAAAGATTACTTTGCTTTTCTGGATTATAGTATTTCAGAGCTGCAGTCTTGAGCAACATTTCGTGGTCTTAACATACAGTATGCATATGATAATAGCTATTCTTTGCATGTGACACTGCAAGGGAATTCATTAAGACTTGGAAGAAATGGGCACATTTCAAATGGCTCTCACATTTTCCTTTTGAGGAGGGCTTCCTGAACTCTATTAATAGGTGAGCAGGATCAGGCTGTGATTTACAATGCTAACAGGCKAAATGTTTTCAGAGGTAATTCTGCTTCGTATTTCTTTGCTTTGGTGTTGCTAGTTAACAGAGACCTCAGAGAGGAGGCTTATATTATAGAATATGTATAAGACACTGAGTTTATGCCTTTGTTTCTCTCTAGATTTTAATATTGATGCTCCTCCTTCCTTTAAGCCTGCCAAGAAATATTCAGACATTTCAGGACTTCCAGTGAGTATTTTTTTCCTCTTAAAAATTGGTATCTCACTTTCTAGAATGAAATAGTGCTGGTACCTTGTTTTGTAAAAGATGCATGTGCTGAGGTTCCTATTCAGGCTTGGGCTTAATAATTATCCAGTGATTTAGGGACCAAACTATGGCCAAATACTGTCACTATTTCACTAATTCCTTCAGTTGTTAATAGATGTCAGGACAGACCAAATACCTTGTCCTGCCAGGTACCTCCTATGACACCACTTTCTCACCTGTAGCATCTACATTCATCCCCATAGTTTCCAATTCTTAGGATAGCTGCAGCGAAAGCTGGTAGTCCACAGTTTCCATGACTGTTAACTTTGCCAAGGTATGCCCACAATGACTGAAACTTTCCATGTTTGTCTGAGGCTGATTGATTTCATTGTATCGTATAGAGGAAGTTTTGAAAAGATGGCTCAGCAATTTTCAATTATGAGATTAGACAAAATCTTATTGTTTGGCCCCAGTTAAAAAAAACAACCCTTGTTATCATTGCTCACAAACTTTCCCTCAAACAAATCAGCCTGAAACAGACACTTGGCATAGACAGTTGAGAATTTCAAATACCCCTGTGCTTCAGAGCTGGAAGTTGGAGTTTGGCAGATGTATAGCCTGTGTGTCACAGATGGGCTCTTTTAYGTGTTTTTGTTAAAGAAAAAGGAGGAAGTGAAAAAAAACCCAAACTACATTTGAYTTAAGATACAGTGTGCATATGCTCCAGAAAATCTTGGTGGTTACAATTTGGTGCCTGAATTCCCCAAAATTCTGTTGGCATAAAACAGGAGTAAAGTCATTGAATTCTGCCCAACAAAATTTTTGTATCTGCTGCTGAAACTATTTCTATGTTACATGAATAATTTGACTTAAAACAAAACAGGTGTTAGTAACAGCATACCTTTTCCCTTTTCACCTTCAGCCCCAAGTGATTTATTTTGCAGAAGCCTGTGCATTTCTTGGAATTGAAATGAGTGGGAATGTTGTATTTTGGAGTGAAGAAATGCTTGTGTAATTGTTACACTAAGTAGCTACAATAATGAAAATTTTGTAACGTCAAAGAGCCTCAGACAGAATTTCTGTGTCACCCCAGTTTAATCTGTTTCTCACCCACAGCGCACTAGCCCACCTTCACAGGCTTGATATCACTTTAAAGGTACATAATTGTTATGCTGATGCAGGTTAGCATACCACCTTGCATTCTGTACACTCAATTAGGCAAAAATTCCTCATTAGGACACAAAATGGATGAGCACTTAACTAAGAGCAGCCTTGTAATAGATACTCAGTGTAAGGCATCAAAGAATAGCTATAGCACCAACTATAATCCTCCACRTCCTAGCATGTGATCTTGATTTGGTACCGTATGTTTTCTTAAACTTTATTTTTTAAGTAATACATTTAAATAAAGCACTTAGGAGGTGGCACGTGTCCAGCCTGTGCCTCTGAATGTGGTTTGGAAAGGAGTGAATTGCTCAGATAAAGGCTGATAACCCTTGGTGTTCAAGATGGAGTGGGAAACAACGTCTCCCTCCCAGATGAACTGGCAGACAGTAAATGGAAGAGAATGCTCATAAACCCAGGAAAGGTAATTCCCTCCAGCCAGGCAGACCTCTGCTGGAACCAAGGAACCAAATAATGCTTTCCAGCACTAACCTTTGATGTATTTCAAAACTAATCTGTCATTGCACCTATAGTGAGCTGATGATGCAGGATATAGATGTGARTGGTGACCACGTCCCTACTAGCTAAGGGTCAGTTAAACTGTTGAAAATTCTCTCAATTCCTCAGCTTTTCTTTACCAGCACATCTTTTCCATCAGTGATTTATGTACTATAACTATTTTAGCTCAGTACAGATACTCTCTATACAAATCTATTCAGTGCTGCTTTTGTTTTCTTTTCTTTCCACTTTTTTTTCCTTAATTTTCCATCCTCTAATTGCATTGTGAGTCAAGTTGCCTATTTTACCTCACCTGCAAAGTTTCTCCAGACTATGATAAAATGACCACATTTTTTAAAAAAAACCATTTTTTAATTAAAATAACTCTGTGTGTCCTTTAAATTGCTAGGCTGGAAATGTTTCATAAGAAGCACTAAATATGCTTTCAAGATCATTTCCTAGTAGGAGGATATGTGGGACAATAGAATATTGCAGAAATGCAGTATTAGAAAAATGTCCCTGTATTTTCTGTGTAAAATAGAAAAGCATTTTTTWAAGAATATATTTTCTATGGGAATGCTAGATTCCCCATGGAGGAAAAAAATTCCTTAGCATTACCCATTTAGGGAAGAATTAAATTGTCTAGGAGGTACAAAAAGAGAAGTGTATTAAAACATTCTCAATCAGCATACTTGCTCACATATTAGATGCYGCAATTAAATTCTACTGATCCTCTTCTCTTTTTGTGTGTAACACAAATGGAATTAAATTTACCAGTGGTCTCAGTAGAGCAGCCAATTTATATTTGTAAGGCAGCCTAGAATTCAAAAGATATTTTCTACTATATTGACACTGCAAAATAAGATTTCCAAACCAGCAAGATGAGTATTTAGGTATATTAACATATAAAACAGAGTAATTTATCGTAAAACACATTAAAAAAAAACCCAAACCTTCAAATGTTTATATTTCTCTTCCTTTTCTGAAAATGGATCAGCCCTGTTGCTATAGAAACAGATTGAGATAGCTAGTTTATTGTATTTTAAGASCATGTGTCTATGGCCTTTGACTTAGTTTTTAAACATGACAGAGGTTTTTCTTAGCAAAATCATCCTAATTTAATATTTCAATCTCTTTAATTATTGAMGTATTGGTAAAGTTTGTTTTCAGGCTGAATTTATGGCATGAATGACTGCCTACCTACCATACGTTAATGTCTGCAAACAGTACAGCTCAATACAAAATACCAAAAYAGTGAAGAACTGCCATAATATTTTAACCTAGATCAGTACACAATATAAATTGCAGATACTCTTTGGTTATTTTATTACAGAATCGTGCACATTTGAAAAGCAGTCTAATTGCTTAGCTTTTTCTTACATGAGGCCAGATAAAGTGTGAAATAAAAGTATATTTATACCTGCTGTAAACATGGGGTTACCACCAGGGATAAATTTACTCCTAATGTTCTAACTTTGCCATTTGTTTGACACTTAATTGATGGCTTGAACTGTTAGCTGACTACATGTAATTAGCCTGGTGTCATTTCTTTGTAAAGAAAATCAAGCYACAAATAACACTAAATTTTCTAGTCATATCAGAGCAAGTGACTAGCTGGATTGTTACCATGGTCAACAGGTAACAGTTATATTTTCCAACATAAAAATGTAGAGAGCTCTGCACAATAACTGTGGCAATATTCCAGCTCTTCCTGGCCTTTTCTACTTTCAGTAACAACATCTTGAGGGATCTCAACTGCTTGTGCCTTGCAGCCTGCCACCATCTCGTGTTAAAGAAAGGCACGGAAGACACTTTTGGAGCCTTGGCAGGCACTTGGTAATCCTATGCCGAACAGGCAGTGATTCTCCTGGAGGCTGAAGGTGGAGAGGCAATCCCCTGGTGCCTGCCTTCTCCCAGTGCAGCCTCCTGGCCTACCCCTGAGCTCAGCTGAGCTCCAGGTTTCTGTAGCAATAAGGGGACAGGATAGAAGGAAACTGGCACTGCTCCCAGGCACCCAGGGTCCAAATATAGCAAAGGATACAAGCGTAGCCCAGGGTGAGCTGGCCAGGCTGCTATCCTGAAAGCAGGCATCTGCAGCAAAACACAGCACTGGGTTCAAATCTCTTATCAGTTCAGTCACAGAACCATAAGCTGAGACTCCCTAGCTTTAACAACCATTTTAAAGTAAATTAAAAGCTAAGTTGTATGCAGCAAGARAAAGGCAGTCCAAAGCTATCAGAGCACCCATAATTCAGCCTCTTTGTGGGTAATTTATTGGCAGCAGCCTGATTCTTTGGAGAGCTGCCTTGAGAGAGACTGCACAGGCACAGAGTTGCTAGGGTGAGTTTAGAGAGTTGAGGAATTTCTTTTGCRCTGTGTTTTATAGGAAACTTATTTCAGCCCCCTGTTATGTTTAATGCATTTCTAATGTGATTTTATAGGGGTCTGTTAACTTCTCATAAGTTCTGRCATGAGGAGAAAGAAAATAAAGACAGACTTGTGGCCACATGGTAGAACAGCAGTGCTGCTACTAGGAAGAGAAACTCGCTGTTTTGTGGTCTTGTAATTAAGACACTCATTTTACTATTATGGTTAAAAATTTTATTTGAATAGTGTCTCTACCACTGTTTMTTTTTCAGGCAAATTACACAGATCCACAGAGCAAGCTAAGGTTTAGTACTATCGAAGAATTTGCCTATATTCGGATGCTCCCTTCAGATGTGGTTACTGGATACCTGGCTCTAAGAAAAGCAACAAGTATTGTTTCCTGAAGAGACTAAATATTGTTCTACGTATTGCATATGAATAGTGCTCATTTGGAGTATCATAATGGAAACTGACTGTGRGACTGAGGTTCTCTTAAACTATCCATGGATTTTTACATCTGGAAGWAGTTGACAATACATGCATTTGAAGAACATGTGGATTTAATTTTCATAAATGCTGATATTTGTTAGTTTGCCAATTTGTTAGCAATTTGGTTTGGTGAACAGAATAACTTAGACCTTAAGGATATGTATCTGTACCATAATGTCTCATTTATGTTAATTTCTGTAAAGACAGGATTTCATCTCCACCCTGTATATTTTATRTAGTACCCTGACTCAGAAGAAACTGTCATTTGAATTAAGGAAAAGGTAACAAGATATCCAGATGTCTAAACCTGCCTTACCAGATGTGCTTGCCTCTTGGCTATGAAGCTTGTCCTGTCTGTAAAACGAAGCTAAAATATCCAGCAAGTGATGCTATTGCAATGACTTTTTAGGGTTCTGTGGTGCTGTGAAAATGAAGACCTYCACACAAATGTTTGTATTGAAATAACTGCCAACAAAAATAAAGTTGGACTCAAACTTGCTTGTAAAATATCCTCATGAGTATGTGTAACAGGATCCAATCAAATCACCAGGTAACTCTTAATCATGACATTTTGCAGTTTTTGAGTGCTTCATTTCACAACCTGACTATTCTTCTACCTTTTCTAGTTATTACAACATTTGTACTAATTATATGAAAAAGGTACTAATTTCCCAGATGTTTAAAAAGGATCCTAAGAAGCAGGAGTTCCACTGTCCTTTGGCATTCTGACACACAGATGGCTCTCAGCAAGGCAAGACCTTCTACATTAGAACACTGAACTTARCACCCTGAGACACCAAAAGAATAAYTGAGAGCAACTGAACACTGTCACTTTAGAAGAAGGAGACTGGAAGAGAGTTTGAACTTCGCTGAGGGGATGGCTGGGCTGACACATCCATGCCAAAATGCCAACATAATAATGACCTTGTCTTCCTGGAACTAAGTCTAGAGGCAAGGGGGCAAAGGGTTTTCCACCTGTTCTTTCCTTCTGTCCCCTTTCTTGTGACAAGCTGCTGATTTGATGTCTTCTCAYTTCTTTGTCCCAGCCTTAAACTCTTGCTAGGTTTTAATCTGGGCTCCAAGTTCAGGCTCAACTCTGTTCCTAGCCCCCAGTCACACAGCCTTTACTCCCACACTCCATCAACTGTCCTGGCGGTGGCACTGGAATTGGCTGCTACACAAGTTAGCATTTGCTGTGGGATTCTCTTTTCCTGTGTGCAAGCTGCCAGGTGGAAGACTCGTACCACAGCGTGTTAGTCCTGCACTCCCCAGCTCCCTGGGGACATGAAGAGCTGTGCATGGGACAGCACTCCTGACCCAGCCAGCTCCACCATGGACATCGGGATCTTGTACAAGGTACACTCTTCCCTTTGCCTGCACAAGCAGCACACAGCAGTGACTAGTTAATGTTTAAGCTGTGCTTTGAATGCATGTTTATATAGATTTGACAATAATTAAGATCAAWTTTTTTCTGATTGAAAGAAAAAAATGTGCAGTGTTATTAATGCTAGTTTAATTTCAGCTCCAAAACTGGAAAAACAATAATGGGACACATTGTTTAATGAAAGTCAGTGGGACTCATTCCTCAGTTTTTATGATCTAATATTGCCAAAAAAAAATTCTAAGAGTCTTTGACATGTTTACAATAGATCCTTCAAAGCCCCAGATATGTGGTAATGCCACGACTATATCACAGTACAAACAAGAGTAAGACAGGATATCTCTCTGCATGCCAGCAAGCATCCAAGCCACATTCTCATTGCATCGAGTTTTATGRTGGATATTTTTAACTTGCATTACATACTGAACATGTGTTTATAAGATAAGCCTAACACTGATATGAAAAGGAAACACACAGAACTGCTGTAAGATCATTTTTGTTTTAAATAAGCACACAGCAGCTCAGAAAATCAATTTCACAAGCGTGTTCTCTCCCACAAATATTTTTAACATTCTTTGGGAATGACTGTGTAGGAGCCCAGGCTCCTCCACCATCAGAAGTGCTCCATGCACTCCTGCACTCTATATTAAGATGTTGCTTCTCAGCTTATTTCTCCCATGCAGTGTTTATAAATTCTGTTTTCAAAATCTAAGTGTCTTGCTGAATAAATCAGCATTAGAAAAGCCAATATATCTTAAATTTGGCAAAAACATTAGTGACTCTTCTCTCTATGTTCTGTGTCCATATGATGGCTATCAGATTCCCTTTTCTTCCCTTCCTTGTTTCTGCCTTCATTGGCCTTGTTTCCTAGTCAGTAGCACCTCCSTTTTACTCACTAGGTTGTGCAGTGGTCAAGCCAAGAGTGATGAATCAGCCACCAGCACCGTTCAGCATTACATCAATCAACAACAGTTTGCTATGTGGAACAATCAAGCCAGATTTGTTTTAGCAGGAAGCTGAGGACAGARCAGATCAAGTGGCCAACATGTGTGATGGCATTCTGTCCCTCTGGGTTCCTTTTGAAAACAGCTCGTGAACCTGCTGCTCTCATCAGTGCTTTCTATGAGAGAACTGAGCAGTACTCCCTTGCTGTATATAAGAGAAAGTATGGATAAGTGAAAAGCTTATCTGTGCCCCAGAGTGGTTTTAAAATGTTTTATTGACAGCTTTAGAAGAAGTGAAAATTGAGAAGTAYATTTATATGTAAAAGTACTTACAGGATATTATGTAGATAAACATGCRTAAGTTGAATTTAAATTGAAAAGAGGACAAAAGAAAAGCATTTGAAAAGAGAAGCAGCAATGAATACCATGTCATACTCAGGGAGAATGTGTTTTGGCTAAAAGTACTGCCRTATCTCTAAAGCAGAAAGCCAGCAGTCAGGGTGAGGACTAATCTGTTAGAGTACAACCATTACTGTCCGGGAAGTATCACCTGAGAGAATTAYTTAACACAGACCATGGAGGCCTTCTGCCTCACGTGCATTTGCGATGTCCCCCTGTCAGGAATTACAGCACACCAGTTGCTCAGTGCCCACAGAAATCYCACTGACATTAATGAGATGTGAGCKTGTCCAGCAACTCTCAAGGTGTGGTCCAACTGGCAAAGCTTCAGCCTTAGTCTTTCTGGCAGGTGGAAAGCRCATTTTCCATGCCTCATTTGCCCTATCCCAGAGGCCAAGCTCCTGTTTTCCTGTGCAGCTACCTGCCCAACACACACCACAGTCCAGCAAACACTGCAGATGGGGGGTTGTCTCCAGCCTATTATGGGGTTTCTTACTTTTATTGAAGACTGCAGTAGCTTGTATTTACACTACACTTTGGGTGGATCTGCTTGCTCCCAAAGGCCAGGACAAAGCAGACAACTGTTGGCCCCAGCACAGCAGAACCAGTGGAGCTGAAATGTGTACTGTGGCCTAAACCCTTGTGCTGCTTGTGCTGGGATAGGGGCTGGACCACAGGGGGTCAGGGACTGTGGAGACAGCTGCTCCCAAGGGAAGGGGTCTGCTGGGAGGAATGAAGCAATCAACAGCTGCAGTTGCTGACTCCTCACTCTTTAGTGGGTGGGAAAGCAGGGTGCTGGAGCTGCGGGGTTCTTCCCTTGATTATTCACTGCTTTTTCCAACAGCAGGTGTGTGCCCATGGAAACTTCCTGCCCCAGCCCTTCCCTCTGCTGCATCTGAAGCAGAAATGGCCTTGGCCCTACATCCTGGAAAGCTGCAAAATTCAATTCAGAGAGGCCTTGGGCCAGCACATTTTGGAGCCCCTCCATTTCACTTTCCTGTATTTCCTGGCTTTCTCCCACCATAGCATTCTGAATCCCTATGGAATTGCTCTGTATGGGCTTCCAGGAAAGACAGGAGTTGCAGTCACACTCAGGAGATGCCTTAATCTCCTTTGACAGAGGAAAATGAAGGTAAGCAAAGGGGAGGGTTTTTACTGGTGAAAAATGTCAAACTAAAAATTGTGTAGTATAATCTTAAAAAGGTTTTTCCAAGTCCATCCTGTTRAGAAAAAAATCTTGGAAAGCATGAATGCAATCATTTTCCTGAAGGGCTAAGTAATCTTTAATAGATTCATACAACAATAATTTATTACTAGACAACTTTCCAATGGATTTTAAGGCGTCTTACAATCTCTCACAATGTGCGTGGCTTACATTCTCAAATAGCACACAGTTTTTCTAAATCATTTCRAGCAAGAAGACTTTCACAGACTTGATGTCAGATTCTGGGGGGAAAACCCTGACTCAGTGCTCTTWTAAAGAAGAGCAAAGTGGTAGCTGTGTTGTTATTGAACATTCAGTCATGCTATGATGGCCATACCACTAATAGATACATCACAGAAGTTYCTTTATATTTCTCTTATTTAATATGGGTCTCCCAATGAAAGACYGCTTTGTTGGCAAGTGGATGGGTGGAACATGGTAAAATAATATATCTTCAGGCAAGAAAAACATTTTGKTTTAAGTCCATTTGGTATCTGTTAAGTCTTGCTTGACTTGTTTTTGTATTACCTAAGAAGCTTAACAAACCCAGTATTTTCAGGTGATTACACCACTGTAAATCACAGCCTACAAACAGCAATAGCACTGAGCTCTTGGGAGAGATAATAACAATAACTAACAAACACTGTTTAAACTACTGTAGCAGTTTGRTAGTGCCTCTGTAATTGCACATGGTTTATGACCTTTGAAGTCACAAGTGCATAGACCATTGCTGTCTCTGATGCTGTACTCTAAAATCAATAATCTGTACACAAAATGTGTGGTACTAGTGGACTAGACAGTAAGGTGGTGCCTGGGCTGGCTGTGGTTACCRTCTATCAGTGTGTTCTGCTCTGGGCAAGAGCTGCCCTCAGTTATTGCATGCTGACTGCTGTGGCTCTGCAGCTTGACTCCAGCGCACCCACCACTGCACCCCAGAAAACAGCATCTGGCTCATGGACTACCTGAAATCCTCTCCAACGTCCCCAAACTGGGATGTGAAAACTGTTCTGCTCTCAAGTGAAGAAATAATTTACAAGTCAGAGCCTATGTGAACAGTGTCACTTTACTCTGCAAGTCTTGAACCCAAAGCATGGTGTGGGTACTTCTGTTTCAGAGCAGATCATACACAAGCAAGTTCTCAGCATCAGGTTTTGGAGTTTCTGAACACAGCTGCCTACCTGTGCATGGGAAGAAAGTGTTTGCTGCCTCATCATATTGAAATACATGGTGTGTGTGTGCATTCATGCCACTGTACAGATGTGACAGATGTGCAGCAATAAACCCTTGTGAGGCAACCCTGGTCTGCTTGGCTGATACCTGGTGTGAGCTGGGCACTGAGCAAGCAAGGGTGATAGGGAGCTCTGAATTTTTGCTGTGATCCCACATATATCCTGAGGGACAGGAGATTCTTTAGATTCTATTCTCCCAGCAGGAAGAGGTCCCTCTAAAAGGACWCCATAAACACACGCACATTGCCTACATACTGTGTGCCTATTCRTTAGTTCAATGACTAATGGATAAAGACAGTGCAGAGGGGACAGAATTAAGGATCTTTAATAAATTGTCTGTGGGCCCAAATCTCATTYTTGCCACAGAGGCAGTGTGAGATCGGAAAATAACCTTCAGAAAGAAGAGTATCATGAATCTCAGCAAGAGCTGGACTTGGACTAAGGTGGAAGGACTGGAAGAGGGTTGTAAAAGCAATTGCCCTGACGGTATAAGGCTATGTTGAAGAGAAATYGTTTATAAAACACTCTGTGGTGTGATCTGTTATCCTCTGAAGTAATACCTATGGCATTACGGTAGCCTTATATTTGAAATAAAGAATATAAATAGAGCTTAAATGACTACTTCAAACTGTACCTTTCAAGAAGGTGTATTTATGTCACAGCTGGTGATCTGGAGCCAATGGCTGCCATCACTCTCATGCACAAGTGACAGCAGTTGATAGGCACAAGCCCTGTTCTCCTCCTATTAGAGGGGTCTGTGTTACTGAAACTGATGGTGAGGCATGCTCAACCAAATATTTCTGGCCCCTAACAACAAAGAATTTGTTTGTTATGCTTCATCTCTTCTACCAGGCTTTACAAAATCAGAGAGCTAAGGAATAAGGACCAGCAACTMTTTTCCAGTGTTATATGAGCCCTTCTCATGAGTTTTGTAAACTGAGAATTACTGTCACCATTTTAGTGAGGTACGAGGTGTTCCATGTCCACACCTGGATTTGGCCCTGTGCTTCCTGAACCCTTGGCAAAGAGCACATTGAACCCCACTGTGAATCACAGCCCTGCCACAGTTTATTTCAGCAGCTTTCTCCACATGGGTATAACTCACTAATAATGAACTGAAACCAAATTCTCTACGGACCTTGAGATGTCCTTCCGAAGCATCACACTGGGACAGAGAGTGCAAATGCCATCCTTCCTGTACATTTCCTGTATACAATGCCACTGGGGCACACAGATTTCTCCAGAGCCTTTAGGCAGTGACTGTCACCCCAAGGTCTGTCTCACTTGTGAGACCAAAAAAAGTGACCAAAAGCCACAGGGATGATTCTGGCAGAAGCAGTGGAATCCTGCTCTTCCATTTTTCACACACACACCTTGCTTACTGCACTTAACAGATTCTTGATTAATCCTTCCAACTCTACAAATCACAGAATTGCACCCACTGCAAAACATTTATACACAGCCCTGGAAGTTCAGACATTCCCCAGAGAGTGGGAGAGCTTCTTTGAATCCATTAGCTAAAAGAAGAGACTGGAAGAAGAGACAGGGTCAGACAGGGACCCTCTTATCATTCTCCCAGAACTTCTCTTCCTTTGAGGCCATGTCCCCATTGCCCTCATGATCTGGGCTGCATTACCCTCTACCTCCAGCTTTTGCCARCTTGAATAAGACATGGACAAGGTTAAAAATCCTGGCCTACAGCACACGTTTCTAAGGGGTTCTCAAAAGACAACCAGAATGCAGCAGTAAGAGGCACTCTAAAAGTACTCCTTTGTACTTCTGCTTTGCTATAGGTGGCAGTTTTGGTAAGAGGGGGCTGCAGGCATGGCAGCTGTGGGAAGGGGTTCAGGGGCTGTTAGGACACATAAAAATTACAGATGCAGTTTCCTGAACCCCTACAAAAGAATATTCAAAATAACAACTGGCTTTTTGGGTCATACAGAAAGAGAGGCTTTCTTTTGTCCTAAATAGCTCATATGAGTTTGATCAAGTAGTAATTATATCTGAGCCATGAAGTAATGATCTCCAAGGCATAATTAGTWACAGCACCTTCCCCAGGAGATATGATTCCCTCCATTTCTCACTTCCCCTCTTTGCTCCAAAAAGCCCAATAAGCAACCAACCAAAACCCCTCACAAACCACCACAACTCTGTGATGTTCATCTTAAGAATGAGGATGGAAAAACACATGACCAGTTTAACAAAAGGAAGGTATTTATATTGAATGAGTAGAATTCACCTGCAGATCTGCAGAAACTGCNAAAAAAAAAAAAAAAAAAAAAAAAAAAAAAAAAAAAAAAAAAAAAAAAAAAAAAAAAGCACTAGAAGAAGAAAAATCCCAAGTGGAAAAGCAGGAAGAAAAGCTGAAACCACAAGAGGAAAGCTAATGGCACATATTGCCAAAAAAGTCAGACTTCTACAAGCATAAAAACAATGCCAGGGTGGGCCAAAGCCAGAAGCATCCTCTTCCAAAGTAAAAAAGACCACTGAAGCAAAACAAAGCTTAAAATGGAATGAGTTCACCTGAATATTAAAAATGGCTTGCTATGGGGCCAGCCAGCTGTCCTATTTCAGCAAGAACATTTCTGTTTCTCAATCTATGCRGCTGCCCAAGGCTCACAGTTACCACTTGAGAAACTTCAGCCAACTTAGGTAAATAGAAAAAAACAGACACACACACATTGAAACCCTCCAGACTTCACTCAAGAAGGCACATGGGCACTTTGTTCTTTTACTGTCTCTTTCCTGCCAGCTTGTCGAGATAGGGATATTTCTCACACCGTAACAATATCTACAAACCCCGAGAGTAAATGTATGTACAAACCCTGATTGTAAATACATGCATTGCAAAGATTTTGCCAAGAACTTAATGGTGCATGAGCACTTCAGGCTTATCTCTAGGTAAGGACTTCCAYTTGATTCTGCTAAAATTAATTCTCATTGAGACCAGCCCACATCCAGAACCATGCAGCTGGCAGGTACCAACCTCCAGCCTTGGCCTCAGGCTCCTGGAGGAAGCAGYGCTGGGGATGGCACGGTGATCACAGTCCCAAGACTGCCAAGGTTTACTGGGAGATTTATTTTTCTTGGCTCCAAATTTATACACATCTCCATACAGAACCCCCTCCACATGACATTTTTAATGGCACTGTGTTATATAAAAAAAACACGACTGGARAAAGCATCTGCATGGTATAGAGTTGCACCTTATAAATAATTTTAGTTCAGCAATATTTATAACTTTGATAAACTTTGATTTTTTTTGCTAAAATATGAAACCTGAAGTTGCTAATAAGTCACTAAGAGCTGTTCAGAGGTGGTCTGTTACAAGAAATCTTGCCAGGACRAGGACACTCAAGCAGTTTATGGACATGTCGGTTATCTGGGGAAAGGTGAAATGGGTCTAATGTTTTTGAAGTTTTGTGGGGTTTGGAGAAATCTAGATGTGTATATTAATACTTGGAAAATCCTGAGATCAGCAAGACTATCGTCTGCAGGATTTAACCACAAGTTGGACCAACCTCTTAGCAAGTCTAAAAGCCTTACAATTGCTGTAAAAACAACAGCAACAAAAAAAACCACCACCAAAAACCCCCAACCAAACAAACTAAAAAACCAAAACAAAACACAACCTTTCTTTTTATTATATACACATAATGATGGGGTTTGTACTGTGAAACATTTAAATGACAGAGAAAAATATCATAATTCATGCTCCCTTCATAACCAAGTTAACTGGATGTATCTCGGTGATGKATTTAAGTAACTTGCAGGTTTTTGCTGTTTTCTCTGCACTGTGTGAGAGGGGTAAGAGTATCTCAAAGGCTTTGCAAGACTCATAGGCTTACAAAGCTCTCCTCCTGCCTTCCAGATGGTCCTGGTACCCAGCTACCATCACATCTACCTCTCATGGTGGGTTATTTTTTAAACAGGAGGCATGTGGTTCAACCAAAAGGYGCTGCATGCACACACCAGTGATTTTTGCTGGCAGACACAGTTTTCAATGTTTAGCATTTCCTCTCTTGTTACTTGTCCTTCCATATTTTAAATTCAGGAAAGATTGGAATGCAGGCYCAACTCTTCACAATATTTCAGATTTTTAATTGAGTGGGACATTGAAATAGCTCCAAGGCTGTCAGCAGGGACTTCCAACTAAAAACAYAATAACACAATGACTTCCCTTTCGATGTAAGAATCAATCTTGTCAAGCAGTCAGGTTTACACATCCCTTCATATGTGCTAATCTACACCACCATAACTGCTTTACACATTTTTTAGTATTTACTTTGGCTTCCCACATCCTCTGTTAATCAARTCTTATTTTTCCATGACACAGGCAGCTGTCGTGAACTTTTCTAGAAGCTGACATGACACACTGTCCTTTGGAAATACAATAAAGCATGGGTGCACACCAGATGCAATAGCTACAGTAGAGTCTCTGCTCATTAAAAAGTGTAAATAGGTGGATTGTGCTGTGTGGTGCACCAGTGCTGTAGCAGCAACACAGCACTGYTCCATAAACAAGAGAAAAAACCCTCAAATGTTAAAGCCATTTATGGCAYTTATCTCCAACAAAGACACTAATTTCAGGTATTTGGAGCAACGAACACAGTGTACTTTACTCTTTTTTCATCTTTGTGCTTCTAGACTGGGCAAATTAACATTGTTTTCTTACCACARACCTCCGGAGACATCATGGTTTAAGAATGTTTTTCTGAACTCTCACGCTAAAAAGCAATCAAGCAGCTACTGAGCTTCGCAAGAAGGAGGTGGCATCTCTGTTCATAAATCCACCTTAAAACAAATTATCCTGCGGGGAKCCAGGCTGGGTGAACTGAGGCTGGGCAGAAGCACTTCAAAATCTTTCTCCTTCTACCCAGAGGCAGTGTAGCTCACTAAAGCCAATATTTAACACACGCAATATTGATGATCTTAGATGAAAAGACATACACACGTCTTCAGTGTGCCTTATTATCTAAATCACCAGCTATACGCTGACAAGAATAGTAGAGAGGCACACTGTCCCTCTCTCCTCCCTCTCCCTAAAGGGGGAATGCTTCTGTCCTGCTGCCAGCTCCGGTACAGCACCGTGCGATGGATGCTGCCCAAAACTGCAGTGATGGGAACACTACCACAGAAAAAATATATGCACACGCTAAGAGGGAGAAAAACAGAAAAAGGAAAGAAACATGACTCTAATGCGATTTGCAAAGAGAAAGAGAAAAGCCATTTTGCTATATTAACCATTATATTTTATATCTTTCTCTTTTTTTCCCCATAGTGGCCAAGCTTTACTTGGTTCCTGAGAAAGGAACCACAGGTTTGCTGCCTTGGCAGGGGGTGTGGAAGGGGGAAGAACTGAGAAAATACCCTTTTAACTTTTCCACTCGGCTCACGCAGGACTATCCGCCAAACCCACCCCACGCCAAGCAGCCGGGAAGCCCAGGGACTGAATCGGTGGTGTAACACATCTATCCCACAGCACACGGATGCCGGGCTTGTTATCTGCCAGACAGATAAATTTCCGGGGAAAAAAACCGTCCTTTCCGCCGTTTCCGCGGCTCTTCCCCGCCATGGAGCGCAGCCCCGGCCATCTGGTGCCCGGAGCTCACAGGATCCAGCCGCGCTCCGAGCCGGGGACTCCGGGAAGCGAATTGTTTGACTTGGACACGGCCGCGGTGACACACGCACAGGTGGCTCCGTCTCTTGTCACACAGGGTCAGATTTGCTGCAAAGGCTCCTGCTTTCCCCAGTCGTTTCTCTGGGGATCAGGAAACGGTGAAAAGCAGACCCTTGCTGGAATTAAATTCTTGAGAAGTTCACTCAGTGAGTACCTGTGCAGCTCYCTGGCATTTATTGAGAAATCAGCCCAGGTCCCCAACAACAATTTTTTGTAGGAAAATCTCATTTCTATACTACATTCAGGGAAAATTACTGCCCASACTTGGAAGCCACTTTGTGGCTGACAGGAATTTCCACTGCAGGCTTGGTGAAAATCCCACTGCCGGCTGACTGCTGTTGCAGGATATTTGGGTCTGGCATGGAGCTGGATGGGTACCTGTGCCCTGYAGCAGGAACTACCTGACTGAAAGATACACTTACTAAGATATGGGGCACCTCTGGGTGTGTGCAGTTTTGGCTGCAAACCCCTCTTTCTCAGCTGTTTTTCACCTCTTCYCGATTTTTTGGTGTAACACTAATTTTAACATTTTTGCTGCCATCTTTTACCTGGTGGTATTTTTCTCCAGGGGGAGGAGTGTCAATGTTTTAAACATATTTGAGGGAAGAACAGAAACTGAGAGTTAAACACTCTCTCAGCAACAGGGACTGAGATGGTCTACACCATCTGTAGATGGATTTTCTGGATGGTCTACATATGCTTCATTGCTGTTAATAATTTTATTCTGAATAAAATTAAACAGAGACCTCTGTCTGCCAGGCCTGAGGCAAGCAATTCACGGCTTGAATTGGCCAGCACATGTCAGAAATCACTCTTAATACTGATTCTGCTTTGCCAGCGCCATTTGATCAGGATGCAGGAGGGAGAAGCTCCACGTAATGATGGCAAATGCTGCATGAGAAGGCATATTTCAGAGAGGGAAGCACAGTTTTTCCTAGTGGGCACCAGGGAAAGTAAGAGCTCAGCCTCAGTGGTTGCTTCCCTCCTATTGCTGTCTGCAGCCTCTCTGGCCAACATGAGGGGTGATTCACAACTTGGAACTTGTGTCCCCCTCACCCCCTGTCTCTTTTTCATCACTGGTCTGGCAGGGGAAATGCTTCCCACACRGTCCTTGAGCCAAATCCTGCCGGAACTGCAGTTGTCTCATGGTAGTTTCACCCCAAACAGCTTAGCTGCTATGTTGGCTTCTGTAGTCAGGAACTGCTCAAATTTTTTGTTGTCTTAATAGAATGTATTTCATGGTAGGCACAGTGAATCTGGGACTGGAAGGAGGACTATGGCATGAGGAACAAAAAGTCCAGTATTGCACAATTGGTTCACATTTCTTCTAAAGATTTCATTGAAATGCTCTCCGGGAGTTAAAGCAAATTCACGGCCAAGTACAGTAACTGAAGTATTCAATAAATGTAATTTGTTGTACTTGATACTTCTGACCACAAATGGATAACATTTTTTACAGACTTTTCTTATAACTATGTGGTGAAGAGGTTCATTAAAAGCATTTTTTGCCTATGGGTTGCTGAATAGTACCAATATCTCCAAGCATTTTTGTTCAAGATTAAAATATGCAGCGCGACTGGTCACCTCAGTTAAAAAATATGGTTTCCATTCCCTACCCAGATTCTTACAGAGGCCAAGACTATCTGGAAGATTTTTTAGGCATTGAAAGAAGATACAGGGAGAGAGGTAATTTTGGAAAATTCAGCAGTCTACCCACCTCTTGCAAAAGAAAGTACCTCATCTAATGCTGGACCTGTGTAGTTCAGACTCGAAAATACCCACATTCTTTCTGTGCTTACAGACACAACTGCCAAGATGTTGTTTTGCTCAAGACATCTACTCCAAGTCCTGCCTTATACATGTATACCTCAGGTTTTTTATTGCAAAAGGTGCAAACAGGTCGGTTTACTGCTTTGAAATATAAATGCCAGTTTGAAGGCTCACAGAGATGCTTACTTTCATACGGCACATATTTAATATTATTTTACTGGTTCTGTGAATGGGTTGTCTGCTTTAAATCAGGGTGCAAGTATACCATGGTGTAAGTACAGCACTTGACGTGTGTAAGGAGCAAAAGAGGGTCCAGAATCCCAGGGATCTTCTCAGTTCCTGGGAACTTCAGGCCTCACCTAGCTCAAAGTTCTGTCATTCACTTTTTGCCACCACAAAGACCCCTGATGAGATGGAAACAGTTGAGGCCCTTTGATGTGGTGGCCAGAAAGAAGTCTCCAAACTGGTGAGGAAGTCAAATAGGGGCAGACTGTTGTCTCCTGAGATTTCTGTCTTTGGTGWTTTGCTGCWACAGAATGTSTGTTTAATGCTTAAAGGAGAGGAGMTATACCATGTGCTTTTAGGCARAGGACCTCCCTTTCTTCTGTACCAACCATCCCTTAATCCTGGTTTTCTACACCCTGGTATTCAAGCTTACAAGTTTTAAAACACATCCTAAGATGTATCCATTAGAAACAAGATTAACGCCCAAATTCGAGCAAGAGCAAAATCAATGAACTCAACTGTCAGCCTGTCCCTAACACCTTATCAAAACAAACTGCTTGCTGTCTGTGGCTCTAGGCAACTTTATATTTCATTTTGTAGTACAAGCTCTGTGGCTTCTCATGATAGAGACTGCCTAGGATGCTAAAGCTCACATCTTCCATTAGGGTGACTGTTATTTCTAAATCCACTAGTCAACAAAAACAAAACAAAAACAAACGAAATCAAAGTAAAAAGACGTCTATCTTTTGAATGTTAATGCTTGCAGTCTGCATTTATGACTGGTGAGTATGTTGTTTCTTAACCTGGATGCAATGTAAGTACTTTGCTTTCAAGCAATGTCACAGAATCATACAATCATTAAGGTTGGAAAAGATCTCCAAGATCATCAAGTGCAACCTTCAACGGACCCCACCATGCCCATTAAGCCATACCACCACATCTACTTGTTTTTTTAAATACCTCCAGGGACTCCGGCATTTCCCTGGGGGGCATGTTCCAATACTTAACMACTCTTTCAGTGAGGAAATTTTTTCCAACCTGAATGCTGCCTGGTATAAAAAGATTTGAGAATTTCTTCAGCGGGTACGTAAACAGCCGGCACTGTTGTATATGATAGTTTTCCATAGCTTCACAGAACAGATAAGGAGCAGTTTATTTTGATAAAACCTCTAGRAACACATTTCTGTTGTTATTGGTCTTTAAATGGTTGCTGGCTCTGAGTGCTGACTGTCTATAGTAATATTGTGTCAAGCTCAGTGAATATGGATAAAGTTTAAAAGTCTGTGTTTCATTTATTTAAACTTGCACAAGCATATTTAAAATATAAGGCACTCTTAGCTTTGTATTTTCTATTGTGAAAACATAGTTATGCTAAATATTTTCCTCAAAATGTACATGCTGCTGCAGAACTTCAGCCATAAGGATGATGGACACAAGCCCTCAAAAAGTGAGCCAAATAACAAATGAGAAATATGCAGTGCTGACAGTCAAGTACTGGAAAATATAACCCCGACAAACCTTGCTTTACGTAACCAGCTGTTGGAAAAGCATTTCATATGTTGAAAAGAGATTGAATAACAAAAGCTGAATCCTGTCTGCCTTTGCTACTTATACAGGTAATCTTCTAGGGGCTCAGACGACTTAAATACAGTGTTWTGTAAATGCAACTGGAAGCAACTCTACATGTGTTTCACAACCTCCACAATGTTCTAAATGCTTTCTCAGATAACTCATTTGGTCAACCTATAATATTATACTATCAAAAATCCCATATTTCAAATGAGGTTAAAAACCCAAACAAAATCTCTTCTGCATATAAGAAAATTGGGAAAGAAGGAGAAAGTAGTAAGCATATTATCTGTGCCATAAATTCAATGACATTACAAAGTGTGATACRAATGGAATCTATTATCAAAAAGCATTTACCAGGCACCAAAGCAGAAAATAAGTTATCATTTGCTGGAACCAGCCTAAATAAGTACCTGACAAGGATTAAAACAATCTACAAGGAGACCTTCCTGTGTCTAATGGGACTATGTGTTTAACAATTTTTCTTTCTTCATATTGGTATTTGAACTGGGTCGCATACATTCCTCTTAAGGTGACARTTTAGAACCTATTTATAGACATTTATCCTGTCTAACACATCTTGTTTCAATTAAAGTTTGATCTTGAAACAGAAGGATGGAATTGGRGGGATGCTGTTATACCAGCTACTGATGATCTATTAAAAGCGTATTCTGCCCTTTGGATGGAAGGGAAGGCTTACAGGAAAACACCAGCACAGAAACACTGCCCTGAAAACCTGCAAAGCCTCCTTCTGTGACAGGACAAGGACAGTCTCAGATGCCTCATCCCCTTCCACTGGCACATCTTGCTGCCCTGAGCCTTTTTTGAAATAAGGTTTTGCTCTGCAGGCCCTGTTGTTCACATGCCTTTTGCCTTTTTATGCAATGATTTTTGCCCCACTTTTCCGGGTGAGACTACTATCTAGTTTAGAACAAGCTTTTGCATTTCAAACTTTTATTTATCAAAGGTCTTTGTGGATTTCTGTTTCAAATGTGCTTCTGGGACACAGRTAGGCTCTTCTGAGTGTTGCTGATCTTGGGATTCCTGGCTAGTTTGGGATATTTAATCAACTCTTGCATCCCTCCTTTCTACCCCAGCAAGTCCATCTCTCCCACTCACAGTGAACTCAACCTTCGCAATATTTACTGCYACTTCTCCTTTCCCTGGGTCTCCTGCCTGCAATGTTTCCTCTGGCTGACTCCCAAGTCCCCGGGGTCCCCCTTAAGGAGGACTGAGATCTCATTTCTGTCTGGCTGTGACTGACACACATGGACATGAGCAGGGTCAGGGATGGGGTAACACAGGAGGAGGAAAAATGGGTAGGAACATCAAAAGGCCTAAAAAGACAATCTGTGCATTTATAACTGGGGCACCCCCTTTGCAAGAGAAAACACCTTACTTCAGTCTGCATATGGTGCAGTTCACACTTAAAAATAGTTGTGCTCCTTTGAAAAAGGCAGAGAGATCTGCCTTGGGGCATCTGGAAACTCCCTCTGATCGAACTCCATTTCCACACAAGCAGACAGTACTTTCATATCTAGTGACCCTCTGCCCTCTCAAGTGAGGCTGAAATCAGCCAGCTGGTTCAAAACCCACAGGAGAAATASTGGAGAAAATCTGCACAGTACAAATGTAAAATAAAACCCTCGACACTGCTGCTGCCAGTGYCTTCACCCAGCATTGTCACTGGGAAGCAAGAGGATTTGGGAGCACTGCCCTGAGCTGCTGAGCACAAGCCTGGTCTTGAAACCACAGCTGCACCTCACAACAGGCACTCAGAGCTGCCAAAACACATTAACATACATTTCACACCTGGCCTGAAGAATGGGRACACACTTGGGCATCTCCACCCTGGCTCCTGGGATTCCTGCTGCCCCAGGCCCCACACCTGTCCTTGGCTGGTGCTGCCCTCCGAGGTCACAGCAGCCCCCAGCTCCTGCATCCCTCAGGTGTGGAGTCTCACCATCCTGGCCCTCCTCAGCAATCACTCCCATCCCATCCCATCCCATCCCATGCTGACCCAAGCCCTCTTGTCTCCTCCTGCCTCTTACGTTGCTCCAGACTGCGGCATTCCCTCCTCCATACACACACACACACACGCTCACATTTCCTTCCTCCATTCTTCTGTCTCTGAAGTTAGACAATTTTAATGTTTTTATGTTAATTGCTTTTGAATAACARCCTTTCTGGAAAACAAAAGGTTTCCCAGAGTACTGGTTTCTKTGGAAACTTTCCCATGGCCAACTACAAGCTGAAATAATAACAGCAATAGGAAAAWTTCCACATAAGTATATAAGACGTTTTTTCCAACAACTGGGGAAAAAAGTTGTGGAGTTCTCTTTGGTTGTTTGGGGCTTGGGATTGGTTTGTTTTTTGAAATTTTCAAGCCAGTTTTCCCCTGTAGCTTCCCAATCCCCCATTCCTGCCAGGAGACGGGCACAAAGCAGAGTCTTTTTGAAGTTTCCTTCAAGAGGGGGAGAGGCAGTGACCTTGTTTACCGAGAGCAGCCTCGGTGAGTGTGAGCAAAGAGCTGTGTGGAGAGGCTGCCTGCCTTGGCTGGCATTCCTCTGCTGTTAAAGAGCGCAGGAAATGATGGACATTTCTAAACCGGAAAAATTTGCAAGCAAGCTTGGGCTAACCACAAGAAAATAAAGCACACGGCAAGAATCACAAGGCTCATGCAGAAGAGGAAAAGCTGACAACTTTTGATTCATGCGCTGCTAAAGGTTATGATGCTGCCAATCTAACATTATGGAAATGAAGGCACTGTTTTGAACGCTAAGCAGGTAGCTGCTTCAGATGAAAAATCACAGAGTTTGCTCTTTTCCAGATATTTGTATGTGAGCTGGTGGTGGAGCTGGGCTGGTCTCAAAGAGGCAGTGACACAGGGGTGGAGAAAGTGGTTGTGAGGACCAAATTCGTGTTCAGCGCAGTACAAGCCCTCGATGGCTCGCCTGCAACCAAACCATTTGGCATACAATCCTGCTAAAGTCTGCCTTAGTCTGGCTTCCATCTCCCTGAACTTCTAGAGCTTTCTAATGTCCCACCTTTAGAAAGGGAGGGTACGATTGGCAGTGGCACAGACTGAACCAGCAATCCCATTATAGGCAATGCAAGTGGCTCAAAGATTAACAACCACATAGATGCAATCCTACCTTCTTGCCTTTTGCTCTGGTAGCCACAAACTTGAAGAATTTTCTTTCAGTTGGATCTTCTCAGCTTATCCTGTCTTCCTCTGYTATGCTCCAGCTCCACAGACTTCTTAAAAAAAAGAAAAGTCATTAAAAGGTGTTTTAAAGGAAGGCATACATTACACACCATCTCACTTCTGTGTAGGATTTTTCTCACCACACACACATAATGTTTGTTAACTACTAAAATATCACAAAGASTACCACCATCTCATATGTTGTGTTGGCAGAAAGAGAGGAAAAGCATTTCAAAACTTAGTTTCTACCAGTCACTGGCACACTTCAGGGCTTGGCAAGGAAAGGCACTACTGAAAGACCTTCTGCCAGCGCAGAGATTTCCCCTGAGCTGGCMCTGGCATGGCTGTGCTGGGGGTTGTCTGCACATGGGGCTGCCAGCACAGAGGGGAGAAATCACAGAATAACAGAAGGAAGAGACCCTTGAAATGCTCTAGTTCCATCCCCCTGCATTTTCCACTAGACCAGGTTGCTCAGAGGGAAGGAGGTTTTGCTCATGGGCCCACCTTCATACCAGTGACCCCATGGCACTCATAGAATGGAGAAAGATAAAGCAGAGGAGCAGGGTGGCACTTGTTGCTTTACAAATCTTTACTTTCTGACAGGGCTGAAGGGCTTTGCMAAGTTTCCCAGCACACAGACCCATATCAGAGCTGAAAAGAATGTTGCTGAGTCCTCCACCAAACTTTTCTCATGACCAATTCTCTTAAATCACAGAGAACATGAAAAGGAAAGAAGAAATGAACCCAAAGGGGGAGAAAAGGAAAGGAATACTTACAAGATGAGAGAGAGAGCACACTGGCAAGCAGCAGCTGTTACTGAATAAGCCCCAAAAGGCTGCAGCTGCTCAGTTTTCTCTAGGTTTAAAGCAACAGCTTGCAGGAAGGCTGCTGGAGCTTTGCAGGGGGCCTTGGAGCCAGGCAGGGACCATCAGCTATTCTCCATGTGGAATATCAGCACAAGCACAAAAAATAGGAGATATCAGAGAATGATTTGTGTTGGAAGGAATCTTAAAATCATCTAGCTCCAGCTCCCTAGCCATGGGCAGAAACACCTTGCACTAGACCAGGTTGCTCAGGGCTCCATCAACCTGGCCTTGGACACTTCCAGGGATGGGGCATCYACAGCTTCTCTGGGCAACCTGTTCCAGCACCTCACCTCACAGTGTCTTCACTCATTTCAAAAAGTATTTTCTGTGTTCACTGATAGCCTTGGTCTGCCTGCTAAGTAAAACTTCCACGAGGTTTGTGAAAGCTGCCTATCTTGATTCCACCCAGAGTGAAAATGCAGGCTTCCCTGTGAGCCAAGTGGAAATACGGTTTCCAAAATGGGGATCCATACAAATCGTATTTTGAGTCTGAGACAGTTGTTAGAAAGGAGTTTCCATTTCCTTAGACATTTGGTGTTAAAAAGAAGACAAACAGCTTGCCATGAGGCTGCAATGCTTGTTTGACACCCGCTGCCTGTGTGTGCATCCAGACTGGAGTGCTGGCAGGATGGTGAGGCATAGGAGGATTGCCTGTGTCCTACCAGCACCTGCTGCTGGGAATTGTGGTAGAACAGCATCCAAAAGCTGCCTCTGAAAGCCTTCAGTAAAAAATTGCTTTTCCATAACACTGACCTATGTAGCCTCTGCTTATTCTGATGAAACTGGGCATGGATAGACAGACAGAGATGCCATAGACCCGGGTACTGCTRTTGCAGCAGACTGTTCACACAGACATCAGGTCTGTATTCCCAAATTCTCAGGCATCTTGTACTCGCTGCAGTCACGGGGTCAGCTTCCAATCTGCTACGGATTCTCAGAGCAGCTTTCTCCTTCCAGATCCCAGCAAACAGGGGGTTGATATCAATGTGTATCTTACATTTTATGTCACTGAGTATCATTTACTATAAAGATAGATCCTCAAGGTGTGAAACAAGTAGGTGAAAGTTGAAGGGAAGAATCAAATGAAATGACAAATATTTGGGAGCCTGAAGTTATGAGCATTCAGCTGCTGAGTAAAAAAAAAAAAAAAAGCTTTATTCATTCAGAGATGGAAAAAAAAAAAACCAGAAAAATCAATATGTCATCCCTCTATGGTGCACATGCACAGTTTAAAATAATTAAAATGCATCTCTCTGCCTCCTGTGCAGATTTAACAAAGCATAAATGGACTGTGCTCCTCTACTGCTCTGGAGGCATGGGGGAGGGAGGAATCAGTGACAGATGCCGAAATGGGTGAAGTAGCCACTTGAGCTTTGCAAGGTAGCACGAAGCAGTGTGAGATAACCACCAGCCATGTCCCAGCTCCACTGCAGGGCACGGGCTGCTCCTGGCTGAATCAGCCTCCAGCATGCAGAGAGCACAGAGGGACAGGCTGCTGCTGCTGCAGATGGAGCTGCACAACAGAGATGCACACTCCCCTCAAGGCAGGGAAGTGCTGGTCGTGCCTGGAGATGTGGAGAGACTGAGAGCAGAGAGGGACTGCAGCATAATGATCTTCATCACTGCAGGATTTTGCCCTTAATCTCCCCCACTTGCCAACAGAAGCTGCAGCCAACTCAAGTTATTTCATTCAGGGCTGTCTACGTGCTGTCAGCAAACTGTTTGAAGTTCTTGCAATTGAGGGATAAGCAGCTTTTATGCAGAAAAAAACAGGCACTTCAAAACTTTTAAAAATTCAGACATCACACAAGGAMGTCTTTAAAAGCTGCCACTGATAGAGATTTTGTGTAAAGAACAACTGCTTTTCCCTCAAACGGCAGGGAGGTAAAGAAATGGCACTCTCGCCTCCTGGTGTGCTGAAAGCAGCTATGGGCTAAACGTGTCAATTTAAAACAGAAACTGAATGTAAATGCAAAAATCCAAAAATGCTTTGGATGGCATATATATTTAAAAAACAGTTGTCAATAATTTCTACTAATTCCTATTGTATATGGCAATTAATGAATACTCAGCCTTTTGRGACTGAGTTACGGAATCATCCCAGCTTTGGACATCCACACAACAGTGTGCTATTAACTGTTGGTGACAGGCAGCTTGAAGAGTGCCACCATACAGATAACCCTGGCCAGCTCTCCTGCACACTCTCAAACACGTGGGGAGTARAGCAGTGTCTGTGTTCTGCCCTTCCCTTACTCGAAATCTGTCCTTTATTAGTCTGGGGAAAGCCCAAATCTTTTCAAGGACACACATGAATCATGTTCCACCTGTGTGCTAYATATTTATTCTGCTGTTTAATTTTCTGCACTTTCACTTACTATCAACAGTATTCACATATTGCTAACAGGAAAACTGAGTCAGGAAGTTTGGGAACTTCTTTTATGTCACAGATTTAAAAGAAATACTTAAAACAGCACATCARTTACTCCTATTGAACAATAGACTAATAAATTCTCGTATTGCATATGCTATATAGTAAAATTTAACAATCCCTTATTCTTTAGATTAAGTGTCTCCTCACACAAAGCACACCCTGAAGCCCTCAGCAACAATATTTTTATCATCTATCCAGGTACTTATATGGCTCCCATCCCTGCAGCACCTGCTTTTATGGTAGCTGTGAAATAAAGGGCCATAGAATCTAATATGGAATCAGAACCAGGAAACATTGTTTGTCCAACTACTATATAAGCCAACAAAGGAAACTAAGCAAGAATTCCAATGAGMTCTGAGCTCTTTTTATGATGCCGGATCAGTTGACTTTGGCTTTATTGATCACAAATTGCTATTGTTAAGATTAAGTGTAAGAATCATCTGGAAGAAAGTTACCATTTCCTGAGAGGCTGTGATGTGATCTAGAGAGAAGGAGGGAAGAGTGTGAATCCCATTTCTTCTCTTACAAACCCCACAAAACAGAGAATATTTGTCTTGCTGACAACCATCAATTGGTGTGAGTCACTCCTAACTTTGCTTCTGCAAAAAAAACAGGAAAGGAGAAATGAGAAGCACACAAGAAAGTAAGTGCACGTACATCYCATCTGTTATGACCTGCCTCTCAGAACAAAATGGCATTATCTCCTCAGGGAAGGACCACTCCATTTTGCTCCCACAGTCATTAACATCTTCACAAAGTAAATACAAGAGACAGCGCTGGGCATTGTTTTGTACTCTGCAGGGATATGATTGATGGTACGAGACCATGGAAGAATCAAGACTGTGAGAACATAAAGCTTTCATTTGCCCTTTTCTTTTGTGAATGAGGTGTTCTTCTAGTAATGAACATGCTCAGGTATTCTGATCTCAGACACAAACAGGGGTTTTACTTCTGAGGAATCATTCACTTGARCAGGATGAAGCAGCCAATGCGCAGGGCTGAGATGCAGCTGTGCCTGCAGCTGCAGCAGAGCAGACAGGGACCTACTACCGAGAGTGGAGGCTCACAGGGAGCYTGTGGAAAGTACCCTCAGAGCTGAGAACAAAGTGGATGAGAGGTAAAGTGGGGTGGTGATGTCCCTTTGGCAGTAGGGAGATGTAGGCAGCAGGATGTGCAAGAGGTTGGGAGTAAAATGGACATGATATGAAATCAGCCTAGGAACTCAGCCTAGAGAAGAGCAGCTGCCGTGCATGGGGAGATGCATTAAAACATTCCCTAGGAAAGGTGCCCAGGAGCCTCCCCAGCACACAGGCTGCAGCAGTCCCATCTGACCAGGGGGTCAATGGAAATGCAGAAAGTTCCCCTCCCAGGTTCACCTCACTCAGCCGAGGACAGTTTGCATGAGAAACATTACTTTGTTAAGGATCTGTGTCAGCTTGCATAAGTGTCTCAGACAAACTTTTAGTCTGCAAAACTCAGGAAGTCTAGACAGCGAGACAGAGCAAGAGCTGCCCATCAGAGCAAATGTGAGCTCTGGGCTGGGAGGTGTTTAACAGGCAGCTTTATGGCAGGCCAGGAAACATGCAGGAGCAAACATGGGGCTTGAGACAGAAACGGTGTTTGTGCAGTAAGTGCTGGGTTTGAGTTTGTGCTTCAGACAAGACATCTCTCATATGCTGTAGTGAGCTCTGGGGCGACCAGCCTGTACATGAAATCTGTATCACTTGATTAAAACAGAGGCAAGAATCTTAGCTCATCCACTGAAATGTCAAGGAGCAAGTGGAAAAGGAGGTGTTCCTTCACAGGAAAGATATCTCTCTGACACTGTCACTTCACAGAGATGTCAAAATGAGACAGGTAAAACACCTGCAGTGGTGTCTGTTTCTGTGGCTGGGGAAAGAGGAAGAGAAAGAGCTGACAGATGCCATTTGGAAAGCAGCTTTTCTGTGTCTGAAGTTAGCAGGCCACCCTTGGATGCGGGTGATGCCCATGCTGACAGACATTGCTGAAGGGTGGTGGTGGGCAAGGAGGCACAAGTTCTGCAGCACCCAGGAACACCCAGAATCAAGCACTCACGGTGGAAGAGCAGAACAGAAGTCCAGACTCACCGCTGCTGGGAGCGAGGTCCCACCTCTGCTCCAGGGCTATAGAGGGTTACACCCTGAAACAGCCCTGCACAGGCAAAGGGGCAATTCCTTTTGTGCAAAGTTAAACACAGTTTACATAGGCACAAAAAGGAACACTTGCTATGCCTTAGCTTGTTTTTGAGGTTTTATTTTGGTGCCCTGAGTGGCTGTAGGGGTGGCTTCCTCTGAGATCCTGTGKGCTCACCCTGTTTACCCCCAGCTCTGACATGGCAGCTGCTGAGTGGGTGCTTTGGGGAGRGAGAGGCTGGGGAATTACATCTCCACTGCAAGGTGAATGCATAGGGGAGAGAAAAAGCACATGGGGGTGAGGGTCATGGGACTTCAGCGACTCCGGAACCTGCGTGGGGTGGGTCACTGCTTCCAGACAAGAGCCTGTTTCACAAGCTGTGACACGAACGCTCTCCTGCCCCTCACGGGCTCTGGTCACTGTCTCTGGTCACTGTCTCAGCCACACAAACTGGGAACAGTCTTTTTCTGACCTCAAGTCTCAGCCTAAATGACAGAGAGGACATCAGGTGACAGAAGTTCCCATTTGTTCCAGAGCTCCTCTCAGAAGGGAAAAAAAATAATTAGAATCCCTGGGTCTCTCTCCTGTCCTCTGCTGCTGCCACCTCTCCWCCCTGGAGAATTCAGGGAGGGAAAAAAAAGATCAAAATAGTCTGGCTAAGCCTGTGTGTCTTTTTACCACAAACACCTTCTGTTCTGGCCTATGCAGTTGCTTTCACAGCTGGAAAGGAAATTTTTTTACCTTAAATAAAAAGAAAARAAATGGCTGGACTGTTTTCAGTGTGCTCTAGGGAGCTTCAGGAAGCCACATGAAACTAAAATGCTCTCCATCACACCTCTGGCACCTCTCCACAGCTCCCTGGGTGTCACTGAATTAAGTTATGTTGGCTACACTTACACTTTTTTGCTGGACATAACTCATCAAAGGTAAACATGAGTAAAACCTCTGGCTTTGGTAGCAATTAAGGGAGGTATCTTGATGGCAAAACCACATGTTCCCTGAGGCCTGGCCCGAGGAGTTCTGCCTTGGTGTGCCTGCACCATGCTCTGAATTTTGAAGTGACCCTCGAAAGACACTTTCTACTGCCTGCCCCAAAGGCTGCACCAGAAGGTCTAAGAGGAGACTGGAACTTGTTAGAGTAAGCAGAGGCTCTGCTTCCAGCGCAGCAGATGTCAGGTTCAGAGCCCTGCAAGGACCCAGCCAGGAGGGAATAGAAAATGTGTGCCCATTCTCTATAAAACACCACTAAGCTGCCAAACGTTTCCTGTGATTCTCTCCCACCAGCACAGCCAATCCCTCCAGTACCTGSGTGACCAGCGTGGTCCTTCCAGCCAGCTTCTCACTGGCTCTTCCCATGCAGAGTCCAGCTCCTTATCCTGCCTTCCTTCAGAGGCCCCGTGCAGTGTCCAACTCCTTTGGGTTTTGTTTTCTTTCCTCCTGACCTCCCCTCATGGCAGTGACTTGGGCTGTAAGCCATCCCAGCCCAGGAGCAGCTGGCATGGGAGCATGGACAAGGCTCTTTTCAAGGATTAATACTGCAGCCAAGGGYTCTGAACAATTTCTGTGGCTTATTCCTGCAGAAAGGTGAGGAGGGGACAGTTGTGGCCATGGCTGCTCTCTTTCCATGTGGATATTCAAATGGAGGTTTCCTTCCCCATGCAGATGTGCAGACAGGGGTGGTTATTATGGCTTTCATTAAGACAGCGCTAGGGGACTGAGCACCATACACTTTTTCCTTCTTTTCACCACAGGATTTTTATGAGAGAAGTGTTAATACAGTGGGACTGACCCTGACCTTATACCGGTACAACTTGGACTTCACTGACGTGTACTTCTATTTATACTGGAAGAAGAAAAACAGAATCAGTTTCTACTCATAGCAGCACTACAAAGATGAGAAGAAAAAGGACTGTGAGTGCTCTAAGACTAAGTTGTCATAGCAGCATAATTACATTTGAGTCTACTTTGTACAAAAGCAGACTGCCAGAACCTCATTTTGGAGGGAGAATTGCTGTCAGGAGAAAAAGGGAGGGCTGTGCTGCTCTGACTAAATTGTGTTAGACAGCAAACAGCAAACTGGATCTGCATCTCCCTACAAATGAACCTCCTTGTATGAAACCAAGCAGGCCATTTTCATCTGTTGTGAATTCAGAAAGAGATCACATGAAACGCTTCTTCACAGACTTTGAGGGAAGTATATCAAATTTTAAACTACAGAGCATAACAATCTATTAATTATAGATTGCAAGCAGTGTTTTCCAGAGGTTACATTGTCACTGAATTAAAATTTAAACAATGATGAATTGGTGAGATAAGTAACTGTTGAATAAGTAATTKCAGTAATCATGTAAATTACGGCTTCCCTGACCATCAGCACACAATCCCTTTTTTAGGTGCCGACTGTGTAAAAAAMCCCCAAACAGAATATGCAGAAAAAGACAAATCAAAACAAAATRCACCCTAATTGCCTGTTCTCTGATATGCATATTGGCTGGTTGCTCAGTGCAGGTTTTCATGGCATACCTCAAAGCAAGGCTTCTCATGGATACCAGCTCTGGCAATTTTGTACACCTCTTTGCATCTTGGCAAACTATCCTAAGGAGAGGCGCTTTCCCATTGTGACATGGCTGGATTCACACCACATGTGCACTGTTTCTTGGAGGTTAGAAGACTAACTTTGCTCCACACACCTAAAATGAGCATCTCAAAACCTTCTGGCAGTGGCTGCAGACAGCGTGTCCCCTTTTCTTCTAAGGGCCTCACACCCTCCTGCCCTGGTAACSCTGAGTCAGCACAGCAGGACAATGGATATTTAGTGCTGTCAGRACAATTTGTTTCAGCAGTGTTAAAATCAGGATCACAGAATGAGAATCAGAATGGTTTGGGTAGGAAGGGACCTTGAAGATCARCTAATTCCAACCCCACTGCTGTGGATAGGGATTCTACCCACTAGACCAGGTAGCTCAGAGCCCCATCCAACTTGGTCTTGAACACTTCCAGGGATGGGGCATCCACAGCTTCTCTGGGCAACCTGTTCTGGTGTGTAACCATGCTCACAGTGCAGAATTTCTTCCTAATATCCAATCTAAACCTACTCTCTTTCAGTTTGAGGCCATTCCCCCTTGTCCTAGCRCTGCATGACCTGGCTAAAAATCCCTCTCCATCTCTCTTTATACCCTCTTTAGGTACTGGAAGCTGCTACAGGGTCTCACCAGGACCTTCTTTTCTCTAGACTGAACAACCCCAACTCTCTTCGCCTGTCTGCATAGCAGAGGTGCCTCTGCCCTGTGATCTTCTTCTTGGCCCTTCTCTGGACTCACTCAGAGTTTATGTTTGTATGGCTAACTTGTAAATTGTCTTTTTTATAAAGAAACAATGAGAGACATAAAACAAAAACCAAAACATGCTCCAGATGGCACATGATTCCTAACCAGAAATAAGCAGACACACAATTTCTGCAACAACCCAGAGCAGAAGAAAGCAAAACAATAATACAGAAAAGGTCTAAAATTGAAGGTTAGAGAAGCAAAACAGGGGAGACAGTATCAGCAGGAAAGCAGAGAGAATATATTTGCTAAAGGAGCAATTATTGTAGCTAACCAAAACTTTCACCCAGAGTAAAACTCCTCAGTAAACTTTTTTTCTTTCACTTGACACCATTATTTCTTTTTCAGAATAGAAAGACTTTTTTTTTGGTTGATGGTTTGTGTAACCTTTATGCTTCGCTTGTGAAGAAAATCTTTATTGCAAAAAAACTTGTAATTGATGTGGTGTCTGAAAACAACACCTATCMTATGCTGAAATAATATTTCTGAATCATAAGCAGCTTCATTCATCTCCAAAGACATTCATGCTGAAGCTTCACTGTGACCATCTGAATGTCAACATCATTAAAAATTTTGCAGATACTCAAAGCTCACTTTCAAGAAGGAAAAAGTGTCGTACCAATCTTTCTTCCTGTACTGATGGCTGCATCTATATATCTGTATAGTCAATATTGTCTGTGCTATATTTTATTTTTGTGGCAAACACTAGATAACATGAAAATGCTATTAGTTTTCTCTTGAATTTTACCAGTCTGGGAAAATACACTGACTTACTTTCCAGATAAACAATCACATTATGCTACATCTTATGGGCTCCTCCTTTGTTATTCTTGTCATTGTGCAGTCATTAACATTATCTACCACTGAGTTAAACTTTTTCCYTTTTTGAGGAGTGACATTCAAAAAACCTTTAAAATTTTAGTTTGGTTGGTCGGTTGTTTTTTTACAAAACACGGAGCTGGAGCTTCCTGATTGTTAGGGTGGATGCTGTGCTGGGGTGGAGTAGGGTGGCATTAAGARGACAACACCAGCACCCAGAACAGCTGCCAAAAAAAGGCAAGACCTAGTTTTCAGCCATTTGGTGCTTTTTCAAAAATGCTGCAGTCCCAAGTTCCACACAAGGGCTGATGTAAACCTTGGGATGTCCTTGGGGAGCCAAGACTGCGAGGAGACATGCACCTGCTGCCCAGTGCTGCCCCACAGAGCCCTGGGGACAGAGGGGAGATGCTGGAACCCATCAGACCTTAATGCCAGATAAAAACTCCTCTCTCAGTCAAAGCATTTGCTCTCATCTGTAGCAGAGGTTGTTCCTATGCCTTCCATATGTTTTCTAAACCTTTATCTGATCGTGTTCCCTCTCCCATCTGTTTTGCAGCATAAGAAAACACACTGAAACCAACAGCTGCGTGCCCAAGCAAGGAACAGCAGCTCCCCAGCACATCCTGGGGACAGCAGAAAAGCCCCTGAGCACAGCTGGGAACCATGGCATGGCCTCCCCCCTTTCAGGAGTCCTGACACATCTAATTCCCCAATCCCACAGCTGCGATTCCCAGCCCGTGACAGGGAGGTGTTATTTAGAGCTCTCAGTTGCCATCAGCTCCTCCCTGTTTGTATCCAGGGCTGTTCTAAAGGCCCGGTGTCCGAGCATGTAACAATTTATTATCGGCTCTCTCAAAGGGATCGGTGTCTGCTCTCAGAGGTGCTGCAGGAGAGTGCTCTCTCGTCCCAGGATGAGCAGAGCTGTCGCAATGCCCTACTTTCCAGACAGCCCAGATCTGCCTGTGGCTCCAAGGACACAGCTCAACCCACAGGGCTTCAGGTTCACTTTGTCCTGCTCTCTAATGATCTCATTCTTGCCCCTGTCCTGTGTTCTGCCTCTAAACTGTGCTTTCTCAGCAGCTCAGCACATCAGATTAGGCTGGCTCAGCTGGAAGAAAAACACATTATGTTTCCCTGTTTATTCTTCGGCTGGATCAGTTTCCCAATGTGGTCCACTGGATGGACATGGAAATACATCTGCTAGCATGGGCCTGGGGCTACTCTGGGGTCAGGAACAAGCAGCTGGGGGCCAGTGATAGGTTCTGAGACAGATCAGCTCCTTGAACCAGATCTCAAAATGTCTGTTCCTGCACCAGTGCCTGCCCAATAGAAGAAGCAGGAATACGGGACAGGGGAAGATGGGTCCAGCAGCATGGGCTTGGATTGACTTAATTAAACCAACTTCAATTACTAAGGAAAAAGAAGAAAAAGAGACTTATCAGTTGCTTACATTTATTCCATTTTCCAGGAAAATCACTTAAAAAGATTGGGTTACTGGACACCCTCCAATGTTCATGACCTTGTAAATTTCTGGGTTGTTTTTTTTTGTTTGGTTGGGGTTTTTTTTTTTTTTTTTTTTTTTACTGTTGCTTTGTCAGACTTGATAAACATCCCAGGGCTTGTCTGTCTTTCCCATTGATATTACCAGATGTAGCAGAAGATGCTGCACCTTTATGGAAACGGGGTCTCTGTGTTACTATTTAAAGTGAAGAATAATTGTGAGCCCAGTTATTCCTGTGGGCAGAGGGGCCGTTCCAGGCTTAAGGAATTCAGGACCAAATAGATTGTGAGGGAGGAGGTCAGGAAAATTATTTTGGATATCAAATTCCAGAGAACAGCAACAGCAATTGAAATCATAGCTCAAAAATGGCCAGAGTACCATCCAAAGCTCTTTTGAACAATTTAATGCCAAGGGTTTGACAGATAGGTAGCCCTGACATAGCGATCTATGTTGTACCAGTGCTGCAGAGACCTCTGGCTTGGGACTGGAAGAAAGCAAGCACCCTAACCCTAACCCTAACCCTAACCCAAACGAAGCAGCCTCCCAAACACTGATCAAGTGGCTCTCAAACAGGGATAAGTGAATGGAGCAATGGCCGGAGCTTTCATAGAGCCCCAGAGAAAACTAATCCTTGTTTGTCACAGTCCTGAAYTGAATCTTGAAATAACTAAAATACACCCAGTTTACCAAATGACCTCGATTAGKGCAGCTGATTCTAAGTCTCAGGGGTTTTTCCAAGTCAAGAACACTCCAACATCTGCTTGCAATAAAATCAGATGACAGTGCTTCTGCACGTACAGCAGAAGCTGCCTCCCCATTAACATCGGAGCCTCCCCCCCATCCACTAAATAGAGGGTAACTTTTGACTTGTTTTATCCAGACAGCAGCGGATAAAGCGGATAACTTAGAAGGTTTGAGATCTGAAACAAAAGAGACTAAGGGTGATCTTTTAATATCCCATTCTCTTAAAGGTGGAGATCTTGGCTGTTATGTCTGAGTACTCAGGTGGGTAAAACGTGGGTAAAAATGCACGAAAAACCATGCCCTGCTCCACAGCAGACAAACCCACCCACACAGCGGTGAGGAAGGGTTTGAGTGCCGTGAGTGGAGCATGGTTATTACCGCCAGCTTCAGGCTGCCTGATGCTGAGTTAACRTGCCATTTTCCCTGTGCTGTCAAAGCCTTTGTCACGGTAATAGCCTGTTTCCTCTTTTTGTTAATATCTCTGTCAAGAGAATGAAGCAGCAGAATTGAAAGTGCCATGGTGTGCGATAGCACCGTTCTGCTCAGGCTGCGCTGGCAGCCTGCTGTGTTTTGATTAACTGGATGTTCCTCTAAAATTTGTATGAAATTATTTTTCCATGGAAGCGCAGGGTGATGAAAGGAGGAAGTGGAGGGAGCTGGAGGCTGGTTGTCTGGTCACCCAGGAGCAGGCAGGGCTGATCACACTGCTGCTGCCTGCATCTGCTCCTGTGCCTTGCCTGTGACCTGGGGTCTGGTGAGGGGAAACTACTCTTGTCCTCACAAGCCACCTCCAGTTTCTACTCAGGTCTCCCAAGAAGAGTCTCTCAATAACGTAAATTGTGGCCTAAATTGCATGAAAGGTAATTTGGAATGAAACCCTTGAAGTACAAAATCTTTAGATACCTGGCAAGCAAACTCAGTRTATTAGCCTGTATGTACAGACACCGTCATCCCCAGCACCCATAAACACCACAGTACGGGGGGAGCAGGTGCTGACTTTCAGCTCTGCAAATTTCTCAGTGACTCCAGATGTCACTGAGGCCCCACAGCATGATGCTGCTGGCATGGCATGCCTGTCCTCTGCCCCTCCTGCCAGGAAGATCAGCAAGGATTTTGCTAGTGTGAGGTTTTAATTTCCTTGCATATCTGGCTGGGCTTTGCAGCACACACCCTAAGAAACCCACTTCACTTTGCCTTCTCTTGGCCCCTGTAGCTAAATGAGACCAAACTAATGAACAAGGAGTTCTGATTTTATTTACTAGGGCACCTCACCACTCTGGAAACAGGGATCCAGTTCTAGGATCCCATTCCTAAGATTAAGCACAATTCACAGGAAAGGTGCAATGAATCCGAAAGACTTGTGTAGAAACTGCTGGCGAATAAGACCCTGAATTACTTGCTGCAGTTCTGAGAAGTGGACAGAATAATCCAAACTGACACATTTTCATTCTGATTTAGCACCAGTGCAAATGACACAGGATGTAAGATAGCCAGGACTCAGACATTCCTTTTGTTGGTCTCTGGTTTTACTGCCTAACTGAAATCGTGGARGGCTTTTGTGTTACAGCCTGATCTGTTTTCTGATCAGAATTTATGAGTAAAACAGTTCTGACCTGTGCAACGTCCATATAATTTTTGTTGACTTGCTTCTACAGACTTTGTAACACTATTGCTCTGCAATCAATTGAAAATTGGTATGAAATTAACTTTCCCACCACTTAMAAACTCAATCTCATGTTTCACGAGGTATTTCAGTTTTTCTAATGAGTTGGTTTGACTTTTCAATCTGCACGCTTATTATAAATCTCTCAGAATATTTTATCTATTTTATGTATTAATAAAAATATTATTCTAATTGCAAATTTGGAATGTATTTTTGATTACACTTCCCTCACTCTTCCTCCTCCTCTCCCCTTACTTAATTCACATGCTTGATAGAATCTCTCTACCCCAGCAGCCTTGTAACACATAAGAAGAAGTTTGARACACAGGTTTTGTTTTGGTAACTTAAAGAACTATATTAAAAAATATTTAAAAACTGAGAGGACTGGGGAGATCACCAGTGAAACCTGATGTCTGACTACCTCAAGAAAATGTGCCACTCCATACAGGCAACTTCCAGCTCTCCTGTCTTTGGCCAGTCCTTCCACACCCCTCCCCATGCAGAGGACTGATCATGGCTTAGGCCTCTGCTATTCACCATAAGAGGACAAATTATTTTAGCCACCAATTCCTATTCCATTGCCTAACTCAATTCAAAGGACAGCATGCCTGCRAAGGACTTCATATCCTACCTATAACAGACATTGCAAGTTGTTGCYCTGTATGAGGTTTGACTACTGCTAATTTGCAGTAAGCTCAGTACAGTTGGTTTTGATTTTCTTTGGGTTCTTTTGTGCTGTTATTTTGGCTTTTATTATTTTTTTTAAATAATGGACAACAAATATTGGCATGGGATGGAAAAGCAGRATGCCATTTATATGACACATTGTGCTATAAGGACTCTTACCAGAATATTGAGACATACAGCCTGATGAAAGAACATGCCTGGAATCCAACCATTTCCAAGCCAGATAGTACTGTGAACTTAATTAGAATCGTTACTGTAATACTTGCAAACCAGTGTTTCTTACTAARGATCAARTGGGCAAAGATAGAAATGRAAAAATACWGAGAGACTACAATGCAATAATAGYGCAAATAGCTCGTGGCTCTTTGACACATGAACTACAGGTATGTCAGCAATTAAATATGACAAATAAAACTTACAAGGACTTACAAATATCAAGTCCAACAGAGGTGCATCGGAAGAGAAAAAGGAAGAAATGTTTACAAGCAATGGGCTGGTTTTGTATTTCAAAACACAGGACAATCRTGCTGGATAAGAGGAAACCAGGAAAAAAAAAGAAGGAAAATATGTGGGAAAATGACAAAGGAAGTTTTGCAAGGGGAAACTGCCTTGGCAGGGAATGTGGATAGGGTAACATGTGTCTATGGAATATAATAATTAAYTGCCATAAAGCATTCATTGCTCATAGCCAAAAGCAGCAAACCTGCCTGGCTGGGCTAGAGCTCGAGTGGGTATTTTGGGTCACAGCAGGAAACACCACACACTGTATTTYGTTAGGCTGCTGCAGTGTTTTGCAAACATGGAGAGGAGGGGGGATTGTAGATATGAAATGGCAAAGCAGGTTGTTTCATTTGTTTATATTAAAAAGAAATAGCTTTTCAAAATATGACCGAGTCAGTGAAGAGTATGAAACACAATCCTCTATTTGTTATTATTTAGYGGGTAGGAAGCAGAGAAAGGTAAAATCCATGCAATAAATGCACACAATAGCTTTCAAAATTCCCTTCAGTCCACAGAAATTCTTTCAAGAGATCATGCCAGTATTGTTCTAAGCCCAGCTTGGTTTGAAGTCCAGCAAAAAATAGGCAGGTTTTTATAAAAGAAACAACAGCTGCTGCCCACACAGGACACAGCACACAACCCAGGAAGAAACACTGTGTAGCATGATGCCAAAGGAGCTCAGTGGTAGAAAACCTCTGGCAGTGCATCGTGTCACTAAATGAAACCAGAGCACACTGAGGGACTGCAAAGTCCTGTCAACTGCCCACTGCCTGGCCTTCAGCTTTGTGTTAGTTTAAGAACATAATTCTCAGGTTATTTCTTCTGATATCACTGTAGCTTTGACTGACCTCAGAAAGTTACTGAGTCTGACCTCCAAGTGGCAGAGCTGTGATAATCTCAGGATATAAGCGAGGTAAAACTCATAGGGGGAAATAATATCTTGTATGAGTCTAACTGGCAGAGCTGAAGAAACCTGCCAAGTGTGGACAGAGCCTACATTCATTAGAAGCAGATACCGTGATTTCCAGCTTTGTGTGCTGCAGGAGTGCTGAGACWGCAGTTTGTGTGGGTCACAGGCAAGCAGGCCAGATCAAGAATCACACCCAACCTTGCTAATGCCTTGTGGAGCCTCTGCAGCAAAGTTGGAATGGCTGGATTGCTGCAGATCCTAGGCTGGGTRGGTTAAGCCTAACCTGTGTGCCAGGCATTCTGGGAATGGGTACTTGGGCACTTTTGTCACAGAAGAGGGACAGTGATGGGGTCCTGCCTGGCCCAGACTCCCCCTGCTCCTGACCCACCYACCAGCAGGACTGAATCAAGACTGGGATAGGGGTTCACTTTAGCAGGACTGTTTCTCTGAACTCATTCAGCTACTTCATTTATTTTTTCAGTTCATTTGCACCCCCTTCAAAAGCACTGTAAATGTACTCATCTCATTTCACAACACCCAGCATTTGGGAAGAGGATGAGGGTGGAAGCTCAGGTTGCAGTGGTCTCTTGTCCCAGAGGATAAGCATGGTGAAGGCTCTCTGACAGTCACCTTTTAAGATAAATCCATGAAGAAATTAGAATTTACTAGATGAATAAAAAGCCATGACCACTTGTTTAATAGAAGTCTTTGAAAAACTCCAGAGCTAGGTTTTGAGCCAAGACCAAGAGAAATTAACAACATTTTGCTTTGTTTTCTTTTAGATATTTTTGACTTTGGGGTGATGACAACATGACTGCTAGGTGTTATGTTCTCTTTATAGTTTCATTATCTGAAATCCATAAACTTGCATCCTTTCCAACATCCTTTGTTGCAAATATATGAGTACACAGTTACACATATTAGAACATAAAAAGTAAAACATCTTTCAAGAATAAACACATGATGCAGTACAAAGAGATGAGACCTGAGAGACTTTCGACACTAAAGGTTTCACCCTGTTCTTTGAAGCATCAGCTTTAAGGTGTGAATTGCCATAAACTGCCTTCTTTCTTTATCTTTAAATTAGAAAGTGCAGGTAGACCTTAAGATACAGCCACCTAGAACTGCCTCTGCCTCCCAGGAAAATGATTTCCTTCAGGCACACAAATTATATAGCTGAAACCATATCTCTCATATATTAACTTGATGATAGGCCAGGATCTGCGTACTATGATCACATAAAAAGGGATGAAGAATTTCCCACAAAAAAAAAAAGCACTTTAGCAGTAATCATACATTCGAAAGCAGAAAATGAAAGTGCTCAGTGTTACCAAGCTTCAACTTGAAAAGACTGAATCCTCTGTTTAATATCCATTACACCAATGAATGACTAAATTGTCCTCAGACTATGAGAAGCTACAACTTATAGTAGGTGAGTCTCACCCACATAATTGCAGTGGAGGAGGAGCAAAAGAGGGGCCCACTATACTCAGAATGATGTGATCATTTAATTTTCCTTTATGAAAACTTAGTTCTGCAGAGGTCAGCCTAAGGAGCAGAGGTGTTGGTTATGGCTCTCATTCTGAATATGAAACTGAGAGCACCCTCCAGATTATGAGAGCGTGAAAGGGTGGGTTTGACACTGGGGGGCTTTCTCACAACTCATGGAGCTTTTTGTGTGGCAAGGACATGGAGTTTGGAGGTGCCTAGCTGTTGATTACTTTTGCTCCACAGTGCAGGCAGGGCCAGCTGCTGTCACTCAGAAAAAAAAAATGTATATGAATATATGT